>NW_020664585.1:18103411-18436574 GCF_002925995.2 Terrapene triunguis | reverse complement strand
CACACACACACACACACACACACACACACACACACACACACACACACCATTCCCCACAATTATCATGGAGGGATCCAAGTCTGAAAATGAAAGGGAATCTGTCTGCAAGGAATAAAACACAGAATGGGGATGGAAATCAAGAACGATTCTTCAAAAGCTGGCTGGCCTTGTAGGACATGGCCAATTATCATCCTTAGAGAGACACAGTGGGTGAGGTAATATCTTGAGAGACAAGCTCTCGCCAACAGAAATTGATCCAATAAAAGATATTACCTCACCCACCTTGTCTCTTTAATATCCTAGGACTGCCATGGCTACAAGACTGCAAACAGTTATCATCCTTAGCACTTACACAGCAGGTGGGGCACCACATAGACAGTTCTAGGGCTGAAACTTTCCTCTGTGTTGATGTGAAGCCCAATGCACCACTCCAGACCCCAAAGCAAGGTCTTAGAGCATGAGAACCAGAAAGTGAAACTGACGGATCTAATTTAATTATCCAAGCTGAGTGAAACAAAACAAAAAAAGGAAACAACCAGCTTCTCTGGTGAAATACACCCTTCTATCAGTAGAAGCTCTAGTAGCTACCCATAGCAACAGGTGCTGCTTTTCCTCTGCAGTGCTACAGTTTAGTTTTCATTTCTCTTTTGCCATTTTGTTTGGGGTTGGCAACTGCTGTTGCCCCATTCTGGGCAACCCAACCCACACTGCGAGCAGAGCAGCTGCAGAGTGGTCCGTCATGGAAAGAGAAGATTGCTCAGTATACAAATGGCCTTGTCTGCACTAACAACCAACTGTACTACAGCCATGCGTTAACACAGGTTAGTTGAAGACGTTAGTTTGAAAGTACTAATAGTACTTTGATGCCCCCTACTCTGTACATGAATGAATTTATTTTGAAGAATGCAAATAGAGCCTTTGTTAGTTTGTTTAAGGAATGAGTTGTGTAATTAATCAGTGTCCACCTTGACCCCAAAATGCAACTGTAGACACCATCATGACACTGTAAAAACAATGTAAACCCCAGGCCATTATCCAGAATAGTCTCCGAATCTACTTTATAACAACAAAACAGGCACAGCGCTATCTGTACAGGAACAAAGACAAGTTGAGAGAAATCTTTCTCCTTCGTCCATACATGCATCTACAATACTAACATTGAAGCAAGCTCTATCCCCACCTTTGGCATTTGGCAACTTTTCAGCTTAAGCTTTTGAGGAACATGCCCTATGACTCGTTTGTTTTATTTATCACGAGATGAACTTTTTTTGGATGAAAAAGCTAAGGACTTGAAAATACAGCACCTACCTTTACCTGCCCTTTACCTCATCGAATCAGAAGATTCCCTCACTGCTTTCCCTCTCCAGTCCCACTCCTCTTCCATCTGTCCCACCTTGCTGCAAAACCAGTGGATCAGGGCAACTGGTGCTTTTCACAGTAGCCCTGTGAGATTTAGTGTCAGTCCCTTAGCAGTTCTCCTCCGAGGGTTTCTTGGTGCCTTGAAGGAGCAGAGCTGAAGCAGAAGCTCTTTTCTGATGCCTCCACTTGGCCCGTCGATTTTTAAACCAAACCTAGACATTTAATAAAAGAAATGCAACATTTATCTCTAGCCTCCATGAAACGGCCCAGCCCTGAAAGCAATTGGCATTTACAACTTTGGATTTTACAGCATGACGGGAAGTGCTAGGATTTGGCAGTACGTTCTACTCTGGTTATGAAGGCTGCTCCCACACAGGTAACTCAGGACAAGAGCCACCTGAGGACTCCCTCCCTGGAGTTCATGTTCAGTTACTTTCAAGGTAGGCAGGTGAGCCAGGAATCCCAATGGTAAACAAAAGTGTTCTGCAGAACATGAAAATGTTTGAAAGCAGGGCAGTGACTGCAGAGTTAAGCAGTGTGCGTGTGTGAGAGCGTGCGCAAGAGTGCCTGTGAGTGTGTCAGGCCATAAAAACAATGTGTGAGTGTTCTTCTGCACACATCCATTGTGTACTGGCCTTATCCTATGGCTTACGGAATTTACAATGTGTTTTTTCAATTGCACTTTGAGGTGCTACATCTGCAGCCCCCTGAGGGGGCATAAAAACGGCTCCTGAACCAGATTCCTCTTTATTTTTTTTAGTAAACAGGGGCAAAAATTGTTTTGATCTCTGTAGTGTGGAAGAATCTCACCTCTACTCTCTCCTCCTTCAAGTGGATGCGGTTGGCCAGATGCTCTCTGGTGATGACATCTGGGTACTGGTTCTGGTTGAAAAGGGCCTCCAGGGCCTGTAGCTGATCTTCAGTGAAGATGGTCCGGTGCCGGCGGGTCCGCCTTTGGATCTGATGGAAAGTCTGCAGCTCATTCTGGCTCCCACGAAGATTCTTACATGCCCTGGCAGTGGGATGAATTAGCCTCATGGGCCAGGGGAACCTGGTGTCTAATAAAAGGAGAGTTAGAATTTACCAGTTTGATTACAGAACCAAAACAAACTAAGCGCTCTCTGAAGAAAGGCCTGCCCTCCTTCAATTCCACGTAGGCCGAAGTTGGGGCTGCTATGGAGGCAGCATACTCAGACTCTGCTTGAGCTCCTCTGGGTGATTCATGACGAATCAGCATTGACTGGCTTTGGACAGAGCCACGTTCAGCCCCCTTGGATGAAATGAAAGCGTGGCTGCCATGATGTGAGGCCTGGGGTAGGAGACAGCGATTGACTGGAATTCTCTAGGTTCCAGGAGAGGCATAGAGTTGAAGAGCAGAAGGGACCACCAGATCATTTAGTCTGACCTCCTGTATTTCACAGGCCACCAACACCTCCCAGCACCTGCACACTAAACCCAACCACTTGGAGGAAGGTATTACAGCCCTCAGGATACTAGACGACTGTGTGCCACAGGCAGAGAACAGGAGGGACTGAGGTGCACCAGTGCCTGAGGCCTCTGCAATGGCAAGGAAATGAGATGCTCCCAGATGTCCTAGCAAGCAACCTGCACCCACAAGCTGCAGAGGAAAGTGAAAAACTCCCAATGCCCTCGCCAATCTGACCTGGGAGAAAATTCCTTCCCGAGCCCACATGTGACAATCAATTAGACCCTGAGCATGTGAGCAAGAACCAGCCAGCCGAGCACCTGAGAGACAGAATGCTTGGTGCCACCTCAGAGCTCTGGCCAGCCCCTTCCAGTGTCTCCTCTCCAGCTCTGGGACTGTCCCAGATGCTTCAGAGGAAGGAGACAAAAAGAAGAAAGAGGAAAAAGACAAAAAGGATCCGAGGATTCCACTCGGGAAGGGTGAAGGAATTCTGGTTATGTTCTCCTGGTTTACTGCCCAACTGCAGTATTGCCACCACAAGCATTAAAATGGCACGAGTCAGGCTCCTCAAAACCATGAGATTGGATTAAAAGCTACAAGTTGGTTTAATATAATAAATCTGGGATTCTTTTTGTTTGTTTTGTGGTTTGTTAGCCTTCAGGATGCACTGGGACCACATTTTCAAGCTTTTCTCTGCAATCAGGGGGGCTAGAAACAAACTTTTCTTTTTCAAATGAAAGGTGAGATTTTCACTGAACCTCCTAATTTCAGGAGCTGGGGCTTTAAGAAAAACACCCGAAGTCATGAGAGTCAGCAGCACTCCAGTAGGGTCCCAAGCTCCATTATAGCAGATCCACCCCTACCCTCGCCATCACACAACTCAAGGGTATATCCAAAAAATCTAACAAGATTTAACGGGAAGTCTTTCTCTTTCCCACAGAATTCAGGAGGATTGTAGAGTGCTCGGAAGCAGCAGATATCTGCATCAATTAACTCTGCAGAACTCGAGTGGTAACAAAGGGGAAGGGGGAATTCCAGGAAGGGTCAGGAAAGAACACCTTCCAACCTGAGCTGGGGTTAACACTGCCACTATGGGTTCCCATTAGGATTCAGACAGCAATCTCAGCACATACACCAGTGTCTGAGCGCTGGTGGTCAAAAGCAGGCAGGGGAGGCAGTTCCTGACCTGTTTTTCAGAGGTCTGCAGAAACTTCCCTGTGAGGCAGATGAAAAGGAAAGCAACAGGAGAAAAGGGAGCTAGCCCACAGAAAACAGTGACGCTGTCAGCTTTGCTTCCCCACTGTGAAATGTTACCAGCTTCTATGGCTGATGCAGGGCAGTGCCTTCATTGCCAGGGGCTTCGGGTCTTTACCCCCAGAGAGCCTCATTGGAGTTTGTAATGGCTAAGGGCCCTCTACTGCGAGGTACTGAGCACTCTCAGCTTTCACTGAGGTCACAGGGAGCTGAGGGTGCTCAGAGCCCTTCAGCCAGCAGTTGAGATGTCACAGGATTGGGTCCATGGTCACAGAAGGGTAAAGGAAAGAGACATCAGACTGGACAGCCAATGTTTGCCTTTGTGGTCATGATGGATTGTGGGACTGGCTAGGTTACAGCAAGAATCCACAGGTGGTTTTGTGGTCCCTGGTAGGAAAAGACTGTGCCAAGTAATGCAGATTACACTAGCTTTTCACATCAGGACACTCATGTTGTGGTCTCAAGTGAAACGGCTTTGGTAGTCTCCGTGCCATGGTCCACGGAGACTTCTCCGTAGCACAAACCAAACTCAGAATGTTATATGAAATTCAGTGTAAGTTCTCCCATGCTCACATTCAAAGTAATGGCACAAAACTGACAGTCATGGAGAGTAATGAGGAAAAAATGCCTTTTCCTTTGGTTTGAGCTTGTATTTGCCATCAGGTCTGCAAGTCCCATTTTGGAGGATGCTTACCAGTAAAAACCAGTTTAAACCCAAATGTGGGAGACTTCATCATAACTACTTGTAACTAAGAAATCTCTGCATGTTCTTTTTTCTTTACTGTGCCAGGAATTATACAACAGCTGTTCCAGAACTAACTGATATAGAAATATAACTTTTTTTTTACATATAATGAAACGAAAATGTTATCACTTAAGTCACTCCCATAATAATGAACCAAATCCTGCATACTTTACTGAAGATTTACTCACTGGCCATAGCTTTTAGCCCAGTAAAGTGTTTAGTTCTTATACCATGCTCTTCATCTTCAAAGTGCTTTACAAATGATAACTAGTCATTTTAAAACTATGGTTACTCTGTAAAAATATAAACAATAAATTATTGCTAATAATCTAATGTCTTAAATGTATATAGCACCTTTTGTCCCAAAGCATTTGACACACTTAAACTGAGATACAAATTCCATACATGAACCACTTCATCCGCCCTGAAATGCAGCCACTCTTGGAGTGAACGACAGCAAATAGGCCCTGATTCGTTTAAGCACTTAAGCGTACTTAACTTTAAACACATGCTTAAACGCACATCAGTCCTGTACAATCCACAGGCTCAAGGAGCAATATCCAGCTGTAGCAGGGATGTAGTTTGGCAGAATATAGTTACCTGAATTAGATCAACATCTCTACTGTTGCAACAAATGCCATAGGTTCATTGATGACTATCAGAATTCAGGGCCTTCCTTCTTTATCTTAGAGAGCAGCAGCCCAGTGCCACGTTTAAACAGTGTTGGGACGTTGATACAATACTGCCTCGGAAAGAAGTGTGCCAGCTACTGAATCACCTACATTCTATGTTGCAACACCCGCGCTGTTCCTTGGAGCCCTGCATCTGAGCACTGACCCTTCCCAACTTTGCTGAGGTTGAGGGCTAACAAAATCCCTGTGCATGATGACAGGGCTGCAGGCCACAATGCAGCAATGTCACTATAGTCCCAGGTTTTGCTACTTAACAGTGTTGGTGCTCTCGTGAGTGCCAGCTGCAATGCCCCCACCCCCCACCCCGCCACCTATGGGATCCACACAATGACTCAGAAAACAGGAGAATACTTACCTAGCCAATTTGAAGAATCCTGCAGGGAACGGGTGCTTGCATGAGAACAGCAACAGCAGCTGCACCCAGCAGCTTCCAGTTCTTCTTCTTCCTCCTCCTCCTCCTGCAGAGAGCCAGCAGCGATGGCCTCCAGCCCACACAGCCCCTTGGGCTCACAGTCCAAGATCCCCTGGAGACAGAAGGGGACCAGAACCTGGGGACTTCTCTCTGTTGGGCTGGAGAGAATGTTCTCGATGGTGAACGAGCATTGCTTCTTGAGGCTTCTTCTGCTGAGCTCTGTGTCCAATGGGGCTTCTGAAGACATCCTGTTCCCGGAACTGTAGTTGTGGCACTTGGCAGCTCACATTCAGCAGCTGAAAACAGTGGGGCTGGCTCTCTGGGAGAGACCAAACTGTGGCTCCCCAGCGAAAAGACGGCTTACACTTGGATGCTTTTTAAACCAGACCAGTGATGCCAGACAGAATTATTGTTTTGTCTTCTCCTGGGATTTTTATTTTATATATATACACATACATGCCTTTTCCCCCCCTTCTAAGCTAGCTGCTTTACAACTGAGGCCACCCTAAGTAAATATATATATATAATCCCTTTGGAAAGAAAACCGTAAACCCCCCTGCGAATAAAATAAATTCTAACTAATCTTGGCAGCTTTGTGAGGGGTTAGTGTGGATCTAAGATTTAGCTAATCCTACAGAAATGACTCCGGAAGGAAATCTGATTTCTCCATCTCGAGTGTAGATTTGAAGGTGGGTATGATCTCCATTGTGTTGGAGCCTCCGATCCAAGGCAGGGGGAGAATAGCTGTTCTCCAGCCCAGAAATGGACCAGAGGATTAACTCCTTAAAAGAAGCAAATTATCCCTTTCTCTGGCCAAATGAAAGCTTGCCCATCAAAAGGGAACTGTCATATCATACAATATGAGCGAGGGAGGGGAGCTGAGCTGGGGGGGGGGAAATCATTTTTAGCAGCAGTGCAGCCCTTTGCTAGGTGAGGACTCCCTGTGACTGCTGATTTATTTTCTGCTCAGACCACAGGGAAATTGTATTTTTCCCCACTGTCCAAGTAATAACAATACTACAGATACTTTGTATGTATCTCGTATGCTTCATAGGAGGATCTCTAAGTGCTTTATAAAAATTAATTAGGCTCACAACACTCCTGTGAGGGAGGCAAGTGGTATGTAAAGGGCTCAATCACCCACCATTGAGGTGCAGCCACCTATGAGGTGGAACATGTCTGCTTTATCCCAGGGCATAGCCACACCACATTCGAGTTGAGAAGAAGTGAAGATGAATACTGAACTGCAGGGAGAATTTAGGGAGCTAGACACTCCAGTCACTCAAGTTGGGTCATGACACCAGAGTTAACATTCCATTCTTACAAAATCTGCCATGGGATCTTTAATGACCAGGATGTAGTCAGAGCCTTATGTCCAGTATTGTCAACTATGAGCATTCAAAAATCACGTCACAGTCCCCAAAATCATGAGATTTTACAAGTATTATGTTTTGGGTTCTTTTTTTATTTGCCTTCTTGTTTTTGAGCCGTTGGGGGGAAGGTGTCACATTTTTAAGCTTTTCTCTGCAGCCTTGAGGGCTAGAAATTTTGCTTTATTAAATGAAAGCTGGGATTCTTACATGATAACTTGGCTCCAGGCACTGACGCTTTAAGAAAAATGTCAACTATCACAAGACTTGCAATACAATCATAAGAATCGGCAACAGTGTCTCATCTAAAAATAACACTGTCTGTAGCACTGTGCCTCCCAGACCATGCCAAGGCATGGGGTGAATAATAGCTAAGAGAGAAGAGTGCTACTTAATTAATTGTTTCTTGAAGGTCTCCCATCTAGGTACCATTGCAGCTTGCCCCATTTAGCTCATCAAAACTAATGGGATCAAGGCATAAGATATGGCCACAGACAATGAGCCACTCGTAGTTCTTTCCCAAAGTCTCGCTACTTTTTTCAGTATCACCTGTTACACGTCAAGTGTTCTCTTTTCAGATGCTTCTGGCCCTACAGCTTGACACACGAGACCAGGGATGGGATCCTGCCTTCATGTGGCCTTTTCACATCCTGGAATCTGTTGCAATTGGTCATGGATGGTGTCACTCTCTTTACACATCTGGAATTCGATTTGCTGCTCCATTCTGTCACATCAGCATTGGGGAGGGGATCCGGAGACAGTACTCTGTCAATGGTGTCAGATTAGGTCGACCCAGAGGGGTTAAGGCCCCTCTGTGGTGTGTGGTTGGCATGGGGCCTCATCACCAAACTAGGATGAGCCAAAGGGACTGGGGAACCTCAGTGTCATGTCAATGGTGCTGGAATCGTGGTACCAGATTAGGTCAACCCAGAGGTCAACTTAGTTACAGGACAGTGCTGGAACTGTTGCTGCACAGCAGATGAAGCAGATGACAGATAGAATGGTTTTATTCTGGTTTTGCTAATAGGAAACATGAATAAGCTGGGAGAGAGAGAGAGAGAGAAAGTTAAAGGTGCTTATCCAGTATAGGTACTTGATGTCATCAGGAGGACACCTCAGGTGGCCAGTCTGAAATCTGTCTTCTCCCATACAGATTTTTTGGCTTTCAGGAAGTGAAGTGGTTAACAAAGTCAGTCTCTTTTATCCAATTAGGAAGTTGTCCATTGGGCTGGTCACTTTCAAAAAGCTGATGTGGACCAATCAGGACGCAATTCATTCTTCTTACAAAAATCTGAAATGGCCCAACAGAACATAAGTCACGATCCATAAGTCATCTTCTCACCATCCAACGAGAAAACAGGGAACCTCTTCAGATATTTTATTTTATTGTAATTATTTTACTTTTAATTTTATGTATTTATTTATTTTTGGTAGTTGCTTACTATTCCTCAGAGTGTTTATCCCTGGAAAAATCCATAATCCTAAAGTGCAAAACATCTTGGCCACAGCAGTTTGCAGACATTTTTTAAGAGTGACACCACAGACCTTAAACCCTCTCAGATCAGGTTATGGTCAACAGCCTGTCTTCAGAAGATGTTTTCCATGGTCATCTTCTGGATGTTGTCCTTTGGTCAGCGTTGTATATTTCTCTTTGCCTTTCAAGTTGCAGTTTCTCTCAGCATTTTAAAGGGACAATTTACAAACGTCCGTTTTAAGGTTCACAAGGTCATGTATGCAAACCCCTTAACAATCCTTTGCAAAAGTCCACTTTAAATTCTTTTTGTTCATTATGCAGCAATATAAAGTCACTTAAGAAATTGTTTTCTCCATCAGGATGAAACAGCTGTATAGATCTTCCACTTTCCGTTTTCTGAGTCAGTGATGCTAGTAGGATCTGTATATGAACTGTTGAGCTGTGTCTATGTAATTATACTAATCAAGCAGTTAGCCAGACCTCTCTGATCATTAGCTCTATAACCAAGTTCCTGTGTAACTCATTACTTGGTTTCAGTGTCTCTTTATTACTGCCTTTTCCAGTACAGGTATATTTCACCTGATGTATAATAAATAAAAGTACACTTGATCACAAATATTCTCACTGCTTCACTCTCTCATTATTTCCTTCAAGTAAATATTAGCATAACCTCCTTTCTTCTC
Organism: Terrapene triunguis; assembly: GCF_002925995.2. NCBI lineage: Eukaryota > Metazoa > Chordata > Testudines > Emydidae > Terrapene > Terrapene triunguis. Next base: position 18,427,159 of record NW_020664585.1, on the reverse strand, counting down.
CTAACAGGACTCCCCATGGGAAAAATAGCACCTTGCACAAGGTTTGATTAACATTTTGATCAATTTCCTTTTACATACAACTTTGATCCACCAAAACAAAACTTGTATAAAGGCCAGTTCCTTATATTTTTTCAGGCAATGCTATATGACGTCTTCCTATTGAGTACCAATATTTCAGTTCACTGACTCAAAGCAAATTGGGTAAAGGAGAACTCCACGTCTCAGATGTATTAAGGGTGGTTAATATGTTCTCTCCTGGCTGTCCTGAGACACATTTATGTGAAGGGCTGAAGAAATCCTCCCTTCACTCCTTAGATTCTCTTTTTCTCCTGTGTGGGGTGAATACATTTTCACTTACGAACACCTGAATTTCTGGGTAATTCTGTATAACAGTAATTCACATTTCTGGGGCCATATTTGTTAAAGTGCATTTACATGACTGGCATCAACTTTTCGTTTTGAAATATTTTAAAGTCTCCTGAAGTGCAGGAAAGCGTTAGTGAGAGCGAGCAGCATATTGGTGCGGGGTCCATTCCTGCAGACGGAAAAGGCAGAGCAGAGCACGCAGTACACAAACCGTTGAAAGATGGCGCCAAATGCAGACGGAAGCACAGGGATCGCTGGGATGCGAAGCAATGCATCACGGGGCATTAGGACATGACCCAGGATGCCCCGCGACCCCCTCCGCCTTCCCACAACTCTTAGCGGCAGAAGAGGGAGAGATGCTCTGTGGGATAGCTGCCCAGAGTGTACTGCTCCGACGACCACTGCAAGTGCTGCAAGTGTGAACACACAATTGAGCAGGCAGCTAACAGTGTGAACACACAACAGCAGTTTCCCTTTAGCGCTCTTTAAGCGGCACTGTAACTGCCAGCACTGTAACTCTGCCAGTGTAGACATACCCTCAGAGTGAGTTTGTACTGAATGGAGGGTTCTCCAGGAAAGAGAAGCCCACTAGCACTACCCTGGGAAATCTCTCCATGTTTGAGCCTCTTTGAGGGCCACTCCATCCACATACCTCTCTACTCTCTCTACTACCTGTCTGTCTCCTTTCTCTCATCTAGCACCAACTTTCTCTCTGAGTCTCCTCACTATCTTATCGCTGACAGAGTGAAAACCTTCTCCTCTTCCGCTCCTGATATCTGAGGAAGCCTCCCTATATCTTTCTGCCAATTGAGCCTCCCTTTCTTTTCAAATCTCACTAGAAAACACAGATCTTTTGTCTCAGGCATATAAGTATCTTTGCTCCTTTTCCTTTCTTTACCTCTTAATATCCTTCTCCCTTTGCTACTCTGTATTGGAATCATGTATTATAAGAACTCTGTTCTATAATTCTGTAAATACACTGGGACTGGAGTGAGGGGAGAATTTCATTGTGCCCTTCTGACTTGGTCGGGTTTGTAATCAACAGAAATGATCAGGGGTATGGAACAGCTTCCAACTGAGGAGAGATTAAAAAGACAGGGACCGTCCAGCTTGGAAAAAGGACGACAAAGGGCAGATATGATAGAAAATCATGACTGATGTGGAGAAAGTGAATAGGGCAGTGTTATTTACCCCTTCACATAACACAAGAACCAGGGGTCACACAATGAAATTAACAGGCAGCAGGTTTAAAATAAACATAAGGAAGTACTTCTTCACACAACACACAGTCAACCTGTGGAACTCATGGCCAGGGGATGTTGTGAAGGCCAAAACTATAACTGGATTCAAAAAAGAATTAGTTCAGTTCAGGTCCATCAATAGCTATTAGCCAAGATGTCCAGGGATGCAACCCCATGCTCTGGGTGTCTCTAAGCCTCTGACTTCTAGATGCTGGCACTGGACAACAGGTAGGGTGACCAGACAGCAAATGTGAAAAATCGGGGTGGGGGTGGGGGGTAAGAGGAGCCTATATAAGAAAAAGACCCAAAAATCAGGACTGTCCCTATAAAATCAGGACATCTGGTCACCCTAACGACAGGGGATGGATCATTTGATAATTGCCCTGTTCTGTTCATTCCCTCTGAAGCACCTGGCACTGGCCACTGTCAAAAGACAAGATACTGGGCTAGATGGACCATTGGTCTGACCCAATATGGCTGTTCTTATATTCTTACCTACTTTACACAGGATGCAAGGCAGTGGAGAATCAGGCCCACTATACGGGAGTTTATTTATTATTAGACGTTCCCTTATACAAAACACTGAAGCATAGAACAAACATCAGGAGAATCTTGCCCAGATACTGCTCTCAGATGCACGGATGTCAATCCAGACTAAAGGCACTGAAACTGGTGTAAGTGTGAGCAGAATCTTACCCTGTGTGGTTTTCGCTGTAATAATCATGCACCCTGAAACGGATTAATTCCTATTTCCCGTCTGTAACAAAGGGCTTCTTTCCCCAGCTTCCCCTTGCCGTCCCTGCCTTTCCACCACACAGACACACGCATTTAGCCTATTAGTATCTCTGCTGATTGCTTTCTTTCATTCCCCCCATACCTTTCACTTCAGAAAATGGACTGGTAATACTTCTTTTATCAAAGAATTATGGGATTTAGCACGCAGATCTTACAAAGAGACTTTCGATAGCGGCTGGTAATCAAATCCCAATCGGCAGACACTTCTTTGCACCCTGTTACCGGCAGGGAATAAAAGGAAGGGATTATTGATGTTGTGTTTACTGAGCCTCTCCAGAGATAAGATCTCAGGGCTATTTCATAGGAGAAAAGAAAAGGAAAATAAAACAAGAAAAAAAATAGACAAGGGGGAACAATGTAGATCTAGATAAAAAGAAAAGAAACGGGCTCTTATCGCTTTCTTATTGGTTAAGGAGATTCGAAAGCCATTATAGAGGATTAACAAAAAGGTTAATCTGCTTTAGCCGTTCATTTGTCAAAAGTGAATTTATAGGTTTTAAAAATCCCTCCTATGGGGAAACTAGAGAAAAATGCCCCCTTCCCTCCCCTGCCTTCTGTCGACAGCACAAGGGCTGTTTGAGCCAGATTCACACAGCACGGACACCACCAGACCCTGGGCCTGATTCTGCCCTGCCTTGCACCTCGTGTAGCCATTTACACCTGTGGGAAGTGGACGTACAATGCCACCACTAGCACACCCGTGAGCAGAGAGTTCTGACTTGGTACTGTTCCTCCCCCACTTTGCACCGGTGTAGTAGCTACACAAGGTTCAGGGCAGTAGAGAATCAGGCACGTAGGGCCTGAGTCTCCACTCACTTATCCTGGGTTTACTCCGGGGTAACACCAGTGAAATTAGGGCACTTGCACTAGTATAAAACAAGTATCCGAGGGAGCTGATGTCTGCAGTCGTTGGAATTCTGCTTCCATGTTAATTTGTAAAGCAGGACAGTGAATACTGTATAACAAATGTAGCTGCAAGCTGCTGACTGGGATTTGCCTGTGGCCGTCCCAGGAAGTAGCAGTCACTACCAGTTACAGCAAGATGCCATTTTCCACACAATCGTCCCAGTTGGTCAGATTAAGAGCTGAGCTATCCCAACCAGCACCTACAGTCAATGGAACTACACCGATTTTCACCAGTGGTGGATCTGGCCCACTCTCTTTACCTGAATGTCGGGGGGAAAGCCGGCCAGCCAATGCAGCGAGGTCTTCAGCAGCTCACAAAGAGCACTGGTCCAGGAACTCCTGGATGACCTTCTAGGGCTCGAAGGTATCAGCTTCAAGGATCTTGTTTCCCAGAAAGCACGCTTGTTTTGTCAGGCTGGGAACTTGGCGAGCATAGGAATACTGCAGAGTTAAAAAGCACTTCTCAGTGGAGGAGAGGAGGGTCATTTGTCAGCAGCCATCTAGGGAGGCAGGCTGATAGAGGCATTTAAAGAAATGGGTCTTTCAGGGAACAGTAAGTCTTAGGGGAAATGTGTCCAGTCTGCTGTATTGTTTTTAAGGCATATTTTCTCTGAAATGCTTGTGTTCTAAATAAATACTTTGCTTTAAGGAGGGCCCGTCTGGTCACTGTATTAACCACTGGCATTGTTCTAGGAGGGGACAGAACCGCAGGGTGTGAGCCTAAGTCACACCTGCTGAGGTAATCACGGCTAGTACCATGGGACTGCAACCCCAGGCTCAGTCTGAGGGTGGAGAATTGCATGATTCCACCCAGAGCCAGGTGGTGGCCAAAGGCTTGAGATCTGGGAGGTGGTGCACTCCATGAGACCAGGAGGGATCAGCGATGCCGTTCACCCAGGAACTGTGACAAGGACAGGATGGAGGCATGTGCCCGGCACGTCTACCACGGCCCGTGGGAACGCTCGAGGCTGGAAGGGGAGAGGAGGTAAGCTCTTGCCATGGAGAAGGAGATTTGTATCACACAAACTCCTGCAGCTGGGTCTTCACTGAGTGGGGGTTGACCGCACAGTGGGAAGAGTGGAAGGGGCCAGAGACAGAGGATCCGCTGGTATCTGAGGAGGGTGCAGTCAGAGCCTTTTCCAGCAATGGAGGCATGATAGGTAAGACAACCCTGGGAGGAATGGGAGGTGCTCTGCAGCCTTCTCCAACAGCTGGACACAGACCCTGCCTATTTGCTGGCCGGGAGCAGGAATTTCTTCCTCCTGGCTGCTATGGGGAAACCTTGCCTTCCCCTGTGACTGAGACAGCACCTACAAAACTTTCCTGTTGGCTTTGCAATCTGTGGGAATAGGGGCCCCGCACTCAGAAGGGAAGGGAGAGCTTTGAAAAACATGACACACATCTCCCTGGTTCCGTGTCGTTGGTTACTGACCTTGTCTCTGTGAATGACACTTCCCTGCTAACTGCTCAGCCATCTTGGCACAGGCCTCACCAATGTGTCAGCCAGGAGCAGAGATTTTGCTTGGCCTGCTCAACCATCTCAGCATGGATTGTGGTACCCTGGGACCCTACAAATCATGGTGGGAACTTGCCCACCATTAATGTCACTATTGTGTTTCATTCTGTCCTCTCTGGAAGAACCTAAAGATCTTAAAAGTTCTCACATCACGGATTTTTCCAGGCCACATGGCAGATGTCCATCAACTTCTTGTGATGATCAATTAAAGTCTGGAACACCAAATAATAGTACCCCGTCCTGTTAATGTATTTTTGTGCCTGACAGGGAGGACAGAATGGGAAAACTAGTTCCTTTAGTGACTCCACCGCCGTATGGGAAACCCAACTATTTAAATACATTAGTGATCTCAGGAATATTGACCACCTTGATCAGTAATCCCTGCAAAAGATCCTGCAGGTCCCACAACACCACCCGTTTTGATGGATTTCTCATCACCAAACTGGTTCCCAACTGAGCAGCAGAAATCTGAGGTGGCAGCTTCCATAGACTTTTCCATGTTAAGGGGTATTGTCTGGATCTCGGCTTGGTGACTGTTGTCAATTGCTATTTATTTTCTTATGGTGTGGTGTTGTATGTGAGAGAAAGTGCAAGAGAGAAGGCACAGTATGGCATTACTCTCTACTTCTTGAGATGGGTATTATTTGCCCCAGGGCAACCCTAGACTAGCTGCCAGCAACTGGCGCCCTAGGCGAACCATGCAATCGGCACCCCCCGCTCCCAAACCCCCAGGGCAGATCTAGGCTGAGGTTTTTGGTAAACTGGGAAACATTTTGTCCCTTTTTTCTTTTAATGTTTTGTAAGCGTTTTTTTCAAACAGAGGCTTAATTATTCGGTTTGTCTGTCCATCCGTCCAACCAATGTTTCTGAGATCAGATAAAATAGAGACACGAAATTTTCAGAATAGATTTGTACACGACAGCTAGATGATATTTCAGTCCAATTTCAAATAAAAATGCACTAAAAATGTTAATTATAAATTTTATTATTACAAATCCAAAATCATCCATTACGCTATCCTGCTTTAACAGCCATAACCACAACATCCAATATAGAAATAAGAAAACTCTTCAATGAACTTTAACCTGTATTTACAAAACACTCCAAATAAAAAACACTCTGTGCTCTTAAAACATGACTTTTCTTGCTTTACGTTTTGAAAATTCAGTCACTAGTTCTTTTAGATCCAGTTTTCCAGCTATTTCATGCTCTATTGACATTGTGGCAAGTCCAACAAGTGTCTCTTGTACCATTGTTGAACGCAGATACGTTTTTATCAATTTTAACTTGGAGAAGCTACGTTCCCCATTAGCTATGGAAACTGCCAAAGTTAAAAGAATGCGTAAACTATACAAATGTTTGGAAAACTGTCTGAGTTTATTTTCACAAACAAACTTCAGTACTTCTTCAGGAGTGGAATGTTTCTTAAGTCGTCTTGAAATAGCCTGAAGCTCACTACACAAATCTGTAGCATCAATGTCTTTTGAATTTTCATGAGTCAATGCCAACTACAGTTTTATGCAAAATTCTCTTATCTGTTTTGCTATTTTCTTTTGCAAGCTGTGGATATCATATAGAAAGCCAAATACTGACTCTAGCTGCTGCATCTGTTGAAATCTTTCCTCAACCGAGTGAATAGCAGTATCAAGGGCTGCAAAGTAGAAATTCACTTTGAACCTTTGTTTTGGGTTCTGAATGTCTTGTCCTTCATATGAAAACTGCTGTTTCTTTTGCCAAATGCAAACCGGCTCTGATTCAAATTCTGTCGGAAATCGATTTCTCCAGCAAGCTCAAGAGAACCTACCAGTGTTCTTTCGAACCCTTCATTACTTCTGAATGCCTCCAGAATATTTTTAGTTTGCTGCAGTTTTTGAATAGCAGAATGTATGTTCAGGTTCTTTTCCTGAAGCTGCTTACTAGTGAGGTTCATCTTGAAAAAGATATTATACCGCAAAAATGAGTGAAGTCACAAATTTAAACTTTGAAAGGCCATTTGCAAGAGCTTCTGCATTTGAACGTGCCATATTGCCAGATGATCCAGTAAAGGTAGTATCATCAGAAATTTCAATTAGGACATCATAAATGTTTCCAAGTTCATAGCAAAGAGGCTTCAAAGCATCAATGCGACTCTCCCATCTTGTCTGACTAAGTGGTTTCACAGTTAGAGAATTCACATGGCGAGTCAGAATCTCCCAATGGTGTGCTGAGCCTGAGAAAAATACATAAACACGTTACACCTGGTCAAAGAAACTGCTTGCCTCCAAACAGCATAATTGACAACCAAATTCAGAGAATGCGCACTGCAAGGAAAGAAAAAGGCCCTAGGATTGATTTCCATCGTTCTCCTTTACCCTTCATATTACTCCCATTATCATAGCCTTGGCCACGTAAGTTTTCAACAGATAATGACATTGTTTCAAACTCTTGTAGAAGAGTTTCAGTCATAAATGCTCCAGTCGTCTCCTTCATTGGTACGAAACCCAAAAAATGTTCCTTTATGAGCACTTCAACATTATCTTCATCTGCAGACTTTTCCATATCCACAAAACGAATGATCGTCATTTGTTCAACGTGACTCACATCTGGTGTACAGTCCAGTATTATTGAAAAGTATTTTGCAGAATGGGCAGCTTCTACAATTTTCTTTTTAATGGCATTTGCTGCTCTTTCACCACCCCGCTGCGCTCTTGGTCCTTAAGAAAAAGGCTCACACTCGACATGCAATGAAAGCACAAACTCCCGCAAACAACCCGCTGGGAAATATTTCTGGTGCCCGCACAATATTAAAAGCTTTGTGAAAGTATCTCAGCCTACAGGCTCCTCCCTACTGCAAAGCACCGTAATTTTACCTGCACTAACTTATATCAGGATCCCTGTCTTTTTCCCATTAAGGGACTGTCTAGACTAGGATAAAATGTGTTTTTTTTTAAATCCATGTTAACCAACGTGCTTTAAAATCCTAGTCCGGATAGAGCAAGTTGTGTTTTCACATGTCTTAAAACCCCAAACCGGGTAAGTGGTGTTCAGACACAGCTTGCCCCCCTCCACATTTTAAAGCCCATTAGGTAACATTTTTTTTTCAATTCCCCTAATTCAGCGGTTGTCAACCTTTTTTCATTTGCGGACCCCTAAGAAATTTCAAATGGAGGTGCGGACCCCTTGGAAACCTGAGGCATAGTCCGTGGGCCCCCGGGGACCACAGGTTGAAAACCACTGCCCGAGTGCAGCCAGCCCCCCACACCACACAGCAGATGTCAGGGGAGCCCAGGAAGGAACAGGCATGACGGGGACCACGGCCGAGCAGTGCAAAGAGGAGCAGAAACGGGGTCCCAGCCGCGGAGCTGCGCCCACGGAATTCTCCAGCGGTGGCTGCAGCGGGTGGGAGCCGAGCCGAGCTGGGTGAGGGGTGCAGGCTCTGACCTCGGGCAGGAGGGGGTGCAGACGTGGGCTCTGGGAGGGAGTTAGCAACTCAGCACTTATATAAGAGAAAGGAGCTGCAGTGATTTCATATAGACATAGAAACTGATAGAAGCCACTTTTACATATTCAAAATGTGAGATGCGGCGTTTGAGGGAGGGAGTGTGTGTACAATATTTCCCCGCATTCAGTCTCCTGGCTGGAGCAGTAACGTAGCCCTGCAACACTTGTATACGATAGAGAGGAGCTGCGGTGTCTAAGCTTTGACAGTCTAAGAATTGGGCTGCCTGGGCCCTTAAGACCCCAGCCCCAGGAACCCGCCCTCTGCTCTGGGGCTGACATGCAGCGTCCTGTGAGCAGAACGAACACAGCCTCTCCCCCCCCCCCCCCCACCCCGCTTTTAACCCCCTCCACAGAGCGGGCAGCAAGCGGTAAGCAGAAGTGAGGGCAGAGGCCACAGCGAAGGGTACTGGGCATGCGCAGTGCGGGTGCGCATGCGCAGTGCCCCCGGAGTCGGGCAGCGGGCGCTGGGTGTGCGGACCCCCTGCGGCACTAGATGGGGCTGGCGCGCCCGCTGGGCAGAGGCTTCCCGTGACGGCCGCAGCCAGGCGGCCCGGCCCAGTCTGCGCCCGACTCTATGGTGGCCGCCCCAGCTGAGCGCGGCCCCGGCCCGGAGCTGCCGAGCCCCCGTGCCGCGCTCGATCCCCGGGGCAGCCTGGCTCGCTTCCCGGCCGCCCTCCGCGGGCCGCTCCGCGAGCCATGGGCTCGGCGCAGGAGGCCCAGGCCTGCCTCGCCTTCTACCGGGGGCTCGGGCGGAGGGAGCCGCTGCAGGGTCTCTGCCGGGCCGTGCTCGCCTTCCTGGAGAAGCTGGAGCAGTTCGCAGGGTGAGTGCTGGGCGCCCCCTTCGGGCCCCGGCCGGCCCCGGCTGCAGGAGGCCAGCTCCGGGGGGGACCCGTGGGGCAGGTAACCCCCTCCTGCCACGGGGGGCATTGGAGAGCATCTCCCCCGCATGGTGCTGGCGCTCCCGGGAGGTGGCCGGGGGCAGAAGCCGGGACGGGGCCTGCGCCCCTTGCCGGCGGTCCCTGCCCTGGTCCCCGCCCCTCTCCGCTCTGCACCCGGGCGCCCTGCCCGCTCCCTTCTGTGCCCCCCAGCGCTTGGGCTTCTGCCCGGGTTGCACAGCGAAGGTGGGGCCGGGGGCTCTCCTGTCGCCGGGCAATGACCTGTGACAGGTTGGCCCCCGGTGACTGGTTCATGGCAGCTTAAAGAGACACTCAATTGAAAACCAAACTCATGTGATAAGAAGCTGGGGGGTTACCTGCTTTACTAACACAGCGTGGGTGAGTCTGTCTTGACATTCCGCTTGTTGGCCCCTTTGACGCGCGGTCCCCACTCCGTGCAGTGCTGGCAGCGGGGACCAGGAAGGGTCAGTGGAATCGGTCTCACTGCGGATTATAGTCGCTCTGGCTGTCAGGTTTCATTGCTCCCGTGTTTGGGCTGCGCACTGAGCGGGCGTCTATTTCCTTGAGAAACAGGGATTTCAGTGGATTGTTTTCATGGTGGGAAAGTTTCTACCAGGTTTAACTTCAAGGCCAAATGTAACTTCCCTTTAAGGATCAAAAGTGTTGGTTCTGTAACCATTCTTCAGGGTTAATTGTTTGTATTACTGTAGTGTCTGGGTGGTGGAGGCATGCCCCTGGACCCCCTTTTGCTAGGCACTGACAAACACAGAACAGAAAAACAGTCTCTGCCTCAAGGAGCTGCCAGTTCAACACTTCTTTGTTTTTAGTAGCTGGGTAAATGTGGGTTAAACACTAGTGTTCCTGAAAGTGAGGGCCTGGCTAGAGCTGAGCAGTGCGGGTGGGTGTTGTGCGAGGCTGAGTACAAAGTTCACTTCTCTTCTGACCTACAGCACAGTCAGGCTATTCCAGTTTTGGACTCTCTGCCACTGCGTTTCAATCCTGAGCCTCCACACCCCCTGCATTTCACCACCACTGCTAGCACACCTCTGCACTGACTTGCTGGGCCCTAGCCTCTCGTTTTGACCCGCAGCCCCCTTGTCTCCTCACTGCACAGACTTCCTGTCCATGTGTGTGGGGGATGTGAACAGTCAGTCGTTAGTTTGAAACCAAATTCGTTGCACGTATTGTTTTAATCAGACTTGTACCCAGGCCAGGTCTTCAGAGGTGTAAAAACTACCTGCACTAACCCGCTGTGTGACAGCTGAGACAGAGAGCTGGAAATGACAGTAATGCAAGGACTGAAAGCAAGTCAAGGAATATTCAGTGTGCAGGCAACTAAAAGGGACACATGGATGTCTTGGCTAAACTAGTTCTGTAGGGAGGGAGGGTAATTCTTTCAATCAGTTTTACTCCTCTTTCACTTTCCCTCTCTCCCACCTCTAACTAAGCATTGTTATCCCTGATTCTGACTGGCGAGCGTAGAGCCATCAGCACCCAGCTAAAGTCCTGCATTTGGGCCCTAGACGCCGCCTTACGCAAAGCAAAACGATGCTAGTTTTCAGCCTGCAACTGCTCATTTCCACTGTGGCACGTCATTCTGTTTCAGATATTGACCTGTTTCTAACGCAGACTCCCAGCCTGCAAGTGGGTCCGCAGATTCCTGCCGAAATCAGTCTTGCTGTAGGGTGCTGCCCGTTTGTGGAGCCAAGCCCAGGATAAGGGGGTACTTTATGAGGGGAGTCACTCTCCTCTCCCCGATGAGGTTCCTTGCTGTGTTCATGCTGGAGATGCGGCTTGGTTTATATATTTGTATCTTTGGTTATATGGGGAGTTTGGTTGATTTTTGCTTTACAAGGCTGGTGCGATAAAGCAGAATGAAATTTAACTAATTCTCTTCTATTCAATGACATTGGGCCCTGACCCTTTTCCAGTGCTGTATTTACATTACACAGGGCCAGTCTGATCTTATTCTACCTCCCTTCTTCTGCTTCTTATCTAGAGATTTTGCAGAATTATTTTATTTTTACCAACCTTGGCCCCAGCCTTTATATACGTGTTAGTATCTTTTAAAGCAAATGGTGGAACACCAGATGGCTTTGGTGAGGAAACAAGTGAAGAACCTATAAATCACTAGTCACTTATGAAAATCTAGACCGATAGGTTTAAATGAATAAATATAATTTAAACATGCGCGCTATACATACTATCGGGATGGGTGCTAAGCAAAAGCCAGGCAGTTTTCCCTGTCCCGCTCCGTGACTACTGACCGTAGCTGCAGTCTGAACTCTTTCCCTCTCTCAGTTGGAGGTGTTTGGAACAAGTCAGCATTAACATGACAATCCCGTGTTTAATTTTTCCAGGGGTTCTGTGAAGAGGTGTAAAGATAAAAATCTGGAGGAGGCTCTTCTGCTCTTTCAGGAGCTGAGCAAGGGGTTATGGGAGCTAGACGATGCCGACGTGCTTCCCTTAGTGCGCTGCGTGCTTGCTTTCCAAATGGAGACGACCAGCAGTTCCAGCTCCTTCCATAAGCTCGAGCAGGTAAATCGTGTTATATAGCGGCCGCTCCATTCATCTGCGTGGGTCAGGCTGCAATGCTATGCCACGGTTTGCTCTACAACAGTCACTTCCATTGTTTGCAGGGGCGTCTGCAAAATAATAAACACTCAGTGCCTCTACAGCACCTGTTATCCATGACTCAGAAGGGGTGGCCACACTGCAGTTAGACACCCCGGGGCTAGCCCATGCAGCTGACTCGGGCTGGGCTGCCGGGCTGTTTAACTGTAGTGTAGAAGTTGGGGTTTAGGCTGCAGCCTGAGCTCTGGGACCCTCCTACCTTGCAGGATCCCAGAGCCTGGGCTCCAGCCCAAACGTGTACACCGCAGTTAAATAGCCCGGGAGCCTGAGTCAGCTGGCATGGGCTAGCCATGGATTTTTAATTGGAGTATAGACGTAGCTGTAAAGTCAGGGATGCTCACAAGAGCGTTAGGTAGACAGGTGTTATGATCCCCATTTTACAGCTGAGGAAACTGAACTATAGCAATGTTAAGTGACTTGCCCAAGGTCCCACAGCAAGTCAGAGCTAGGAATAGACGCCTGGGCTCCTGCCACTCAGAACTGAGACCTGCCTGGACCATTCACTTACGGGGTGATCTTGTGCCTTAGTCTACACAAAGAACCTTACTGCAAACTAGATGTTGAATCTTAACTGAGTTTCCCTGGGAGTAAAGGTTTCAGCTCGTGCCTTCCTTCTAGGAAAACCAAGAATAAAAACAGAGGCTTGGCCCTTTGCTTAGCTACCTACACTTGACTTTTGTACCAGGGCTCTAGGAACATAGACCACATTGGCTCCTGGACACCTCTCTCCCCATTCACAACTGCACTGGCCACCCCACCTTCCCATTCACGACTGTGTAGACTACCCCGCCTTCCATTTGCAATCAAAGAACATTCGGTGGCAACTCCTACAGCCGTTGCTATGTGGAAAGTGAATAGTAGGGAAAGTATTTCATTTGTTTTTAACTTAGTAATGTCATTTAATCACAGGTGATTGAGCTCAGTGCCTTAATTACCAGGTGAAATTCTCTGGCCTGTGTTACATAAGAGCTCAGACTAGATAACCATCATGATGCCTGTCTGGCCTTCAAAATCTGTGAGTTTAGCAGCTAGACGTAAGGAGGAGAGCCAGCAAGTGGAGAATCACCGTTCTGTCCGGTCTCTTTCATTATGGAGACAAGGTGGGAGAGGTACACCTCTACCCTGATATAACGCGACCCGATATAACATGAATTCGGATATAACACGGTAAAGCAGCGCTCCCGGGGGGGGGGGGGGGGGGGGGGCTGTGCACTCCTGCGGATCAAAGCAAGTTCGATATAATGCGGTTTCACCTATAACTCAGTGTAGAGGAGCAGACTCACCCCTGCGGCGCCTCCTGCTGGTCGTCTCGGGAATTAGCTCTTCCAGCATCCTGGAGTGCCCCCTGCAGGCCGGTGATCCGCCTGTCCTCTGGCCCCCATGTCCCTCCCGGACCCCGGTGCCCTTGTATCTGGGGTGCTGCCCCCTGGCAGTACCCCTCAGTACTAGGGTCTCCCCTCCCTGGGGAACCCCCACCCACTATCCCTACCTCACCTCAGAATAAGGCCACTGCCAGTCACCAATCAGCCCCCGCTCCCTGGGGCAGACTGCAGTATAGGCCACTCATCACTGGCAAGGTTGGGTTTGGACCTGCTGCCTTGTCCTACCCATGGGCTGCCCTCTGCAACCCCCAGTACCCCTTGGCCTCCTACTAGGCCACAGCCTGGGGCTATCCAGGCTGGAGCTCCTCAGCCCTGCTCCACCCAGGTACTCTCTTAGCTCCCTGCAGCCAGGCCCGTCTCCCTCTGAACACAGAGAGGGGCTGCTGCCCTCTTGGCTCCCAGCCTTCTTATATAGGCCAGCTGGGGCCTGATTGGGGCGTGGCCCAGCTGGGGCTACTTCCCCAATCAGCCCAGTAGCTTTTCCCTTTGCCCCAGCCCTCTGCCAGGGCTGTTTTAAACCCCTCAGGCAGGAGCGGGGTAACCACCCCGCTACACTCAGTAAGATTTTTTGGCTCCCGAGGACAGCATTGTATCGGGGTAGAGGTGTAATATCTTTTACTGGACCCACTTCGGATGGTGAAAGAGAGAAGCTTTTGAGCTATACAGACCTCTTCTTCAGCTCTTTCATTATGTAAGAGAATAAATACATATTAAAAAAAAGGCAGAACAGAGCCTATGGCTACATGGCCCTGTAGTCTGGAGAGGCGAATTGCAGTGTGCACCATAGTGCGATGCTGTAAGTGCCCCCTGTGGATGCTGCGGACACAGACTAAAAGGTACCTGGTTCGCATTAACGTAGTCCTCTTTGAAGGACTTCGGTGTGCGCGCTGCAATGTGCCTATCCGTAGTCCAATCTGCAGGGCCGTGTAGACAAACCCAGAGAGGCGCCTGAACTAAAATCCCAGATCCCAGTGCTCCTGAGCTCTGGGGAAGCTTGGAGCTCTAGCCAAATGTTGTAACTTGTGCCCTTGACTGAAAATAAACACTAAAGCGGATTTTAGCTATTTAATAGAAAAACCTGCTGACATTAGACAGACTGTTAGCGTTAACTTTCCATATCTGGCACAGTGCTTGACAACATGAACGCGTTTATTAAATGGATTCTTTTTTTGTTGTGCATTTTTAGACTTTCACAGCTAGTTTTAATCACACATCATTTACTCAAGAGGCTGTACTTGTCTCTTTGGGAAAGGTCTGTTGTGTCTAAATCCTAATTCTGGGTTCAATAGCATATTATCTACCTAATTGAGAGCACACAGAGTATGTCTACACTGCAGCTGGGAGCCAACCAGGTAGACAGACTTGCACTAGCTAGCTCACTAAAAATATCAAGGTGGATGCTGTGGCTCTCTGGAGACTCGGGATAGCCACCTGGTCTCCGGTCCAGGGCGTTAGGTGGCCCAGCCCGCCGCCAGAGCCACAATGTCCACACTGCTATTTTTAGCGAGCTCGCTCCAGCTAAGCTAGCGTGAGTCCATCCAGCTAGGCTGGGAGGCTCTCTGCCAGCTGCAGTGTAGACAGACCCATCTTGGTCTGGGTATTTGTGCACGATCCTGGAACACCTGGACCATTCGAGGTTTCCTTTCCCCCCAGATTGTTACAAAGTTGTCGGAAGGTAAAGAATCCCTGGTTGCTGAGGAAGTGAATAAGTTAATGAGCAGCCTAACCGAGTACAAACAGGTGAGAGGAACTCAGTTCTCTTTAGAGCAGCACAGAAGACAAAAGGAGGCCCTGATCCCGCGTCAGGATCCATCAGCTTGGACCCCTAGGCCTGTGCGGAGTCCTGTTGACGTCAGCGGGTCTGAGCTAGCAGATAGCATTGCAGGATTGGGGCCTTAGTGCAAAGGGCAGCATTGGATCCGGGGATGGCGATATGGCAGGAAAGGCCCAGTTCAGGCTGACTAGGACCCCTGTATTTACTCCCATAGTATTTTAAAGCTCCTGTACAATGAGACAGTGTTAGCACATTCCACGGTACCTGGCCTGGAGGTTCTTTTTGTTCCCTGTGCTAGGATTGTGGGTTCACCAGATCTTTGTGTGTAAATAAAAACAGCCTTCGGTACAGTCAGCCTCCTGCTCTTCTAGCTGGCGGTGTTTCAGCCCAATGCTGGGTTGGTGGTCCCCTAGGTAGTGAATTGTAACATGGCAAGTCTTTGTGATTTGTACCACGCCAAAGAGAACTTGGCAGGAAGAAGAGGCAGATTCTAAAGGAGGAAGCTGTTTACAAACAACCCCCTGTTCATCATCAGTGCAGGGGAGAAAGCAGAGAGTCTGACAGTTCAGGGAGTTGACTGAAGTGTATTAGTTTGTTCCCTTAGGGGTGAGTATGTCAGCTCTGCTCCTGCAGAACACCCAGCCGCACTGGCCCGGGACCGCAGAGACAAACGGAGGGTCTCAGCCCTACCCCGCTGATCTGTCTGGCCCACTGGCTGTGCTGCCCTGGGTAGGGGAAACTGTGCGCTGTGGTTTGGGGGGAAGGCTTGATTCTAAGCTCAGCTGGCAGACACTTTGCTCGGGTTCTAATTACGACCTCTCCTAGCACACACTGCGTCCCTCTAGCTGCAATTCTGCAGCAGCTGTGCCCTCCATGAGTGTTAAACGTGCCTGCGCTTCCTTCTCCCTGCAGGTGCTGTCTCCGGGAGACCTCCAGACAGGTCAGTCTCAAAGATTCCCCTTGCCGTGACACTAACCCACAGAACCACACAAATCCAAATATCCACAATGGAGGCCTCGGTGGTTAATAAGAGACTGAGCTGAGACCATCCTGACGCTCATCATGAGCTGAGCTACCGATTCATGGGGCCCACCTCAGACGAGTCCCTGAATCTCTTTGTCCGCTACTCAGTCTGACTGGGGAACGAGCCGAGCAGAAGTGTCACTGATGTCCTGGCCCTTCTCCCACGCCAAAAGCCAGGTGCTGTCTGTGGACTGAGTTTTTCTGGGCAAATCCCCAGCATGGTCAGGAGCAGGATCTGGGCGTGAAGACACGCACTCTGTGCAGCCTTCTGCAAGTCGTGTCACTTCGGTGCCTCAGTTTCCCCACACAGAGTAGGGAGCCTTATATTCGCCTCTCTCCCCAGGGTGGGGTGAATGAATTAGCGAACACGCAGTTGATGATGAAAAGTGGTATGAGCACTAGGAATCACCAGCTCCAGATAACCATCCAAGAATGGAGAGATTAGACCCTTCGTTTGCTTTGTCCTTTCCCGGTCTCTTTTCATGAGTTAACAACACCGGCCGGGGAAGAGTCATCTCTGAATCTCCGCTCATGAGAGTTAGCAGGGATATTCACCCCTGCAGGGAGGGATTCAACTCAAACGTACGGCCTCAAAGCCTGGGACCCAAACCAACTGGCAGGGGGTTCCCCAGCCCTGCATAAGAGCAGGGCCCCCTTTTGGAGCGTGGGCGTCTGGATCAGTTTGTTTGATCATAACTCGCTGCAGTGTGCACGTAGATGCTGATGGCCACCTCTTGAGGTGTTTAACCCAGCATCTCGGGCTGCAGTGCCTGGCATCTGATGCACTGTGTGCCCCTCTCCCGGCATCTGATGCACTGTGTGCCCCTCTCCCCCCTATCCACAGTTTCCATATTCATAGAGGAAAGCAGCCTAGGCCGACACCACTGGAGACTCAGCCTAGCCCCACTGCTGCTGCGTGTAGCTGCCACGTTGAATTTGGTGCTGCAGGACCCAACGGCCAGGAGCGGGGAGTGGAGCTACATCACGGTCAAGGTAAGATCCACATCGCTTGGGGGTTATAGTCTCCTCTGGATGCCTGTAACATGCTGAAACTCCCACGAGCACTAGGGGAAGAGAAGGGGTTAAAAAACCCAAACATTCATTGGAATTTGGTGTCCTCCCCCGTAAGACAGCAGGACTTAGGGGTTGGAAGAAAAAGTTCCCCCTATGTTGGGGGGGGAGGTGCATTGTCGAACTCTTAAGAAAAAGATCTAGCAGGTGACAGAGGGTTGCGCTTTATCCTTTTTTCTTCCTCAGACCTGCCTGCAGCTTTTCCAGGCGATGTCAAAGGAAGTGTCGCCTCTGGTGTGGAGCGAAGCCGAGAACAGTGAAATCCTGCAGAGCATTTTGGGATCTCTGCTGCAAGTCGTCATGGGGCAGGTGATTATAGTCCAGGCAGCTACCCAACCATGGCCCAGATGAGACAGCAGCCAAGCTGCTGCAGAGAGTTTGAGCCCACGTGAAGCCAGGCCAGCCTGGATCTGAGGGGAGAAGTTGTCCCCGGTTAGAGAAATAAGGATAATGCTTTACCTGTTCAAAGCACTTTCCAAACGTTATCTAATTTCACCTCTCGGCACTCCTGCCAGGGAGGCAAGTTTTATTATCCCCACTTTACGGTTTCCTCGGGGAAACTGAGGCAGAAAACATAAGGCCAACATTTTCAAATATAGGCACCTACACAAAAGTTGCCTGCTACGGAGAGGTGCTGAGTATTCACAGCTCCCGTGAGGTTAGTGGAGGGGGAACAATAACTGCACTAAAGTGAAGCCACGATAGAATGCAGTGATAGTGCCATGCTAGATGACAGCTGCTGGTAATGGGTGTCTCCACCTTTTCCAGCTGGAGACGTACCCACACATACATCTGTACATGTGTAATACACGTGTTTCAGTATGTCCTTGTACACTGCTGTGTAAGTGTGAATGCAGTGGAGCGGGGGGAGTTGTGATGAGAGGGATCCAGTCCACTCTATGTGCTGCAAAAGTGCAGCATACCCCCAGTGGCTTTGTAAGTGCCTTTTGTTTGCAGGGAGAGGGGAGGGCAGTAAGTGATGTTTAAATGGCTTTGTAAAGACAAGCTTTTTAAAAGGTGAGTTTCCTCAGACAGCTAACAAGGACGCCCGCCTGCTGGCCGGCACTGCCGTGAGCATGTTGGTGAACACTGCTGCTGAGCCAGAGAGAGGAGCCAGAGCCGTGCTGACTCTTTTCCAGCTAGTTGACCAAGGTGCGTGCTTGATCTTCAGTAACAATCCTTGTTAGCACTAGATCTCAACGTGCTTTCCAAAGGTGGGGAAGTGACCTGCCCAAGGTGACAGAGTCAGTGGCTGAGCTAGGAACAGATCACAATTCCCTAGAGGCCATTCTGCCGTCCCAGGTGAAGGAAGGGGAGGAAGTCTCCAGCAAAGCCTAGATATGGGGCTCTCGGACCATGGGGCAAGGCGGCACAGTAGGTTACATGCACTGACCTTTTATTTCTGCAGATTGAGCCCCTCCCACTCTGGAGCAGGCAGCGTACACTGCGTTTGGCAGGCTCAGCATGATTGGGAGAGTCTGCTCAGGGAAGGCCCTGTGTTGTATGGGCCATATTTCTGTGCTGTCTGCTCACACTGTGCCTGGCTCTGACCTGTGCTACAATTAATACTAATGGGTGTGAAGGACTAAAGTTAACCTGAGAAACAAAAAGCTGATTTGTGGTTTGAAAGTCAGTGTCTGGATAAGTCTTTGCTCTGTCCTAACTTGGTGATTTTCCCTAGGGCCAGGAGAGCTGAAATTTGGGGAACTGAAGGTGGAGACGTCTGTCCTGAGTTCAGACGGCTTAGCGAGACTGGTGCTTACTAGGGGTTTATTAACTTGCTGCAAGAAGGAGATCCTGAGCTGCCGGCTGGACAGCTTCCCACCCCAGGTAGGAGAGCTCTAAGTTAGAACGAGATTCTGTTGGGGAATGCAGAGGATAAGCAAACTGGGCTTTGGGCGAAGGGTTTAGAAAAACCTTTCACCTGTTGCTGGGTGTTGGCTCAGCAAGTACTTGGGGTAGCTTTAGATACTGGGGTGGGGGGGGGGGAGGTGCACGCTAATTCATTGCTGAGCAAGCCAGTTCCATTTACTTGGATCTAGCTGCACCAACGTGCACCAGCAGCGAGTTTAGCCCTGATAGTTGGCAAAGGCCTTACACTCCCGCCAGGCATTGTGTTTAAATGTAGTTGTTGCCAGGGGGCCTTTGTTTCCCTGATCAGTATGGATAGATTTGTTTCCCCAGGAGAATCTTGGAAGTCAAGCCCTGCTGTGAGTAACCCCTTCAGTAGCGGATATAGGCACGAACACACCACGGGGTAATCAAGAGAAGAAGAATGCTAGGAGTCTGTTAGCAGCACCATGACTGTGGCCAGGGCCTTAGCTGGATGGAGGGGGAACGTTCTATGTAATTAGTCAATCCGCTGCTGCCACATCAGCTGTAAGAAGGCAAAGTTCAGTGCCTCAAGAGCCAAAGAGTAAAACTGCACGTGAACAGATCGGTGTTTCTTGGTGTCATGGCAAAGAGCTTTGCAGGAGGAGTCCAAGAGAGAACTGAACCTGCCCAGCTAGGGGGCAGGTGGGGAAACCTCCGTGGATTTCAGCGGAGACCGCCCTGGCTAAAGGCTATCTGACTCAGCGTATTTACATAGTGCCCATTGCTGTAGCAGCTCGGCCTGGCTCTGGTGATGGAAGCTTCCTCGCTTGAGACCCCTGCAGCTCCCCAGCTGCCATGGGGGAGCAGGGGGACCCCCGCAGCTCTCCACCATCCCACAGCTGCCCAGCCCCTTCCCATTTTATCATGGATAGTTTTAGTAAAAGTCAGGGACAGGTCACAGGCTTCCTTGAATTGTTCTTTATTACCCGTGACCTGTCACTGACTTTTACTAAAAATATCCGTGACACAAAGCTTAGCCTTAATTATGACCTAGTAGGTCCTCTTTGAAGTTCTGGTGTCTAGGAATCTCTTCTGTCAATCAGCAAGAAAAGCCCAACACCACAAATACAGGGGTAGCTCAGCTAACAGCTATTGCTTAACACTGGTGTATGCCCTGCAGGCTTGTCTATTGCTGGACGTGCTGTTTCCAGCTGTCTGGGCTGTGAGCGAAGGGCAGAAGGATTATCATTACTACCGTTTCCAAGGTAATAAAGATCTGCCCCCCCCGAATATACACCAAGAGGGTTTTAAAGGTTTGCCACCCACTGCAGCAGGAACCTCCAAACCCCCATAGCTTTTAGACATACTGTATGGGAAGGGGAATTTCTAAGAGTGACTCAGCTGCTTGAGGAGATCTAGGGCACCTTGGGGTGGGGAGGGGAACCACCAGCAGTGATCTTTCCCTCAATTCTGAAATTAAAGCCCAATCAAATCCAGCCTGGGCCCCTTAGTACCATCGTACTGTAACCCACACGCTTGCCTTAATCTTGCTTTGAGCCCCTGCTGCGTAAGGTACATTCACAGAGAAATCTCAGGGGAAATGGTGTTCGGAGAGGCAGGCGTTTGCCCACTACCTGGTTGCCCACTCCAGCTGGGAAGAGCTGTGGGAGGCTTTGCTGTTTTGCCTGCTGGAAGAACTCTATACTAGTCTGTTCTGTGCTTTCAGTTTTCTCCCTCTGGCTGCAACGTATCCTGGAGTGTCTGCCCGAGATCTGGAAAGTCAAGGAGAGCCGCATGCTGGCTGAGAACTCTGAACTGCTCCACAGACTGAGCCAGTTCATCTGGAACAATGCAGAAAGCCCGGTAACGCACCCAGCCTGGGGGGGCACACCCTCTTCCAGGGCAGCCAGAAAATATCCAGAAATCTTCCCTTCTTCCCCCCTCATCATCCCCGTCTTTCACTTGAAGAGAAGTGCACAGTGGAGCCTGGCCAGATTTTAGTCTGTCCCTACCTCATTTCACATGCACTGGGAGCAGAATACACCGCATAGTTACTAGGCAGGGTTGCTAAGATACGACTGACCTTGCATTATAGGGCTGGGCGCATTGGCATTGCCTTTTCCTCCTGGCTGACGCAATGTTTGGTCAGTGCTGGTGCTTTGTGAGGAGAGCCCAGCTGTCTTGCAGCTTGGCAGAGCCAGACTCCAACAGCCATATTCCCACTGAGCAGTCCCGTACTGAGCAAGCCATCTCATCAGGTTCATAAAGACAGCTTTCCATTGGCAAATGCCGTTAAGGAGCCCTAACAGGGACACTGTGGGGCCGATTTTACCAAGCCCCGTCAGGCTGCTGTGTTGGGTCCCCTGCCCCCATTGCTGGTGGCAAAAATGGGACTACTTAATATTGGTTATCATTTGCCACAGGACAGGCAATCCCTAGTGACAGATAAAGGAGGGTGGAGGATGTTATAAAGCCCCTCTAACAATTTCCGCCAGTGAGACATGAGGGAGAATCTCTTCTTAGTTTGCGTTTCTTTTCTGGTTGTTCAGGTGGAAGGGGCGTCAGAGTTCATACATAGCTCCTTTCAACATCTCCTGGAGATCTACTGCCTGGAGTGCCATCGCTTCGAGGACCTGGAGAGACCCCTCTATGAACAGTTCCTGCAGAGAATCCTCACAATGCCCTGGCAGGTCAAAGCCAGATATTTCCCCCTGTGCGCCATTCTCCCCTACGTGGGCACAGAGAAAGTAAGGAAACCTGGTGGGGACATGCAGTGTCCAAGACACTTACCGCGTGGGTGGGATGAGCGAGTGCTGCCCACAGAGAGACAGGTCTTGCGTGTGCCAGGCACAGCTAAGAGAGGAATGGAGGGCGTGATGCAGATGCCAAAACATCCCACAAAGGGCTAGATGAAAACCAGACACACCAGAACTTGTACTGGCCTGTGAGTCCTCAGTCACTGCTTGAAGAAAGGAGGGGCACATTGGTACACACTATGGGTTGAGGATCTGCATAGAGAGCTTGTGCTTGGATAACTTGGGTCTCCCTGCGGCCTCCATCAAAAAATCAGAAAGATTGATAGTGTGTGCATCTTGCACCCTAGGGGATGGGATGTAGGTCGCTCTGCCATGGGTCATAGGCCCTATCCTGCTAATAGAGAATCTCTTCTGGTTCAAGTGGTAGCAGCCTGTGTTTTTGTTACTTCCCCTGTGGGACCTCGTATATCCAGCTCTCTTATGCATTGGCAGAAAAGAAATGGTTGGATCTCTGCCCCCATAGCCCCCAAGATCCACCACAAGGAGGTGCTCAAGGGCATGAGCCACTGCCCCTCCTACCAACCACCCTGCCTTTCTGGATGCCAAGACACGTCAATGCAGAGATCACAGCAGCATTTTCCTGCCCCATTGTGGTCTCACTAGAGATGGGGACAGAATATTTTGCTACGATTGTCTTTGGGTTACTGGGGGTCTTCTGTTTTCAACCCAGTACTGCTGTTAGGGTGTTCCCAGTCTCTCTGACCTGGTAACCGGGAGCCCCAGGTTAGCTCTTTAGCTGTTGCACAGAGAATAGCCAGCTCATGAAAGAGGACAGAAACAATACATCAAATGCAATAGGTAGCTTGGGAAAATTGGGGCTGGAACATGCAGCCTTTTACCACTGGGTCACTGATTTGAATGCAGCCTTAGTCAAAAGCACTGATCACTGTGGTATCTCAGCATTGCTTAGTGCCACCAGTGACCAGAAATTACCACCTGTGTTGGGATCCACCCCTCCTTGGTGGGGAAGGCAGCTGGTCCTCCACTATCATAATACAGCCTTTGTTTTAGCTACTAATAAGATGAGCAAGGCTTGTTTCCTTGGTGCGTTAGGAGAGTTCAGGGGCTGCCTGAAGCAAACAAGGACCGTAAAGTTATTTGGGGTTTTCTAGGTTCTGGATACCTACAAGGATCTTCCCCAGCACCTTCTGAACTGCCTTTCCACTAACCACCTGTGCCCAGCTGCATCAGACGTGTATAAAACCATTTTGCAACAGCAGCGCAAGCACTGGATTGCGGGAGAGGAACCTGCCACAGAGGAGGAGCTGGCTCAGAAGTGGGCACTGCACTGGCTGCCCACCTTGGCCAGTGCTTTGACCTCTCCCATCTCCTTCCTTCAGAGCAACGCTTCCAACTACCTTCTTGTCTGGACTTTGCGGCTCTTCCCCGCCTCTTACGCTTTGCTTGCTGAGAGCTGCAGTGGTGGGGACTCTGCCCACCTTCGGGCGTGGGTCGCCCTGCTGAACGGCCGCAAGATCATCACCGGGGCCTTGCCCCTGGATGGGGAGACTTTGGAAAGGCTCTGCTGCTGCTTGCACTCCAGGGAGGAGAACATTCGCCTAGCAGCTCTGGGTCTCCTGTGTTGCAGCCCCAGGACCAACCAGGCCCTGTCAGAGGTGGAGGTCCGTCTACTGAAGGAGTTCTTGCCACTGAACCTGAACTGCGACTCGTCCTCTTTCCGGCAGCTGCTCCAGGCTGCAGTGAAGAAGGCTCTGGTCAGGCTGAGGGACAGCGCCCTCTCTCAGCTGCGCAGCAAGATGCAGAGCAAAGCTACTGAGCGCTCCGCCAGCACGGATCCAGAAGGAGCACTTGCACAAGCAGTAGGTGAGTGAGTCGTTCCTGACATCTCACTCCAAGCCTCTGGTCCCCATAGGCTCCCATCGCTGCTTAACTTTTCCTCTCTGCTCACCTCAGCGGCCTCCAGCATTAGGTTTTCACACATAAAGCCGCCACCTGGCACTACCCTTTTGTGGCCCACTTGAGCTGGGATGCGCGTAGGGAGCTCTGGTGGGTCGTGCAACTTGGCCTGGACAGTGGGGGTGGGGCAACTTGGACCTTTAATGGAAGTTTTATTCTGCCTTCTGGCACCAGGCCTTGTGATTCCACAGTATCTGCCAGGACTGCTCTCTTCCGAGCTCCAGTCCTGCTACCGCCGAGCCGACCAGCGGGCGTGTAACTCAGCGATACCAACTCTTGTGATTTGATCATGAATTTCACAATCTTTGGTGTTTTTTCTTAAAGCCTCAGCTCCTGGAGTCATGTGACTGTGAGACGCTCCGCTTTTATTTATTTTTTCTAGCCTCCCTGGTTGTGAAGAAAAGCTGGGAAATGTGACCCCCTAAAGGCTCAGAAAGCAGATGGCAAATAAATTGATTGGGGGGAGGGAGATTATAATCATTTTGTTACTTTCATAAATTTGGGGGGCTTGACGCCTGATGTTAGACTGTTTGGCGCTGGCAGTACAGGTAATGAGGCTGGGCCAACATCAGTGGGTCAAACACTTGGGTTCAGTTGGGATAAACACCCTGAAATTTGGATGCTTCTCCACATTTCAAGAGTCTGAAAAACTGGAAAGCTTACAGAGGAGAGGCAGCGAGGCCTAGTGGGTTAATCCCGGACTTGAGAGACCTGGGTTTTATTCCTGGTTCTTCCATAGGCCTCATGAGCAAGTCACTTCATCGCTCCGTGCCTCAATTTCCCCATCTGTAAAAATGGGAAGAACAATACTGACCTTCCTGTGTAACGTGCTTTGAGAAGTGCTATGTAAGAGAAAGGTGTTGGTCGTATTGCAACAGCCTGGGGCGATAGGACATTTTGGCATTCCTGGCCCAAAACCAAACTGTGTCTGAACATGTCAGCATGTCCAGTAATAAAGTTCCTTTCTACAAGTGGTCTAGACTGGGGGGTACTTTCTCTGAACATAGCAAAACAGAGTGTGAACCAACGTGAAACTCATGAGTGGGTTTTCCATTACCCAGGCTGAGCAAAGAGTCACCATTAAGAGCGAAAAGTGGATTTTCAAGTAAAAAAAATCCTCCGTGGAGTTAATCTGAAGCAGATAAACTGGCTAACGCGTATGTCAGTGCTTTCTGTGGGACAGAAATCAAAGCCACCAGCTGTGTGTCACAGGGCTGGCACAGCTGACAGCTTTTCCTTTAGCCGCAGTGGCAGGGGCCTGTGCTTTTGGAGCAGGTGGATCCAAGTCCTAGTCCCTCTGTTGTCACAAAGTACCAGTTGACCATTAGATGCTGAGAAGCCCCTCGGTAGCCATGCACTTTCCCACCCTATAGTCAATCTAGTGCACCCTCATGCTCCAAAGGGCTAGCCCTGCCCTCCCTCTGTGCACTGCTCACAAGTAACCAGAGGTGCTTTTTCCCCCCCATGCAGATTTTGTGGAGTGGCTGCTGCAGTTAAGCATTTCCTTTCTGACCCCAGGGTCAAACTACCAGAGGAAGAAGACTGCCCTGCTGCTCCTGGCAGCGGTGCTGGAGACCTGCACCGACACCTGGAGCCCCGCCAGGAAGAAGGGGCAGCCTCCACGTGGGTAACAGCAGGCCATGGGTCGCAAGATCATCACTGGGGCCTATACACTGTGTAGCAGAACGGCATGAGCTCTGAGTAGATTCCTCAGCCTGTCTACTTCTGACCCCCGTCAGCAGGGTGGCCCCATTTAGATGCCCTCATGGAATGGCCTCTCCATGTCATGTGAGGTTGTAGTGATTTGGGGGCGTGTGTATCAAATCCAGAAAAATATCCTGCAGCCTTTTACAAACAAACTCCTACATGCTTTGGCCCTCAACTCGGGGGGCTGCTGATGAGCAGATGGGAGTCTAGGTCCCTGGAGCGGTTCGGGTGGGGAAAAAAAATCAAGAGCCTCTGACATTATATGAGGAATGTTGGGGACTCTGCATTGACCTGTCTATGATTAGGGCCCTACCAAATTCACGGTCTATTTTGGTCAATTTCACAGTCATGGGATTTTTAAAATCACGAGTTCCATGATTTCAGCTATTTAAATCTGAAATTTCACAGTGCTGTAATTGTTGGGGTCCTGACCCAAAAAGGAGTTGGGGGAGGGTCACAAGGGTATTGTAGGGGCGGTTGCGGTACTGCTACCTGTATTTCTGCACTGCGGCTGGCAGAGGTGTTGCCTTCAGAGCTGGGCAGCTGGAGAGCAGTGGCTGCTGGCCGGGAGCCCAGCTCTGAAGGCAGAGCCGCTGCCAGCAGCAGCGCAAAAGTAAGGATGGCAGCTATGGGATTGCCACCCTTACTTCTAGGCTGCTGCCTGCAGAGCTGGGCCCTTAGCAGCCGCCGCCACTCTCCGGCCACCCGGCTTTAAGGCAGCAGTGCAGAAGTAAGGGGGACAATACCATACCATGCTATCCGTACTCTCTGCTGCTGGTGGGGCGCTGCCTTCAGCGCTGGACGCCTGGCTAACAGCTGCCGCTCTCCAGCCCCCCAACTCTGAAGGCAACAGTGCAGAAGGGTGGCAATACCGCAACCTCCCTAAAATAATCTTGCGACACTCCTGCAACTCCCTTTAGGGAGTTTGAGAACTCCCCAGTTTGAGAAACGCTGGTTTCCCCCATGAAATCTATATAGTGTAGGATAAAAGCACACAAAAGACCAGATTTCATGGTCTGTGACGCGTTTTTCATGGCCGTGAATTTGCTAGGGCCCTACCTATGATAAGCTCCCATGTGTGTGAGATGACACAAGGCTCAGTGGAATCAAATCTTTACCCACCCAAGGGCTCATTTGATAGAAACTAGTTTGCAGCCCCCAGCCCAGTTAACTTTAACTTGCACTTCCAGCACTGACAGCGCATTGTTGCAGCCATACACTGTGTAGCAGAAGCTGTGTTGGGTACTCTGCTGTCCCGCATTCCCTAGCACAGGGGAGCCCTTGAGGTCGGGGACAAAGGTTCTGCTGCAGCTGCATGACTCTGTACAGGATAAAAAGCCCTTCTTTCCCAGCACTGACCGCAGAGAATAAACCAGAGTCGTTATGAACAAGCAGGACCCGTTTTCCCTGCTGCTTGCCACCACCCTTTCGATGGAGGTCAGCCCTGACAACACTTACTGCCTACATCTCACCGACCTGCCTTTCTGTCACCACAGAGAACATGGCGGCATTGTTGAGCTGGGCCAGGCAGAAGGGCTGCTGGGACTTTTTCTCTAGAAGCAACTTGTTGGCAGTGCTGAGCTGCTTGCAAGACAGTACGAATGAGGTAAGCAGCCCTCTGTCCCCAACACTGCCACAGCTCGATGTTGTGGACAGCTGGAATTAGTAACAGAAGCTGCGTGGCTTGAGCAGCAGGAGTGGCCCGTTGACCTGAACGGAAGCAGGGGACTCTATCAAGATTGGGCAGGGACAGCGGTGGGGACGCTGTCCCCCTCTGTAAAGAGCCAGATCTGGCTGCCAGCTTTCCTGGCGCATGCTGCTGCTGGGAGCCTGTGTTCTTAGGCTCTGTCGGAACCCCCGTAGCCTCCCACCACCACGTCAGTACAGAATAGCCAAGTAACAACGGGTGCCCCTTTTGCTTCCAAAATTAGAGGTCTGAATGGGCTCTATTGGCTCGGGATTCCCAAGCATCCTGCTCCCCAAAGCCTCTCTGCTTCCTCACCTGTGTCCTGCCATAACCTTCCCCTCTCTCCAACCTCCTCCTCTCTTGGCAGGTCCGAGAGCTGGCATCAGAGCTGCTCATCCGCTACTTCCCACCGGCTTTCCCAGAACCCATTGCTGTGGCTCTGTTTGAGCGTGCCCAGGAGGCGGTGAGCAGCCCCAGAGTGCAGGAGGCAGAAGCCGGAGCGGTGTTGATGAAAACCATCCTCCAGAAGTACTGACTGGCTTGTCGCTCTCGTTTACTCTAGAAAGGACTTAGACAGGGGACATGTGGGAAGGAGACCAGGAGAACCGGTAGTGTGTACATAATCCTGTCTGTCCACACACACGGCTCACCATGACTTGCTTAGCTGACTCCCGATTCCAACCAGTTTGATATCACTTACATGGCACTCAAATGTCTTTCCAGTTACTCTGATCTCAGACTCTGACAGGGCATCAACATCCACCCGCTTGTTTAATCCTCTGCCTCTGTGATCCCAGAGGACAGATCCTCATGCCAGATATTGTCTGAAGTGTCTGTTTAACTGAACGGAAGCAGAGGATCCTATCAAGACCGGGCAGGGACAGCGCTGGGGACGCTAGCCTCCCACCACCACATCAGTACAGAATAGCAAAGTAACAACCCTTAGGGTTAGTCTGAAGTGGGGAGGTTTAGGTTGGATATTAGGAAAAACTTTTTCACTAGGAGGGTGGTGAAGCACTGGAATGGGTTACCTAGGGAGGTGGTGGAATCTCCTTCCTTAGAGGTTTTTAAGGTCAGGCTTGACAAAGCCCTGGCTGGGATGATTTAGTTGGGAATTGGTCCTGCTTTGAGCAGGGGGTTGGACTAGATGACCTCCTGAGGTCCCTTCCAACCCTGTGATTCTATGATTCTATGATTCCCACCTGAAATAGAACTACTTGATTTTGCTCTCTCAGCACTTCAGCATACCCCCCTCTCCCTGACCAAATAGATTTCTCCTGCTTCCTTTGGGAACAATACTGACATCTGCCTTAGCATTAAGGATGTAGCATTAAAAAAAAAACAAGAAGTAGCTATGAAGCGAGACTATTAATATTTCTTACTATTCAGAGGGGTTATTTATAATTCCCCTCAGCAGGACTGGAGGCCAGACAGCAGCGGCCCGTGATCTGAAGTAACCTTACAAAGTTTGAAGGCGCTGGTGCGTTACAGTGTTAGGACACAAGGCCTCCAGCCCTTGGCAATGAGGATTGTCACTATGGCGATTAGGCGAGGGCTCCCTCTGAGCTTTGTCAATGGTGTTAGCATCTGCCTCCTCCTCCTCCAGGTCAGACGGCAGCACCTTGAAGAGACTATTCCCCGAGGGAAAAGCAGCGCCAACTCTGCAGCACCGAGGCCTGTGCTTTGCTCAGTATCTTCTCCGCATGTTGCAAGCTCACTACGCCATGGCTTGTCAAGACCTGCTGCAGGCAGCGAGCACTAACCCAATGCATGGTGCGTCCCCAGGCATCATGGGGAAGGAGACATCAGAGCTCCCATGCCCCTTCTCTCCCCTGCAGTCCTGTCGGACTACAGCTGTGTGTCATGTGATGGATCAGGTCTGTGATTCAGCAAATCATGCAGCCAGTAACTGGCCTGAGCACAGCACAACTAACTCCACTCCCAGATACGACAAAGAGATTCCCGGTGGCCTTGGGCAAGTCGCTTCACCTGTCTGCCCATGTCCCCAGCTGGGCTTGGGGCAGCCCTAGCTATGTCACACAGGCCTAGTGATGATTGGCGAGCGTTTTGAGACGTGCGTTGGAGATGAAACAAGCTGTGTATTTATGGGCTGGGACAAAGGGGTCGAGCTTGCTGTGGAATGGAGAGCTGAGGTGTTGGCTACTTGTCCATGGCACTCTTTCCAGCTGCTCTGGCTAAATTTCCAAGTGACTATTGACTTTACCCTGGCCTCAGATCCCCCACAGCACAATATTGTTTCCCTTCTTGTCCCAAACATCAGCCCCATTTCTGCACGCTGTTAAACAGCTCCTGTCGGGGTTAGGTCTCTTATCTATCTGGTACGCCACGTCTCCGGGAAGGGATCTTGACTTTATACCTGGCCCTCTGTCGGTACTGTGCGGATATCATCTAGGGACAGCGGTTCTTTGCCACAGGCTGCCTCTAGCGCTCACTAAACTTCAGTGACCCAGCTCATTCGGGGGATTGTATGGGAAGGGAACATGCAAGCATCCGGCCCTGTGATAACTGGAGTGTTATCTGTGTAGGAGTGATGGCGGCGCTGCGGAGGTGTCTGCTCGAGGTACCGGAGGGGGCAGCCTCTATGCTGAAGGGAGAGCATGTGCAGAGCTGGCAGGAGCTCCTCAGCCATTTGGTGACCTTGCTGGGAGACATCAGCACCTTCCTCCTGGGGGTGCTCCAGAGCAGGCAGGGGCCCAATGCCAACCAGCCAGGTGAGGAAGGGTTCCCAGCCAACCCACCCCATGGTGTCGTGCCCTTTCAACTACGCCTGCCTTAAGTGCCAAGAGCTCTTAAATTGTGGATTGCAGAGAGCCGGCTGGTCACAGGTGGTCTCCTTTCCACCTGCCTCTGCAGCCCTTCAGGCTCTTCTTTCCAAAGAGCCGGTCTGCGAAAACCACCTGCTTCCTCTTGTTTCCACCTAACTGCCTCTAAAAGAGGCTGCTGCGCCATAAGAGGAGGAAAGGGGACTGGAGTGGCCAAGGAGAGGAGGAATGCCCAGGGCAGGATGACACAAGGTAGGGTGCCCAGCAGGAGAAGGGGCTCAGGTAGCCAGACAATGGCTAGGGCAGCAAGGGTTAAGGCAACCAAGTGACAGTGGAGAAGGGGCCCAGGTGGCAGAGAAGAGCAGGCCAGGGGGTTGGGGAAAAGTGAAATAAAGGGCAGAAGGAGACAACAATTGACTTTAAGGAGGAACACGGCACTTTAAAGACAACAAAAACCTGAACACACAACTGCAGTTACAACAGGGATGTCGTACAGTCACAACGGGAAAGCAGGGAGGGTCCACGGGATCATGGTTTGGAAGGGTGGGGTCCACATCACCACCTCTCTTTAGCTACTGGCCACAGTATGGAAGTTTTACACACACACTCACACACACACTCTCTCTTTTTCTCTCTCCCCCCACAAATCAGAAGATCATGGATTTGATCCTTCTCTCAAACTTAAGCAAGACCTCAGGTGACCATCTACCTTTGTAAGGCCATTTCCATTCTCCTTTCCTCTGGATTTCATACCCATAGCAGGCTCTGCTCTACCTCCCCGTCCATTACCTACGCTGTGGCTAAAATAAATCTGCCTTCTGCTTGTCTTTTTGCAGCTGCTGCTCCTTCATTTGCAGACATGGTAAATGCTATTGGCTCCCTTATCATGCTGGGGAAAGGCCTGGAGCAGCAGGATGGGGAGGACTCCATCCTGCTGTCCGAGGAGCACAACCTTATCCTGACCTGCTGCTGGGTCTCAGTGAAGGTAAGGAGCTTCCGTAAGCAGCCTGAAGGGAGCTGAGACCCTGCCCGCAGAGTTCTGTCATCAAGAGGCTTTGGGACAGGGGAGGCAGCCAGGACAGGGGACACCTTTGGTTTGGGAAGCAGGGGAAGTATGCAAGGTACATATTCCTCTCCTGCATCCTCTCTGTCACTCTAGCTGAGAAGTGAACTGGGTCCTCTGCCAAAGAAAACCCAGGCAACTAAGGTGTTTGTTTGGTTTTTTTAAAGCATTCCCTTTACAGCTTGCCCTAACCCCAGTGCTGGAATTCCCCCTTTTCACACTCAGGGCAAACGAAAAGGGCCCTTTTCCCGGGCCTCAATCTGATTTCCTCTGTCAGATAAATAACAGGCCCAAACTCCTTTACCCCAGGGTTAAACACAAGCCAAGACAAACTCCCGGTTGGTGTGGACAGATCCGACTCACCTGGTTTCCTCACGATGGCTCGCTAGTAGTTACTGCCTCAATGTCATTGCTGCCTCCTCCTTTTAAATAGTTGACTGGTTTCCTGGGACCCTAATGGGCTCCAGCTGCTTCAGGTCCCGCCCCATTCCCCTCGCCTCTCTGCACCAAACCCTGAGTCTTCTTGATGCAGCTCCTGTACTGCTAGTCCCAGGCACCAGCTGGGGAATGGATCCCTTCCTATATAGTCTTGCAATAGGATGGCTTTTTAAATGCGGGCAGTTCTTCCAAGCATTTCCTGCTGTTGGCTAGTAAGATAGAGCACCATGGAGCCTTTGGAACAATGTGCCAGCTGTCTGTTTGGTGTCTCTATCACTAGAGGCTTCTGTGTAATTCTCTAGAATCTCTGGCCCAGATCCACAGTGCTGTTTAGGCACCTAACTCCCATTGACTTCACTGAAAGTGGGGGAGCCTAAATACCTCTGATGATCTAGGCCTAGATGAAGATACTTAAACGAATGATAACTCTGCTGCTGAGTCATATTGTCACAGGGAACACGGCAGGACAGAAGCTCTTGGCTGCAGCAGTACTGCCCCTGTTCCAGGAGAATTTTGCTCTTAGTGATGATTTGACTCGGTGGATCAGCCAATTCCTACACTGCTCACAGGGTTTTGAGTGCCAGGCTCAGCTAGGAAATTATTTTTGCATGTTTGGAAAGGCAGGAGAGAGGTTTGCACCGTTCTGCGTTGCACTTGGCTGCCAGACCAGTAAAGAATTGTAAACAGCTTGAGGGAGCATTAATTAGGCCTGGTCTACACTACGACTTTAATTCGGATTTAGCTGCGTTAATCCGAATTAACCCTTCACCCGTCCACACTACAGAGCCAGTTAATTCGAATTAAAGGGCACTTAAAATCGATTTCTGTACTCCACCTCGACGAGCGGAGTAGAGCCTAAATCGATTTTGTTCATTCGAATTAGGGTTAGTGTGGCCGCACACCACCGAATTACTGTGTTTAAATTAATGGGGTAGTGTGGCCGCACACCACCGAATTAATGTGGTTAAAAACCGAATTAAGGTGCTTAGTGTGGCCGCGCACAATCGAATTTATACAACCTGTTTCCCAAATTCGAATTATCTAAATTCGGATTAATCCTGTAGTGTAGACATACCCTTAGAGCCATGTTTCTTAGCCACCTTGCTCTCCTCCTTCAAGGCCCTCCTGAACATTCACTTCTGTTAGCACCTTCTGCTACCTATCCTCTCCTGCTTGCTTGTGCCACGCCTCAGCATTACAAAATCAGATGGTTTTGTTCTAGCCATCCCCCCACCTCCTTTATCTGTACATTGTTTAACTCAACTTCTCAGGGCAGGGACCTGGGCTTCTTACGTTAGTCTGCAAAGCACTAGTCTTAGCTATTGCCCTTTAGAAATAATAAACGACAACCTCATTGATTTGCCTTGGCGTTAAAATGCCTCCCAGAACTTGCAGGGTCCTTGCATGATAGAGACTTGCTGCTCTCTGCCTGTCTGGTTTGGGAAGCTCGTTGATTCCTGGGTACTCTCAAACATCAGTGATCAAGGTGATGGGATAATCAGGGACCTGCTCTTGCTCCCACTGAAATCAGTGGGAGTTTTTACCATTTCCATGGCAGCAGGCTCAAACCTGGCTCAGACTGATCCTTGCCGGAGACTGCATAGGTAAAAATTCCCCACCTTACTGAAGCATTGACTGGGGTGGGGCAGGAGTGAGGGGAGGGGAGGGCAAAGCAAAAGACCAGCTGGAGGGGACTTTTCAGTTTGTGCCAGTGGAAACCCGGGCTGAGGCATGTCTGCCGGGCGCCATGTGCTCTCAGCAATTTAAAGCACCCTGGAACATAATGATGCTCTTAGCCAGCAATGCACCAAATCCCTCACTAGCGCCAAGGAGAAGAGGCCACGTCAATTCAGCGAGGTCATGATCTCACGCCTAATTTGGTTTGTTTCTTTGGCCCCGCAGGAAATAGGGCTGCTCTTGGGAGGCCTAGTGGAGAAGATTCTCCCTCTGGCACCACCGGCAGGGCCTGAGCCACTCCTGCCACTCACTGTGTTCAAGATGGCGGCTAGAGTGTTTCAGGAAGTGCTGCTGAAGTGCCGGCACTGGGTAAGAACAGCGTCCGGCCCGGATGGATAGGCTGTGCCACACCCTCCGTCCCATCTCAGGCCTGACAGGGGAGTCTCCCTCCCTTCTGAATGGCCCAGGGCTCATGTCACTGTCCCTTGGGGGCAGCAAGGTCTGTTGTTTAAGGGCCATTCGTCAGGTCCCTGGGTCAGATTCTGCTGTTACACCCCGTGACGCTGGAACAACTCCACTGACTTTCATGGGGCTACTGGGGACTTACAGCAGTGCAAAGGAAAGCTCCAGCTGGTCCATTACTCAGCAGATGTTTTCCCTCCTGAGTGTGGGTCCCCACCAGTACTTCTCCATTTAAACCTTACAAGGGCCAACTCCTGGCCAAGGAGACGGCAGGGCTCCATTTGGAGCCAGTCGTTACTGCTTTGGACAGTGGCAATGACCCCAGAACAGCGTCCGACATCCCCTCTCTTCTTCTTCCTGACCTACCTTCCTTGTGTCCCAGCAGTGAACCTGGATCCCTTTGGGTGGATGCAACTGGCCGTGTCACTGTTTCTTGGATAGCGCTATGGGCTCTGTCACTCAGCCTCTGGGCTAGTGCAGGGACTAGACAATGTGCGGTAACCCCAGTGGGGGTTTGATGTATCACGTGAGACAAGCGAGTGGCTCGACTGTCCCTTTTGAACCCACACAGCAGAGAGTGGAGGTTCATAATTAGCTTCACCCACAAAATCCACTTCTCTGCTCCACAAAAATCTTCCGTTTTAATGTTTTATCATGTAGGGCAGGAGCTTTGGCTTAAGCATGGGACTATGAGTCAGGAGCGCCCGATTGCTAATCCTGGCGCTGACACTTAACTGCTGCAGCTTTGACCAAGTCATTACATTTATCTGCTTCTGCTTCCCCATCTGTGAAAAGAGGCGAGTGTCTCCCTCATGGGGCTGCGGTGGGGGTTGATTAGAGAGCAGATGGAAAGCCCTTTGAACCTGCAGAGCCCTGAGTATTCTTCTGTCCTAGGGAGCAGTTGAAGGTTGCAGCATGGGATTCACCAAATTTTGCAGTGCTTTGCTGAACCATCCTCATGCAGAACTGCAGGCAGTGCCAAGAACGATGCTAGCACAGGTATTGCAACCATTTCTTGCTCTAGGCAGCGGGGGGAGAAGGTCATTCAGTTAAAGGTAACTGTTACTTATATTACCAAGGTACCCGAAGACCTCAGTCAGGATCAGGGCACCAGTACGTGTTCAAACACAGGAGAAAACAGCCCCCTTCTGTAAGGGGATACAGACTAATTAACTTTAATCAATTCAGAGTTCTGATTGGCAAATCATTGACCTCTGACCCCTGACTCATGTATTGTTCTGAGCACACACCCATGTGTGTTTGTTTTTAGAGAGGTTTAGAACAGTTGTAAATTTAAGGACCAAAGATCATTGCTGTATTCCCCCAAATCCCTTGCTGGGGCCTTGTACACCCCAAAGGTCTGAGCATCCCTATCACTCCACTGAACCCCTCTTCCCAACCAGCCGACAGCCGAGGACTAAGCAGAATGCCCCTTGGATCATGCTCTCCCCTCTCGGCTGTTCAGTCCCCGTGTACCAACCCTGTACAGTAACTCCTCACTTAAGGTTGTAGTTTATGTTCTTGAAAAATGCGACTTTAAGCGAAACAATGTTAAGCAAATCTAATTTCCCCATAAGAATTAATGTAATGGGGGGGTTAGTTTCCAAGGAAATTTTTTTCACCAGACAAAAAGACCACATTATTTATATATATATATATATATATATATATATACACACACACACACAGTATAAGTTTTAAACAAACAATTTAATACTGGTACACAGTGATGATGGAGGTGGAGGAGTCAGTGTGGGATATTTCCCTTACTGCTAAATGATGAACTAGCAATTGGCTGAGCCCTCAAGGGTTAACTCTCTCACTCTGCAAGGCAGCAGGAATGGAGGGAGATATGCGCATTTCCCCTTTAAGTACAGGGCCAGCTTGCTGAGACCGAAGCTGCTGCAAGCTCCCGCCATCCTGAGCCTTGGTGTCCCCCCCTGCTCTATGGAAGCTGGGGTGAGCAGGGGGGAGGGGGACACCTCCCGACATTATCCCCCCCCTCTTTCTTCCCTCCCCCCCGCACAGCAAGCAGGAGTCTCGGGGAGCAGTTCCAAGGCAGAGGGCAGGAGCAGCACATGGCAGTGGGGGGGAGGGACAACTGCAATTGCTAGCCTGCTGAGCAGCTGCTTCACAGGGAACTTAGGGGAGCGGGGAGCTGATGGGGGGGGGCCTGCTGGTCCACCCTGGTTCCAAGCCCCCACCAGCGAGTTGCAACGGGCTGCTCTTTCTGCAAGCAGTAGACAAAGCAGGCAGCTGCCAAACGAGGTTAGAAGGGAGCATTGCACAACTTTAAATGAGCATGTTCCCTAATTGATCAGCAAGGTAACAACGTTAACCGGGACGACTAAGTGAGGAGTTACTGTATCACGCCCAGCACTTATAGAACAAACATGGGCGTTGGATGTTTACCAGCAGTATGAGTGCAGGCCCGGGAGCTAAGAGCTCCTAAACTGCAATCCCAGTCTGACCACCACAAGGTGTAATCTCAGCCACATACAACTTCCTGGGCTGGTTTTGTTTCTCAGGGTTTGGAATTGTTAAGTGGCCCCAGGAGCAGCTCCATTACCCGCAGGGCAGCCGGCTTCCCCATGCTCTTCCTGTGTATTGTCGGTGGGGAGGATCCCTCCAAGGCGCGCCCTCTGCTAGCACATTGCATCCAGACTTCACTGGCCTTGGCCAACACGCCTCTCCCGCAGAACTGGGACCAGACGCTGGACCTCCCTCAGGTAAGAGGCCTGAGCGCCGAGCAGTTCAGCTCCCACATTAGTGGATGATATTCAGCAGACGAGACCTGCCTCCTGGTTAGCCAGGCAGGCTGCCTCCTGAATCCCGGCCAGTGGTGCTGCTGAGCGAGCACCCTGCCCTCCGAACGCGGCTGGGGTCACCGTGCTGCCTGCAGCGCCGTCTCTCAGAGGAGACCAAACCCACAAGCAAGCCACTTGTGCCCACTCCAGGAGTCCTGCTGGTTTTCACTATTGTAGAGCTGTTTGCCGCAGCGTCACACCCACTTACCTTCCCTGGCCGATCCAATTGAGGAAGACTGCTTTCTTTTCACTGCCCCGAACGATTGCCTAGTGTTTGCTGTGTCCCCGCCCCCCCAGAAGTGACCCATGTGCATTCTGTGTAGTACGTCAAGCTCCTTTGCAATGAAAGCTGCTCTGAGTGGGAAATAACTGCGACACTTCTGGGGGGGGTACCCAGGGCTGCAAGGCACCTCGCTACCACCTGCCCTTAGCGTGAGGAAGCCATATCTGTGAGGGGTCAGTTCACAAACT
Source organism: Terrapene triunguis (assembly GCF_002925995.2). Classification (NCBI taxonomy): domain Eukaryota; kingdom Metazoa; phylum Chordata; order Testudines; family Emydidae; genus Terrapene; species Terrapene triunguis. The sequence continues at coordinate 18,390,432 of NW_020664585.1, read as the reverse complement.
CCACCAGCCACAGGCAACACAAGCACTCCCCCCCCTCAGCCCACGCAGGCTTCATGGTCCCTCTCCACGTAAGGAATAGGCACATGCAGCCCCTGAGCCCTCCAGGCTTCCCCCGGAAGAGTCCAGCCCGTATTCTACTGCACGCTCCCCGCATTCACAGATCCACCACTCCCAAAGGCACAGTACACACCTCAGAACCACCGCTCCACTCAACTGACAGCACTTGGATTAGTGAAACCAAGTAAAAGTTTATTTAACAAAGACCGGAGAAGAAGCAGACAGAATTAATGGGAACAAATGGTTACATATAAAATAAAATCATAACATGCTTTCTAGAGCCTAAACTTAACAAGACATTCCCCTGTCTCATAAGGTCACTCACCCAAAGTCTCTCTTCTCATCAGAGCCAGACCAGCTGTGATCCTTCGTTCATACGACAAGCCAGCTGGCAGCTTGACCCCTCAGTGAAGGATACCTGGGCATACCTTTGTATCCCCAGATATAGTTCCAGCCATCCATTGTCATCACTTGTAAACAGGGAACCTCCTGCTGCTTGTTTTTTTCCTGCAGAGAATCTCCCATGGAGATTTCACAATCTCTTGATTAGCACTGCGGTCAGTCTGTAAACAGACAGCTGTTGTGAAGTATACAGTACTCAATTTACATATAGCCGGACAGGTGGAGAAGCAGCTCCCACCTGAAGAGAAAAACACACACACACACACACACACACAACCTTACATATTATCCGTACAAACACGTCACAGTGATTATGACGATCAGCGTGACACAGGCTTTCACTAGAGACCTTACCAGACGCCCTTTGATGAACGATTCTGTGGAGACCAGACCCAGGGCACTGCCTTCTGCCAGTGGGCACCAAGATGTCCCTGGGCCACCACGGTGCTCTTTGTTGTGTGTTCTCTGCAGGTCTCCGCCTTGCACGTGCTGCAGACACTGGTGCGTGGCTCCGGCCTAGGAACGGCGCTGCTGCAGTATGTCACGCCTATGATGGCTCTGCTTCTGAAGGCACTAGGCTCGTCTAGCTGGGCCATGAGAAACGCAGCCATCCAGCTCTTCAGTGAGTAACAGCTGCTTATTCCTAGCAGTGCCGTGGGGTGCACACACGGGTGTCCTTCCATCCGTCAACCTCCATAGGAGCAAGGCCATTGCTCTGCTCAGTGTCCGGCCCTGAGTGCCCTCGGAATGGAACAGGAAGCAAGACGAGCACGTCAGAAGCGCTGCTGTGAATAACAGCGGTGGGGAGGAGGGAGGAGACAGTGTTGTACGGTTTGCAAAACGTGTCCTCCAGTCTGTGGTGAGTCTTAACAGGCTAATTCCTGTATTTGTTAGAGTCCCAGATTAGGCCAGCGCTGGGCTACTTCAGGAATGCTCCGCTTACCAGGTCTGCTAGCCGCTTCCTTTGCTATTTAGGGTAGCTGTTCCTTAAAGGGTCTAAGAAGAATGTTTTATACAGAATCCCACCCCCACAAAGCATTTTCCAAACTGCGCTCAAGGGATGGCCTCAAGCAAAACCCCAGGTCTGACCTTTGGGGCAGTCCCAGTCAGGATCTAAATTCTGACTTGTCTCCATCTCTCCCATTACACACAGCGTCAATGAAATGCAGCCAACTCTGGGGTGGAGGGTGGCTCAGCATGAGAGCGAGTGGAGTGGGAGATGCTGGACAAGGGCCCGAGACAAACCCCAGCAAACAGGCCACAGCATCTTTAATGCCCTGCAGAGCAGGGAGGACCTGCTTTTCGGAGTCTCTTTTGAGAGCGCCCCCCCGTCGAGTAAATTGCATGGGTCTCCATCTCCCTGCCTGGGAAGGTCGAATGACTGAGCCAGCTCTGCTAGGATTTGAGGCAGGGTCCAAGGAGAGACGTCAGGAAGTCTCCGTGCTCAAACCACTAATATGTTTCCTCTGCCTAAACACGGCTCTGGTGGACTTGCTGTTCATGCTGAAGCGCAGGGCAGAGTACATGGGTAGCTGGTTCATCCCTGCCATGTGCCAATGGCCGTGGTTCCTGATGCCCTTCCCCCACTTGTTTTCTTTCAGGCGCCCTCACAGCTCGGGTGCTGGGTCCGAAGCGGAGCCGGGACGATAGCTGCGCTCAGGACGGGGTGAGCCCTCAGGCGTTCTTCAGCCGCTACCCGCAGCTGAGGGAGATCCTGCTGGGAGAGCTGCACTCAGCTCTGGAGACGGCAGGAGAGCCGGAGGGAGGGAGGTTTCACCTCTGCCCCTCGCTCCACGCCATCCTCACGCTCTTGGCAAAACTCCAACCCGGGGCAGATGGACTGAGCAGGTAGAGAAAATGGGGAGGAGGCCACCCCATGGGCAGGTGGCAGGGTGTAGGCTGGGGGTCCACGCAGGGGCACTGCTACCTATGGCCTGCGTGAGGCTGACAGCCTGCCAGAGCCAACGGCATCAGCCGCCTTCTGCAGAGGGGGAGGGTCCCTGCCCTCATCTGGGTCACTCGCGTCCTGGCAGAGGATGGGCTGCGCGATGGTGGGACGCTGCAGTGGCACTGCTGGTCCTGAGGGCTCAGAGGCCCCGTGGAGCTGACATGCAGAGCCGAGACATGCTCTCGAGCGGCCGTGGTCCTTTTCTAGCCCTTTCCGTTCAGCTCCGTTTAGCAGGGACGTAGACCAGCAGCAGGATAATCTTTGCTTTGTTTCCCGCTCTGCACTGCTCGCTCTGCAGTGTCTCCACTTGCTTCCTGGAGCCCTTGCTTCAGCTTGCAGGAAACCCCATCTACGCTGTGCGAGTCATGGCAGCCAAGGCCCTGGTCCCTGTTGTCCCTACAGCTGAATACGGGAAGATCCTGCTGCGACTGGCTGGGGACTTAGCTAAGCAAGGCGGTGTCCTATCCCACAACACACTGCATGGGCGTCTGCTGCAGATACGGGCTCTGCTGGCTTACGCTGCAGACACGAACTGGTGAGTGGGTTTCTAAGTGCTGTTCCCTTACTCCCTTTCTGTTTTCACGGCAGCAAGGCATGACCTCAGAGCCAAACTCCAAAGCCAGGGGTGTAATGTGAGCAGCCTGGCAAGGAATGCCGAGGCAAACGCTGAAATTAACCTAGGAATGTTGCTTCCCAGCTGAGTGGCAGAGCAGTGGCTCCATCACAGACTCACCAGCTGACTCGCTTCCTGTGCTTATGGCAATCCTGCCTTTTGTTATCGAAGGGGCAAGAAATAAGGACTCTGCATGGAGCCCTGCTGGCTGCTTCATGGAGTGCCAGGGACAATGCAGAAGGATGTACACTGACCTCATGTTCTGTTTGGTTGCAGGGGTGGGGGAAAGGTTCCATCACACACCCTAGAAACAGGAGGAAAGAGCCCAATGACGCCATCATAAGACAGGATACAGGGTGGTCTAATAGCGACTGACCTTCCCAGCCTTTATCAATGCAGTACCCTGTCCCCTTCCAAGAAACAGAATTGTAATGCATGGCTCTGCAGAGGGAACTGGGCCAGCACCTTTCAAAGAGACAAGCTAACGCTCCTGCATCCAAGGTGGCTAGTAACAGCTAACCCATAACTATTGTTACTGGTACCTCGCTAAGTAAACTCTGACGTTTCCTTTCAGTTTGTCACCAGATGCCATGCTGTCTGTGGCTCACCAGATGGAAGGCCAGTTCTGGTTGGTCACCCCTGCACAGCAGTGCCCTCTGATTCGCTCAGCCTACCTCCAAGTCATCTCCCTGTTGGTTGGGAGCTGCACCCAGGGTTTTGCAAAGCGTTTTCGAGAGGTTGTGAGCAGTGAACTGGACAGCCTCGGGCCAGGACAGAAGGCAAGATCTTCCGAGCTCCAGGTATTTGCCTCTCCTGAGGATGTGTTCATTGTGGCTCACTGGGGCCTCAAACAGCTCAAGGAGAAGGAATATGCAGCAGGAAGATGCTACCAGTCAAGCTGCAAACACAATGGACCATTGTAAACTCTCTGCTGGGTCTGGAGGACAGGATAGGGATGAGGAGCAGTCATTCTCGCAGTGGGATCCTTTGAGGCTTAACCAGTTGGTGTTTGTAAAGTGCTTGGAGCAGGAGAGGAATGCTCTCGGATTTAAAAAGTCTCTGGTGCTCTTACAAAAATGGTGAATGGCCTTTAACCTCGAGCATCTCTGCTGAAGGGGAAAATGTAGGTTAAATTTAGTTCTCCAGCTATTTCACTTTTATTCAATGTGCTAGCAGTGGGCATGTAGTGTCGGGCACTCATCCAAACTTGGCCCACATCAAGGGGATCTTGTCCCTGTCTGGAAAGCAAAGCCTTTCATGGAGCAGCATATAAGCAGCTGTTCTGGTTTTCTTGCAGGTGGGCTCCGCTGTGTTCCATCAAGTTATCACCCACTTCCTCTGCAAGGAGGCAGCAAGCCTGGCTGGGGCTGAGAGAGTTGGTGCCGTTTGCTTGCTCCTCCAAGGGGCAGATATTGATATACAATCAGCCATCCTGACGTGGGTGATTGAAGGGGAGGAAGAAAGAAGCAAGGACTTAGAGAAGAGTCTCCAGCTGACGTTACTGGTAAGGCAAGGCTCCATAGAGATTTTAAATCAGAGCGAACGCTCAGGAGCTGTCCAGTCCTAACACCCCCACATTGTGAAACAGATCGTGCCTTTCTGAGCTCTCATTCGGATGAGCTTGGCTAGTTAGGTGTTCCCAGAAATCACTGTGCTGAGGCCATTCACTTACCGTATGCCTTTCCCCGCACATCCTAATGGGAGTTTGAACCCAAGTCTCTAGAGGTGAGTAGCTAGAGCGTTTAATCCACCACACTTCCACAGCTGCAGTTTAGCTTTAGAAGTGTCATTGCTCATCCCGAATTGAAAGGACTTTTTCCCGAGAGGGACAGTGATTCCTTATTTCTCTGGGAACTTTCCCTTTCTTCATCAGGAGAACCTAAAGTCAGTGCTACAAGGTCGGAGGGACAAAGAGTTCTTGAAGTTATACCTGGAGGCTTTGGTGCATCTGTGCCGCAATCCTTCATCCCAGGCCCAGGATGTTTTCCATAAACTCTTGGGTCCTGCAGCAGCATGTGTGGATGTCCTGCTATCTATGGTGGAAACAGAGTCTCCTGGCCCAGACCTCCTCTTCCAGGCACTCTCTGTGATTAGCTTGCTCTTTGTCCTGGGGTAAGTAGAGTCTTATTCTCCTGTACCCTCCCTCTAATTCTCTGATGGGCCATAGACGTCAATAAGAGTTTTGCCCTGGGTTCGGTAGGAGCAGCACTGAGCCCTACAACAGCAGACACTTTTTTGGCATTGCCTATATAATATATTCAGGTTTGTGCTTCTGTCCTGGCTTTTTTCCTCTTGCTCTTACTTGGTTGGCATTGAATTTTATTGGAGGCATGTGCCCTTCCACGATACCGATTTAACTGGCGCCGCATTCAAGCTCTGCCCTGCATGGTAGGTGGTCTGATACCAATTTACTCCACTCCCCGAGAAAGCGAGGAGACAGATCACTTGCAGCTGAACAGGAGCTGGAGTTACATGCCTGCAGCGACACGTAGAAACGTAGGGGTGCCAGTTACAGAGGTGTCAATGCAGGAGATAATTGTCCAGTAGGCTGTGTGTCCAAGGAGCCCTGGGGCAGGTACCACCCTAAAATACTGGCAGCTACGGTAATCCTTTTGTGCCTGGTGTAGCATTTGAACTCAAGTGGCCCTGCTTCTTGCGACGCCCAGACCCTGTGCTTGAACGGATGGAGAATAATAGGATGTAACTGCTGTGAGAGGGACAGAACCAGAGGTGCTACTGCTTCTCCCCCGTGTTCTGCAGAGACCCATGACCCTTCGCTGCAGGCCCTGGTATACTTTAGTGCATCTTGATTTCGTTTTTGCATTGGACATCAACAAATGCGCCAGTGTCAAAGGATTTATGGCAGCTTCACTAGTCTGGTGCAGTGACATGGGTCTGGCTTATTGAAAAGGGAGAATTCTGTGTTGGGGCAGTCAGCTGAGTGCCCGTGTCTGATGAAGCCAGAAGGAATGACCTGACTTTGACATTCCTTCTCTCTCACTCGTCCTGTGACAGTTCCAAGCTTCGGGATTATCCCCTGCTTGAGCGATGGTGTGTGATGCTGGAAAGATGCAGCAGATCCATTTCTTCGGAGGTGCTGAGACTGGCGGCAGCAAGGTCTCTCAAGCTGGCAGGAGCAGACGTGGTTCTGAGTGCCTTGGAAGCCTCCTGCCCATCCCTGCTGTCGGTGGCTGTGCGGTATGTAGCTGACACTTAAGTTGAGGCCAGAAGGGACCCAGCAGATCATCTCGTCAGACCTCTCACACCTCGCATCACAGGCCACCACCACCGCCTCCCGCACACTGATCCCAACCACTGAAATGAGACCAAAGTATTCCAGCCCTCAGGGAACTAGAGTATTATGTGCCACAGGCAGAGAGTAGGAGGGGTTGCAGTGCACCAGTGCCTGAGGCCCCCCCAACAGCAGGAAATGATTCAATGAGATACACCCACGTAATCCTGGTAACTGACCCGCACCCATCCGCTGCAGAAGAAGGCGAAAACTCTGCCAACCCAGAATACCCTGGAGGGGAAAATCTCTACCTGACCCCTGCAGGTGGCCAGCTGAAACCCTGAAGCATGAACTTTTAGGTCCGTATGACGTACACCAGAAATGGGCTTCAGGGCTGCTGAGCCTTAACCCCTACCAGCACAAGCGACCCCGTCATACAGTCACACTAAAAAAATGGATCCAGCTCTCTCTTGAAGCTAATTGTTTGCCCCCACAACGCCTATGGGAAGGCTGTTCCAGAACCTCATCCCTCTGATGGTTAGAAACCTTCTTCTAATTTCCAGCCTGAATTTGTTCATGGCCAGTTTATATCCATTTGTTCTTGTGCCAACATTGTCCTGTAGATTAAATAGCTCTTCACCCTCCCTGCTATTTACCCCCTCATGTATGTGGGGGTAAATATCATCCATCCTTATTCTCTTGTTGTTTATATAACTAAAAAACCTCATATTTATTTATTCATTTCCTGGCAAGAGCTAATTCAGCTTGACTTTGAGCAATACTTGTGGCATGAAAGTCAGGTTTCTTCATGGTCATTGCCAATACACATTTCCAGTACTGCTCCAGCATCCAAAATCCCAGTTTCTGGCCCTAAAGGTTAATAACTTGCCTATTGAATAGAAGACTTGCACTAGGAAAACCGCACTGAAGAATATTAAAGGGGACATTGCCAAGTTACAAGTCACATTTTTAAAAACAAGATGCTGTTACCTGTGCTGCTGCTGCTAACACCTGAACGCCTCAGCTCCTTCTCGCTATAAGTACTGTTTATTTACTCTGCATTTCACTCAGCCTGGACAATGAAAATGAACTCGTCAGTTTCATTTTCTGGCCCTCATGCAGGATAACTCAACTCTGCAATATTCCAGTTGCAGACACAACATAGGAATATTTAAATTTAAACAAAAGACTTGTAAGCTGGAGTTTAAATAAAAATACTGGAAACGTTTCTGTTGACCTAAGGGTTTGTAAAACAATATTTTTTTAAACAAAATGTAAATGTTGGGTCCAGCTCTCCCCAACAGTGTCCTCATGAAAAGCCTCAATATAATATTGGATGGGGCACTTTGCACTGATGAACAGAGACAGGCTGACTGTGACAATATCCTCAAGTACTCCATAACCTTGTATGTCACTTTACAAAAGAGAAAAGAGAATCTTTGTTAAACATTACCAGGATGTAGCTAGTTTCCATCTGACCATTCTGCTGGTATATTTCCCCCTTTCCCCTAGCCTCCATCTATTAGCTTTGTCTCTTTCAACTGTAAGCTCATGGGGGCAGGGCCTTTCATGTATGTAACACCTGACACATTGCAAGCACTACCAGAAACAAGTAATGATGATATTGACCATCCAAGTTTCCTGTTAGTTACAACCTGTGTAAGATTATCCCCTGGCATTGTAGTTAGATAGCTTAGAAATGCTCCGGATAGCACCATATGCTACTAAAATGAAGTCTGCTTTCTTTTTCCACTCAGTGTGATGGACATGGGCATTTACCTGCTACAAGATGAGGATCAGGAAGTACGGCGTGAAGCCTCTGTCTTCGCTAGCCTTGTTCAGCACGTGTCGGGAGCGCAGCCTAAAGATAGTTGTGTCTTCATCCAGGGTAACAGAGGGCTGGTGTGCCTGCTGCATGTCCTGCTGGAAAAGTTCTGGGGCTGCCAAGAAACCTTTGAGTTTTTGCTACGGCACCTCCCCACACTGGATCTCAGCAACATCTTGACAGAACTGGAGGCCAACAAGTGAGCAGCCAAGATTCTAAAGTGGTGTTAAGGAGACATATACCAGAAATATTTCAGTACCCATCTTCAGCTGTGGCCAAGGGGAGGGCACACTGCAACTCCAGAAGGGATACAAAGATTGCTTTGAGGCTCCCACATCCCACTTTGCACTGGTCCAATATCCCAGTGTATATTAGAGCAGCTGCCTGGCAATAGCCCCAAGGGGCCGGGAGGAGAGCTAGGGATTGTTGTGGCGCAGGAAGATCTGGCCACTCCTAGTTTTCTCCCGGCCATGTCCTCCCCACACTAGCTGCAGACACTAGAAATGGCTTAAGAGTGTCTATGGTTGTTTCATGCCACAGGAGTATACCAATACACTAGAGAGATCCCGCCATGGCTGGTTATGCCAGCAGTGTATTGCAAAGCAGCCACAGTGCAGACTAGGATTGGGAAACCTGTCTTCAAGAACAAAGGCAAATCACAAGAATTCGGTTGCCTCTTAGGAGGGAGCCCAAGTGACCAGCTTGTAAAGGGACAGCTCAGACATGCAAACAGTGATCCCCGTGTGCCGGCAAAGGGCAAGGAGGGGATGCTCCGTCTCCTCGTAGGAGTGAAAAGAGCAAATGCAGCCTGGCTTTGTCTCTGCTTCCAGAGGAAGCCGCTCCAGGTGGTATTCCAGAATAAAAGCCATAGGGACGACTTGTTTTTATAAGGGCAGATTAAAAACTAGGCCCTGCAAAGAAATGATCTGTTTAGGGGTTTCTTTGTTTTTGTTTTTTAAATAAAAATGTCCAGACTGGATGCAAGTGAGGCTGAAAATAGAAGGCAGGGCCTAGTGAGTTCTGTCTCCATCTCTGCCAGAGTCTCACTGTGACATCTGGGGCAGGTAACTTAGTCCACCTACGTTTGAAAATCCTGGCCTAAACTTAAGCATCTAAATCTCTATTCAAGCACCTAAATAAGTGGCCTGATTTTTTATTTATTTATTTTGGAGGTTCTGAGCACCCATAGCTCCCATTGACTTCACTGGTGGTTGCATGTGCTCAGCACCTCTCAAAATCAGGCCACTTACATAGGTGCCTTGCTTTAGGCACTCAAGTTTGAAAATCAGGCCTTTAATCTCTCTGCTTCTCCCTCTGTACAGTGGAGATGACACTTCAGTCTCTCCCAGGGGAGTCGTGTCGATTAAGGAGTTAATGGGGGTACAGTGCTGTAAAACTGTGCTCCATAGATGGGAAACATTATTGTTGCCAGCATCCCAAGGGAACTGTCCCCCACAGAGGGAGGCCTTGAGCCTTTCAATCTGTAAACACCAAATATGTGAAATCCCATCCTTTCTAGTCACCAATACAGAAAGCCCCGTTTGCTCATGCAACACCCATCACTGTGCTATCACAGCTGGTACATAGCGTGACATTGTGCAGAGGTGTTTGGAGGAACAGATCAGTGAATGAGACAAAACGTGGGGTTTATCGTTTGACTTGGCTTCCCTTTCAGAGCCGTCAGTCTGTATAAAGAGGACGAACCCAATGTTTTTGCAGAGCCAGCTGTCTTATCCCGACTGCTGCTCCCCTTCCTCCTTCAGCTGCTGGACAGGGTGCCCGCCTCGACTCAGCTTTGTGACTTCACTCAACGCTGGCTGAAAGCCACCGGACCTAGCATCTTACACAACCTTCAGCACTGCAAGCACTGGTGGAGCCAAGGTACGTAGCTGCACTGGCATCGCATCTAATCCCTTCCCAGTGTCGGCCTTAACACCAAAGCAAAGCTGGTTGCATATATGACACTTGTTCATAAAGCACAAATTTGTTTATATGTAGGACCTGCACTAATTGCCGATCTCTTTAACTAACTATGTGGTGCTAGAATAATTGCTTTAAATAAAGTAAAATGGAAGAAGTAGCACATTACTTCCTGCCATATTGCAACTTCAAAGCTACGTTAAACTTGGGGCTCTTTGAGCTCTGGTCAAGTGAAAAATTCTTTACATTTTTTCAATGTTGTTCTCAGTCAGGTTAATACAATTCACCTGGACTCTAGCCCACGATCCACATGCAGAGAAACCTGCTACATTTAGGTTTGTTTTCCCCCCACAAACCAGCCTCCCTTCAAACAGCAGCAAGATTGAGATGAACAAAACGAAGAGTGCAACAGAAAAGCCAGGGAACAGCCACTATGTTCCATAATTGTCCCTTTGCAGGGTCTGTGCCATCGACTGACAACCCTAACTTGTTTTCTGTATCTTGGCCAAATACACCACATAGTTCAACCAGCTCCTAGTAGCGTATCACGAATAGCGCTTAGAGGTGAAACTGGAGAATGAGAAACAGCTTGGAGGTTTTGGATAACTGGAAATTGCATCCAGAAACCCCCTGATGTTACCTGCATAATAAGCTATTTGCCCTTGGCAAGGGAAACTGCAGTAGAGTCTCTGTACTAGAGCGGTCATGCTGGGGAGGGGCTGGCCGTGCTCCATGCAGCCAAGGTAAGCTGAGGCAAATGCCCAGTGGAGCTGCCTGGCACTTGTGTAAATGAAGAAAACTAAATAACAAACAGAGCTTACCACAGGCTTAAGCACAAGCCCATGTCTGGGCCATGTGCGGACAGGCCAAGTCAGGTGTTCTTGGAATTCACCTGTGCCAGGAACAGAAAAAAGCCAGCAGTCCCTGGTGGGTATTCATGGCTCTGCACCGTCATGCTGCTGCTGGGAGTGCATGTCAAGGCGGCATTGGTTTTTCAGTGACAGCTCAACTCCTGTTGCAGCAGCGTGGTGCTTTATCTGCACTCTGGCATACATGGGAATTTGGCTCGTGGAGAGAATGGGACAGTGAGAACAGGAATATTTGCCCTCTCGTCTGTCTCTATAAATTACTTTTGATGGCCACTGATATCCTCTACACACCCTCACCCTATTAATGCCTTGTTCTGCTCCCTTTTAGAGGCCATTGCACCTTTGCATATGAAAGCTCTGGGGTGTGCAAAGGTGCATGCTGCTGTCACAGCGCTACTGGTGAAGGCTACACTTCTGGCCCACGCTCTGGATGGCCTGGAAAGGACCCACATCAGTGCTTCAGAGATCCACTGCACTTCCCAGGAGCTGAGAAGTGAGCTTGTGCTGGTTCAGGAACTGCTGGCCCAGCATGGAATGGCCCCCACCTTCAGTTTAGACTATGGGATCACAGATACAAGGTTCTCAGTAAGAGCTGTCTGATCATCCTGGGTGGCAGAACTGTGTTGTACTGAGTTACCATGAGCCATTAGCCAAGGGGCAGAGTGTGCTCTCTTCACACTGTGCTTTAGATGTCTGTTCTGAGACACTGCTGGATCTCTGTGCTCACCTTCCTGATTTCTCCTCTGCTGGGAGCCATCCAGAACTGGTTGGTTATTGATGTAACTCAGGTGCTCCCCATTCACCAGCCAGGAAAGGGAATTGGTACACTGTCCTACTACCCGGGATCCAGGCCCCTTTCCCCCTCAGGTTAGCTTGGTTCCTCAGACTTATTTTATCAACCACACATTCTCTGGATCAGGCCAGGAGGTGACAGCTTCCAGCTCTTCATTCAGAGGGCAGCTTTACAAATTACATTACTACCAACATAAAATACCAGTGATGGTCTTAGCCCATGTTTCTGCTCCTCTCTACCTGAAAGGCATGGGCTCCTTGATATGCCCAATATTCTCAGGTCAAGACAGCCTTCCCTGTAATGAGGAGGGTTGGATGCACTACTCCCCGAAGGACCAGAGAGAACACGTCTCGAAGGACAGAGGTCACATCTCAAACTCCGATCCCCCTGCTCACCTGCTCTTATTTCACTGTTTTTTATCAAGGTTCGTGGCTCCTGTTATAAGGAGTCAATAAACATGCTTTTGGCTGAATAAAGTGTTGCTTGGACTTCATCGCTAATAAAGAGTCCTAATTGGGTGTTGCTATTACTCAGTGCTATAAAGCAATCTGGGTGTCTGATTGAAAGGCTTTTCAAATGGAAAATACAGTTAGCAAATGCCCTCTGATTCCTCAAATGTTAGTCTCTGACTCTCAAAGCTTAGTTGCTGCTTCACTTATGGTCTAACTCTAGTCCAAACTGCTGGTACAACAACAATCCCATACCAACAGAGCCTTCCATCTCGTCTCTGTTGAGCACATGCCTCACTGATTCAGCCTCTGTCCCAGAGTTCCTGTCCTTAGAGTACAGAAGAGACCCTTCACATGTCACTCTCCAGTATGATGTAGTGAGAGGGTGGGGAATATGCGCAGGAGCTGATCCCGTCTGAGAGCAGATCACACACACACAGTCAGGGCTGCTACAACTTTCCTTCGCTTCCCCTCTTTGTAGGAACTAAAGTCCCAAGCTGACTGACTCTCTGTCTATCACCGATACTTCAATGAAACATCTAAAGCCTCGTTAGGGAAGTGAACTCAGCTGTGCTAATCACTCCTACAGGACTTAAAACACACAAAGCAACGGCCATGGCAGAAAAGTGTTATTTTCAAAATGTTTTGGAAATAACATTCTTAAAGCCTGGCATTCAGATTAAGAGCTTGACATTTTAGTTTTAGGCCATTTCAAACGAGAAATAAGATACAGAACTCAAAGGAACCTCCTGGGTCGTCAAGTCCAGTCTCCTGCTGTCACAGGTAACCCCATCACTTCACTTCCCAACTCCTTTACCTGTTTATAAAGGGTCCAATGTGCCCACAATTCCATTCATAAAATACAAGCCCAGTCATAAACTGATCAAGCCCCATCTTAAAACTAGTTAGATTTGTTCCCCCCCCCCCCCCAGCTATTGGGAGGCCACTCCAGAACTTCGCACTTCTGATGGTTAGAAACCTTTGTCTCATTGCCAGCCTAAGTTTATTCATGGCCAGCTTCTACCCTTTTGTTCTTGTGCCAACATTGCTCTCTACTTTAAATAGCTCTTCACCGTCCCTGGTGTTTACCCTCCTCATGTATTTATTCCTGAAATTCAGTGTTGATAAATGCAAAGTAATGCACATTGGAAAACATAATCCCAACTATACATATAAAATGATGTGGTCTAAATTAGCTGTTACCACTCAAGAAAGCGACCTTGGAGTCATTGTGGATAGTTCTCTGAAAACATCCACTCAATGTGCAGAGGCAGTCAAAAAAGCTAACAAAATGTTGGGAATCGTTAAGAAAGGGATAGATAAGACAGAAAATATCATATTGCCTCTATATAAATCCGTGATACGCCCACATCTTGAATACTGCGTGCAGATGTGGTCGCCCCATCTCAAAAAATATATATTGGAATTGGAAAAGGTTCAGAAAAGGGCAACAAAAATGATTAGGGGTATGGAACAGCTGCCATATGAGGAAAGATTAATAAGACTGGGACTTTTCAGCTTGGAAAAGAGATGACTAAGGGGGGATATAATTGAGGTCTATAAAATCATGACTGGTGAGGAGAAAGTACATAAGGAAGTGTTATTTACTCCTCATAACACAAGAGCTAGGGATCACCAAATGAAATTAATAGGCAGCAGATTTAAAACAGTATTTTTTCACATAACTCACAGTCAACCTGTGGAACTCCACGCCAGAGGATGTTGTGAAGGCCAAGACTATAACAGGGTTCAAAAAAGAACTAGATAATTCATGGAGGATAGGTGCATCAATGGCTATTAGCCAGGATGGGCAGGGATGGTGTCCCTAGCCTCTGCCAGAAGCTGGGAATGGGCCACAGGGGATGGATCACTTGATGATTACCTGTTCTGTTCATTCCCTGTAGAGCACCTAGTATTGGCCATTTTCAGAAGACAGGATACTGGGCTAGATGGATCTTTGGTCTGACCCAGTATGGATGTTCTTATAGGGAGCAATCATATCCCCTTTCAGCATTCACTTTCCTACGCTGAACAAAACAAGCTCTTTTAGTCTCCTCACCGACATTCAGCTCTCCAGTCCCCTGATCTTTCTAGCGGCCCTTCTCTGCACCTGCTCCAGTTTGAATTCAGCTTCCCTGAACATGGGTGATCAGAATTATGCATAGTATTCCAGGTGAGGTCTTTCCAGTGCCTGGCACAATGGCATTAATACATCCTATCTCTTCTGGAAATACCTCACTTGCTACACATTAGGACCACGTGCCATTTTTATGCCCAGAGCAGTGGCGTAGCCAGGATGGGACATTTGGGTGGGCCCCAACTTCAGGTGGGTGGGCAATGACAGGGGGGCTGGAGGGCAGGAGGGATCGGTGAGCCCGCCCTCCCCCCTCCAGCCGGCCTTGGGGGCAATGGATGCTCTGACCAGGGACCCTGAGGGCCCTGGCACAAACCCAGCTCTGGGAGGAGATGCCGCTCTCCAGCGCACAAGGCACCCCTCCCCATCCCACTGCCCCACACCGGGCCCGGCTCCCAGAGGCAGCAGACTTACCTTTTTTGAGGATCTCCTCTGCCACCGCCACTCGCCCGCCCTCCTCCCAGTTGCAGATTAGCCACTGGGCCAACAGGGCCATGCCCAGGGGCCTCAGCCAATTGAGGGGCCCTGGAAAAATGGGCACCCCCACCTGCTCCACTCCAGCTGGGAAGCGGGGCCGGGGCGCGGGGGCTTGCACGCAGGCAGAGTGGGACAAGCCCCCACACCCCAACCCCGCTCCCTGGGTGGAGTGGGGCAGAGCCAAGCCGGAGTTGGGCCTGGATGCTAAGTGGGTGGGCCCTGGCCCCCCCAGGCCTAAGCCCTGGCCCACAGTACATTTGATGGCTCATAGTCAACCTGTAATCAACCAGCACACCCAGGTCTTTCTCCTTCTCTGTTGTTTCCGACTGATGAGCCCCCATCTTGCAGCAGAAATTCTTACCCGCCCCTGTGTGCACGGCCCGACCTCACACTTTGTACCATTAAATTTCATCCCACGTCTATCGCTCCAGTCCTCTAGGTCATCCGAGTCTTCCTGTAGAATATTCTGATGGTCCTCTGCAGTGGCGATGCTGCCCAGCTCTGTGTGGTCAGCAAAGTTCATTAGCACACACCTATTTTTTGCGCCAAAGTCATGGCTGAAAATATTAACTATCGGTCCCAGGCCAATCCCTGAAAGGCTCGAACACTTGCAGGAGTTCCCCCTGACCTCATAATCTCTGCTCCATCACAGGTACACCCCCCACCCCACCCCACCCCATTAACCACCGACTGGCATGTGCCTGGGCTCTGACACCCCCCCTTACCCACCAGGGCTCCCCGATTTCCCTCCCCCAGCTCCTGCCGCATTACGGGCTGGCTCCAGCACCCGCACCCGCTGCCGTCAGCCCAGACCCGCCTCATCCCCAGGAAACACGGCCCCCGGTCGGGGGGAGCGGGGCAGGGGAGCAGTGAGCGGCCCGGGAGGAAAGACCCGGCCGGGGAAGGGGAGCCGGCGGCAGCGGGCTGCTGGGCGAGGAAACCAGAGAGCCCCCGGGCCGGGGCCGGTCCCTGCCCCTCCGGCTGGGCAGGGGGCTAAGGCCGCGCTCGGGCTGGGCGGCGGGACCGGGAGCGAGCCCCAGCGACGGGGCAGGGCCCGGCCGGGATCCCGGAGCCAGGCCGGGGCGTGGCCACGGCGGCCCCGCGTGTCACGGGATACGTGGCAACCCCCCGCTTCCTGCCGAGCTGGGCCCGGGGCGGCCGCCGCCTCCCCCGGCTCCCGCTTCCGGCCGCCGGCATGCGAGCGCCGCAGGCAGGTAGGTGCCGCCCCGCGGCCGGGCCGGGCCCCGCCGGCTCGCCCCAGCCCAGCCGCCGGCCGCGCCTGCGGCCCCGAGGCGCAGCCCCTGCGCAGGAAGCCGCTCCCGGCGTGCAATGGGCCTGCGCTGCGCCCCATCTTCAGAGGTGCGGGGCCACCCCAGCGAGGGGACCGCCCCCGGCGCGCGCTGCCCCGCAGTTCGTTAGCCGGCGGAACTCACCCCCACTGGATACTGGTGCGGGAAAGAGCTCAGTAAGGCCCAGCACCGTTAAGGGTTTAGACCAGCCATAAAAGCATCTGGAGTTTCAGGCACCAGGAGAAAAAACATCAGGGAGCTAAACGCTAGTGCTTCGGGGCATCAGCCAGGCACTAGGAATTAAGGATTAGGAAGAAATTTCCCCTATCAGGGGGTTATTGCGTAATTGTGCATTTGAGGGGTGCTTTTACACCTTCTTCTGCGGCATCGGTGCTGGCCCCTGCACAGGGACGGGATGCTGGGCTAGATGGACCATGTGTCAGGAAGTGTCCTAGTGGGTCAAAGTTCCCAGCCTGGAGGTGATGACCCTCCTGTCTCTCTCTCTGACATGGGTGCCGTTGAATTCCTGATCCCTGCCCCAAGGAGCAGATGCTACAAATCTGACAAAACAATAGAGAGCTGCAGGCCCTGCAGAGCTGGCTGGATGCAGCTTGTAATTCTCCAGCTCAAAGTAACAGGTGGCACTTTCAGTACAAAGGTCCGGCCTTCAGGGACAGCTGATGCCCATGTGAGCTACTGCTTGTTGATCCCAGCAAGCTGTAGTCCTTGTGGGCTATACTTCCATGGAGAACGGGATTGGGAGTCAGGAGTCCAGGGTTCTAGTCCTCGGCTTGCTCTGTGACACCAGTTGCTTCACCTTCCTTTGCCTCAGTTTCCCTGCATTTAATGGGGTAATTAATGATATTTACCTTCCTTCATAAAGCCCTGTGAGATTCTATATGGTTATAGAGGGTAGCTGCTTAATAGGAAGGATGTCGTGCTTTTAAGATGCAGACTCCACGATGGGCCTTGCTGGAGGAAGCTGCTGTGTTGCAGGCGGGGACCGGTGCTCCGCCAGGCCTCGCTTTGGCCTTAAAGGCCAGTGTGGCGGCAGGCAGCTCAGTTGGACGCAGATCCTGTGCACCTCTCAGGCTGTGGCAGTTTGTCAGTGAGGCCCTTGGTTAGGCAAAGTTCAGCCACCGCTGATTGTGAGGCGCCCAGCTGGATCTGTGGCTAAAGCCAGGTTATCTAATCGTAGGGTAATCGTATTTACAAGCTTAAATCACCTGAACGTAAAGCTGCAGAGGGTCCTATGGGTATTGATGGTTGAAACATAATTATCAACCAATTGATTGCTCCCAAAAACCCCAAACTTGGATGGAGTCATGATCCACTTTGTACAATATCCTCTTCTACCACCTGGGCTCAGTAGGAGCCCCATCCATGCACTACAGTTAAGCGGGATCTCATGGTAAATAGTGCCATAATGGTGACTTGTAATTGAATCGCAGGGGCAACATGACCACAGCCAAGCCAAAAAGACTCAAGTTTTCCGAAGAAGAGAAGTTCCTCATCCTTGAAGAATTCAGCCTGCGCAAGGACATCCTGATCCCCAAGAGCGGGCGCTACAGGAACACGATGGACCGTCAGCGAGCGTGGGAAGAGATCACTGCTGCCGTCAACTCCCTCAGCCCGCTCGTGCAGCGCACGCCTGACGAGATCCGCAAGAAGTGGCATAACATGGTTATTGACGCCCGCAAGGAGCTGACCACGGTGAAACACCCCTTGTTGAGGCAGCGGCCCCAGGAGAGGCTCTTCCACAACATCTTTGCTCTCTTCAATAAGACAGGGCCGGAGCTGGCAGAACCATTGCTTCTGGGCCCTGGGTTCAGAACGAAGCCGTCCAGCGGCCCGGCTGGAACCGCAGTGCCTCTCTGCGCAGCGGAGGGGATGCGGGAGTCTTCGTCAGACTTATTCCTCCAGAGCCAGAATGATGGGCTTCAGCTGAGCCAGGGGAACAAACTGCTCTGCAAAACGGAAGTCCTTTTGGACGCAGACGAAGAAATGGCACCAGGGACTGGCTGTCCAGGAAAGAGCTTCATCCGTGCGCCAGGGGACCCGCAGCCCAGCGATTTGTGCTTGGGTGGATCTCAAGAGAGTGTGGAAAAGAGACTGTTGGGCCCCAGTAAGGATCCTCCGCTGACTTGTGCGCCCGTAGCTGAGACACACCCTGTGCCAATTCCCAGGACTACCTCGCCACCGAGCCGTGGACCTGAGGTGCCTGCTCCTGGCAGGACTCCGGGGCCTCTGAACTGCTCCCCAGACTTTGCACTGGCCTATAAGATCAAGTGCCCTTTGAGCCCTGTATTCGAATGGCCTTGCCTAGGGGTCATCTCAAGCCCAGTCACACACAGCAGCAGGACTGACAGCCCCAGCTCCGAAGGCATCCACACAGCAATGGATGATAATGGTGAGACAGCCACGCCCGCTAGCCAGGCCACACAGTGCCCGGCTCCTCCTCCTCCTTCCCAGCAGTATTTTAATTGGTGCGTGAAAGGAAGAGGCTATTAGTTACTAGCAGCATCCTGGCAAACGGGCCCAATCCTGCCTCTCGTTACGCCACATATGGCTGTAGATGCTACATGCAGTTCAGCAGAGCTACTCTGGATACTTACCCGTGTCATCAAGAGCAGAACTCAGCCTGTTCTGAGCCGGAGCCATGTGAGCTCTGCCAGTATCTCTCAGCTCTGACCAGTCACTGCCCTGCTCCTGTCTGGAGTACAAGTTTCCATCAGTGACAGGTCACCTGGTGGGTGGGAAGAGGCACCAATCTCATTTCACATGTGACCTGAGCCAGGATTTGTACTTGGTCTTACCCCGGTGATAGAGCTGCCTGTGCCGCTTTGCCCTCTGTTATGGAGTGTCATTAATAGGCACCACCCCTTCCTAAGCAGGCCATGCTTGCCATGAGAGGAGCACATTGCTATCAAGCGACCATTTATAATAGACTTTAAGATGCCCAGAATTCCCAAGAATGGACCTTTCCTCCCAGCCCATTGCCAAGTGCTTGGGCCAAATGCGTCTTCCCTGAGAATGGCTCTGAGTCAGTGAGCAGTGCCCCCAGGGGTGTGTTTGTGTCTCCAGTCCGTCAGGGAGCATTTTTCCTACTACCACTATTAAGATGCCTTTGCAGAAATACAGCCCTGTTCTCCCCTGCTCCAGCTGTGATAACAGTCAAGTGGCAAATACTATTTCCATCCCAGTGTCCAGAGTTGTAAACAGCTTAGAACAGGGGTTCTCAAACTTCATTGCACTGCGACCCCCTTCTGACAACAAAAATTACTACACGACCCCAGGAGGAGGGACTGAAGTCTGAGCCCACACGAGCCACACACCCCAGATGGGAGGGCCAAAGCCCAAGCCCCATCGCCCCAGGTGGGGGGGAAGCAAAGCCCAAGCCAAAGGGCTTCAGCCCCAGGCTGAGGTCCTGTAACCTGAACCACACTGCCCAGGGCTGAAGCTCTTGGGCTTTGGCCCCGGGCAGTGGGGCTCGGGCTTCAACCCCAGACCCCAGCATGTCTAAGCCAGCCCTGGCGATCCCGGCCCACATTGGAGTCCTGACCCACAGTTTGAGAACCGCTGGCTTAGAACCATCTTGGTTCCTTACTATGGTAGCTAGAGAGGAAATGCGGGTCAGCTGGAACAGGTCAAATCCAGCGAGAAGGGACACCTTGCTTTTAAGCAGCGGTTCTCAAACTTTTGTATTGGTGACCCCTTTCACACAGCAAGTCTCTGAGTACAACCCCCCCGTTATAAATTAAAAGCACATTTTTTAATATTTAATGCTATTATAAATGCTGGAGGTGAAGCGGGGTTTGGGGGTGGAAGCTGACAGCTCACGACCCCCCACGTCATAACCTCACAACTCCCTGAGGGGTCACAACCCTCAGTTTGAGACCCGCTGCTTTTAAGAGAGTGGATGTACATTATGAGGCTGGAGAGAAGTTCCCTGTGTCCGTTTTTAGTGTTGCTAAACTGTCCTGAAGCTCCGGATCATGCGTAGAATCGTGCCACAGATCTGCCCCGTATTCCCACTCATTCTCCAATGAATCACATTTCACCCCACTCTGCTGTCTGTGTGACCATGCTCCTTGCTGAAGCCAGAATGCATTGGACGTTGGCGTTAAGGTATCACTCGCTCCCTTCAGCCCACTGCAGTGAGGGCGTCTCCAGCTCTGCTTCTGTCCAGCTTGCCAAACAGGCTGCTTAGAACTTCAGCACAAGTTGGCAGTGGCCTGCCCCAGCCAGTGTTAACAACCTCCGCATGGCACTATGGTTAAACCTGACAGAAGGGGCAGGGCTTACCCCCCTGGGAAGGGCAGCTGCAGATCTCCCATTGCCATTAAGACAGCCCCACCCTCCACCTTAAGTATGCTCGGGCAGCTTGAAAGAACCTTCATCTGCTCTCGGGGCAGGGTCACACCCTGAGTACACAAGCCCATGCTGACTTTGCTTGCTGGTCATCCGCCTGGGATTGCATGGGAGGCTGTCCCATGGCCTGGCTCACTGGCAGCACTAAGTGAAATTAGTCGTAAGGTGCCAGTACAGCTTTAAATGCCTGTTCGTAGCACCAGGCACTACAGGCCTCACCACTATTTGATGCTTGGCACGACTAGTGGTTCTAGGACATCAGAGCTACCACACGTCTCATATCTAGGTAAATTATGTGGGTAACAGGAGGGGAGTATCAAGGTGTGGGGGGGGAGGAAAAGAGGCCAGAGGTAACCAGGGAAAGATGAGAGAAGATAGGAGAGAGAGACACGGGGGTGTTAGATCAGAAAGGGCATCTCTGTAGAGCTGCTTCCTGTAGCCTGGACGAGCTTTCCTGGATGCAGACAGAGCAGCATTAGGTCACTGGTCCTGGCAGAACTGGGGCATGACCCTTATTTTGAGGAGGTTGGATCCTGCTGTTTGTGGCGGGTGCGACGTTGCCCCACGGGGGCTGGTTTCTGGGATGAACCGCCGTTTCTGTATTCTCTTGACTCCGTTTGCTTTAACCATTTGGGGGGGTTGTTGTTTGGTTTGTTCAGCAAGCGCATCTGTGACCGAAGATTCGCTGCCCAGCCAGAGGGGTTGTGTCGGGCCAGCCAAGGAGCTTTGGGAGAAGCACAGCCGGCTGCACACCGAGATCCTGGAGCTGCAGAAAGAGACCTTGCAGCTGCAGAAGGAAAAGATCGTGCTGGAGAAAGAGAAACTCTTACTGGAAATTGTCAAACTGCGGCGAGAGCTGGACACATGACCAGCTGCCGGGGAATGATCTGCCCCTCCACAGTCTGTGGAGCTCAGAGCCCAGTTCAGACCGGAGTTCCCTGTTCCCTGGAGCTTCATGTGCTTGAGTGAAAAAAGAATTGAGCAGGAGAGGACTGAGCTGGTGCTGAACCTCACAGACGTGAATGGCAGGGACTCTGTTTCCTGTGCAGAAAAGACCAGAGAAAGCACTCCACTGATGCTCTTAACCTGCAGTGAGAGCCACACCCAGGACATCGGGGGGCACCCGTTGTGGCTTTGGTGGCATAGCGTAAAACTCGCATAGGTTTGGGAGAGCCACAGCACCAAGGAAATAACTCTGCGTGGGCCTACGCGGGGCCCCTCCCTCAGCAGGGTGCCAGAGCAGTCCATGGGCCGGGGAAGAGGGGCCGGGCCGTATCTGTGTATGGAACAGCAGCACAGTGCGTCACCCCGGGCTTCACCTGCTGCATCGCGCGTTGCAGAGAAGACTGAACATGTAGCTGCGCCATTGCTTCCTGCCCCTGCGGGGCCTTCCCCCTTTAGCCACTAAGCCACGAGCAGGGAATTTAAACCAGTATCTTCTTTTTTCCACCTTGATATAAACTCACTAAGTAGAGAAGCAGCATAGCAGCTCACTCCCTTTCCAAGCCAGGATCCAGCCCTGTACTACAGTGTAAGGAGCTACGGGGCCAAGCCAAAGGGTCTTTCCCAGGGCAAACTCCTGGTGAAGAGAGCAGGAGTTTTACCTGAGTAAGAACTTAGGGTTTGGCCTTTAATGATTAAGTATTAAGTTAAAATAAACAAGTGAGCCCAGCCAGACTCGTTCCCTGCTGGCACTGCCTGGTTTTCTGCTCTCCTCTCATTGCCAGAGGCAACAAGAACCAGAGCGCACACAGGGGTCTGCTTGCTTTGACCTCCCCTTCTGAGGATTGTCTATCTCATGCCTAAGCTGGATAGTCTAAGTTTCTCCCAAATACCTTAGAGGGCACACCTACTCCTAGCCACTTCCTCGTCCTGTCCAGCCGGGCCACCGTTCAGGAACGGCCTTGTTTGTATACGACTTTCTTAGTGTTAATTTTAGTGCTTGGGAAAGTGCCTTGCTATTGACCCTGGCTAGAGCCAGACAAGACCCCAGCAGACACTACAAGCTTCCCACACAACTCGGCCAAAGAATCTCCAGTGTGACCTGGATCAGCCTTGCCATGACAGTCCTGGTCCATCACTTCTGCTAGTCCCAAAGCATGTGGTGGTTTTGGGATGCAAGCAAAAGCCCACAGAGAACTAGGTCAGAGTGATTAGATTGATCAGAGATGACCTCTTTTCAGCTGGGAACCGAGGCATCCAGAAGTGAAAGGTCACTGCACTAGTTTACTGCAAGCATCATCTTCCTGCATTACCATCTTATCTCCAGCCCTCTCTTTGGTGGGGATCCTTGCATGGGGAGGAAGTGAGTCTCCTGGGGAACTCCTCCCTTCCATGGTACAGAACCATTCCCAGAGGCCCACCTGCTGACGTATTCCGAGGGCTGCCTGAGTCAAGACCTCAGGATTTGGCTGGAGGAGCAGTACAGCCAGCATGCTCCACCCTGGGAGAGGAAACTGGGAGTGAGCATTGTATTGGTTGGATGAACCCAGAGCAGCATTGATGGGGGTTGCTCTGATGCAGCTCTTGCCCAAGGGAGTGGTGGGGAGAGTATTTTAAATGCTAGGGATGGATAAGGTTCCATTGAGTTTGGTTGCATTCTGCTCCCTGGACATTCGGAAGCCCGACGACGCCTGTCGCATTTGAGGTTTTTAGCAAGCTCAGCTAGTGCTCTGAGGAGCAGCTGTACCAGTAACTGGCGTGGATGTCGAGCCAAATAAACTTGAGCTCTTCAGAAAGAAAAAACCTGTGAGATGTCTGGTGTGGGTTAGGTCAGGTTATTGCCCATCACTGTGTGAAACAAAGCAGGACAGTAAAAAGCTGATGTGGGATCTGGGAGCCAGAAGGTGGTGACACCTGTCAGATTGCAGCACACTAGCTTGTCTTGTGGGGACAAGTATAACAAGCGTACAGACTGGCTGTCTCTCTTGGGGGAACGTGGGTGTCCATAGGGAACGTGATACATTTGAAAGGTAACCGAATGCTTCAGGTGGCGTTCAGATTGGCATCTTCTGCTCACAGGAAATAACCCAGTTTGAATGGGTAGCTGCCGCTTGATTTCACTTCCCTTTGTCTTACCCTTGAACCCCAATGAAATGATTGCCGTGACAAGCAAACGCAGTATCCTGGGGTTCCATGACTATTCCTCTGCCAGTGACTCCAACTCGTAACTGCCAAATTAACCTTGATCCTGCAGCCAAGCTGGGCTCTTTCCTTCGTAGGCATCATCCCTAGTGACCCTGACCCCAGCGTACAACGGAGGCGGCATGGCTCAGGGTTACATTCGGCAGCTTGAAATACTAAAGTGGTTGAACTAAATAAGTTTGAAAATTGGCGACTTCTCACATGGCACAAGTGAGGACCAGGCCTTTCCTAGCTGGAAGTTAGGATCCTGATGGGTGCTCTCTGAGCGCTAACACAGGAACCTTGAGCAAGCCAGCTAATCTCAGCATCTCCATTTCCTCACCTGCAAACTGAGGCTAATAGGTACTCACTAAAGAAAGGATTTGAAATCATACTTCACTGTCGAGATCCACAGAAGTATTATTTTCCTAAGTCAGACTTGCACTGAGGATCTCCTCCAGTGTTAGCATCCCCAAGCAAAAGACCAATTGCACAAAGCAAATTCATTTTGCGATACTCTAAACATTTTTTAGTTTCATGTAATATAGTTGCAGAAACTAGGGGTGACAGAGCATGTATCTCCTTTGCCCTGCTGAGGGCACTAGATGTCACTGCCAGGCTGTTTTTGAAGGCATCATTTGATGGCAATACAACACTAGTGGGAGAGAACAGAAGAAGCAGAGCAGTGGTTCTCCACAGATCTGTAGGTGGCAATATTGATGCATGGTTTATGAATCCATCCTTTTGGCACCACGGACAGTCTCCAGCTGTTTGCTCTAACCTTCATGCACAAATGGACAACACCCGTTCCCCCTGAGGCAGTGCCTTAAATATTTGGGAGGAAAGGGCTCCACTGACAAACTACTACAAATGATAGAACTAGATTCATTAAAACACCAGTCCTTCCTCCATGTCCCCTTGGAATTCAGAGGCCCAGCTGGTCAGTGAATTAGGGATTTCATAGGCACCGCAGACCTTTCATGCCTGCCTCAGTTCACACAAACATCAGCCCCTCTCCGCCCCATCCATTACATGCCTGGAGTTCCACTTTTATTTCCGCTGTACATGCTTAAAGCAGCAGCTGTGGAAGCCTTTTTATGCAGGTTCATGAAATGGATCCCATGTCACTTCACACCTTTGTCCTTGTCACCATGTCTGTGGCCCGCTCAGCTGCCAGCGTTGCATGTTTGCTTCTGGGAAGGCAGAGCATGGAGTCCAGCGTTAAGCACTAGGTGCAGTCCTCTGCAGTGAGTGGGAGGGATTCTCAAGCACCCTGCTCCTCTTGCAGTGTGTAAGGTACCAAGGGATGATGGGTAGAGAAGGGGACATGAGGATCAATGCACTGAAGTACACAGTTCCTGTCAGGCTAATGTGCTTAGCTACCTGCTCCCTCATAGGCCTTACTCTGAGTTCTTAGCAGGAATCTCTGCAGAAGCAGCACTCCCATGAATCTACCTGCACTCCCCGGGCATGACTTAGGCAATGCAGACAGCCAGGGCTGTTCTCTAGAGTCTGGTAAGAAGCAGCTGGGCATAGTTAAGGGTCTGTGGGGAGCCTGCAAGTGCCAACCAAACAGCTGTACTTCCTGCCTGATCAAACCCTGCTGACTCTGTTAGTTTCCTCTCTTTGATGGGCCCTGTGGGTACGTAATGTGAGCTGCTTGTTTGGGAAGACAGACCTATCTGGGGAGAGGGTTAGATTGGCTGCTGGTGGGGGTGGGGGTAGAGGGTGAATGCCCCTCCAAGTTCTTAGCACTTGCTCAAAGCTCCATAGGCCCAGGAGCTGGGGGGTCATTGCCTGACCACTTTTAAGCAGTGATCCCATACTAACGTATATGGTGCTGCCCGAGCAGTCTGGCGCGTACAGGCGGAGGGACAGCCAGGCCAAATTTCAGAGCGTGGTGATGTGATCTCGTGCATGAGGTCACATCACCAAGCCAAGTTGGCCTGGCCACTCCTCTACACAGAGAAGTGGCTGGGCCAAATGGTGCTGTGACCTAGCACACGGATTCTCTTTCTGTACGGCAGGGGAGTGCAGGGGAGCCTGGCGAGAACTCAACTCCTGTCCTGGCAGCACCAGCTCACGTGCTGTGTGGGTAGGAGAGAGGGAGGCTCCCTGGCCAAGGAAGACCCAGGAGCCCTGGGGGGAGCAGGGAATGAGTGAAGACAGGAATGGGGTGCCTGCTGTCCGGGAGTAAAGGGACTGGAGTTTGCTTCCTTCTCCCCTGAAATACCTGAATTGGCACTACTGGTTCAGAATCTGGATCTGACCATCCCCGGAGTTCAGATCAGCCCATAGTACACAGAGGGCTCAGCCAGAACCTTTAGAGCCAGATTTGCTTTCTTATGAATTTTTCACCATTCAGGGCTTTTGGCTCAGATCCGCATTTAATCATGTCTGTGCTGAGCAAGGAGCAATGGCCGTGCAAAGAACTCCTTGCATATGCCACCAGGGCATCGTGAAAAACACGCCAGCTCTTTGCAGGCAGCGATTAGCCTGTGTGTGTGAACAGCCCTCAGAGCTGAGCCATATTGTCCACTCACCAAACAGCTGGGACCAGTCAGAGTTACTAAGCCAACCCAGAACTGCGGGAGATAAATGAGCATTCAAAGCCTCTGGCCTAGTTAATTCACAGCCTAATCCTGGCACAGGTTATTCATACCAAAGAAGTGCTTTAGACAAGCAGAATGAGTGCATCAGACAGGAGGGAAAGAAACTCTCATGCACAAGTTCTCTCTCTAAGGTATATTACCTTTGACAAGTGATTGATAGAACCCATCCTGCTGGATTTCTAGGTCAGCTTTTCAAAGCAGAAATTACTCACTTGGTTTTAGGTGGTTGTTACAAGACAAGATGACCCGGACAGCCTGCTTTGGACCTGCTCTTTTAGCCAGCCCGTGCTAGTGGAGGGGAGCAATCAATTTACGCTACAAGGTGTGGGTGTGTAAACAGGTGTGCTAAAGTCATCCTGGCTGTAAGTCGGGGGTGGGGTGTCAATGGCACTGCAGCCGGGCTGCATTGAGCCCAGTGGGGTTTGGGCAAGGAAAAGCATTTAGGAAAAATGAAAGGATCTTAGAAGGAATTTTGGCAGCTCCAGGGAGATGCTTTGTCAGTAGCACAAGGCAGCTGGGAGAAAACACCACATTCTTAGCAAACACACAGCAGGCGCTAAGGAGACTTACCAGCTCAGAAAGGCAGCGACCAGCGCAAAATGGCTCCAGTAGGGCTGCAGCTGCTTGGCTCTGCCCTATTTAAAGGGCCAGCCCTTGAAAGGCCTGCTGGGAAAGGGGGCAACCCTAGAGTGGAGAGAGGAAGTAGGGGACAGGCTGCCCCAAAGGGAGGGGCTCGAGGTTGCTATGGCAGAGCTTGTACATCCTTGCAGCGACGGTGTTAAGTCACAAGCACTTCCCAGCCAAACATCAATGGTTTAAGCCCCGAGCGGGAGAACAAGGATTTTCTGACTTGGAGTAGCCGGCTGCAGGGACCCCGACGGACGCAGGACACAGGCTGCAGCAAGTGCAAGCATGTAAGCTAGGCATGTTATGTAGGCATCTCTTTAAGGCCTGATGCTGTGCGGGCCTAAGCCCCTCAGGTTAAGCCAATAGGAGCTGAGTGCCCTTGGTGAACGGGTTGGGCCCGCTCCTGCTAGCCCCAGTCCGTGAGTCTCAGGCTCCTCATACACGTCAGACTCCCGGTCACGGAGAAGCCTTGCTCCACCCCGCTGGAGGACCGGTTGCTTTAGCAGCCTGTGGAGTTCACGGCGCTGCTCATCGAACAGGGTCATTCACTGAGACAGGGGCAGCCCCGGGCAGGGAGCGAGCTGCCATTTGTGAATGCTAGCGAGGTGCTGGGCTAAGTCTGGCTTGAGTGTCTCTAAACCCCCCTCTTAAAGGCCCTGTATCCCTTCTCAGCCTGCCACCTGGGAGGGGTCAGTGCCATAGTTAATACCCTCCCCCCAGGTCCGTAGCACAGCCAAAGCATTGGGGCGTGATCGTTTCGCAGCCACCCAATGTGTGTGCTGGTTGCCGAGCCCCGTTACTCTCTCGGATGCTTCCCCTCTGCGGGCTGCAGAAAGCCCTGGGGATGAGATGGTCCTTTGGGGTAGAGTCACTGTCAGCTCCCGGCTGCTCTGCTCCCTGGTGGGCCCAGCCTCCCCATGCATTGCCGGGGGTGAGTTAAGTGCCGAAAGAAGGGATTCTCAGAAGCCAGCGAAGCGAGGGTACGTCTGCACGGCCCTGGGAGGTGTGACTGCAGCAGGCATAGCCCTCCCCAAGCCAGCCTGCACCAACCTAGCTTGAGTAACCCCAGCAGCGCAGCAGGGGCTCGCCGCTCACGTCTACTCAGGGTCCTGGGCGGGGTTGGTCGCGGAAGGCGCTGCGAGCCCACGCTGCCACAGCTACGCTGCTAATGTCACTTGAGCTAGCGGTGATCGAGCGGGATCAAAGCTAGCTCAGGGGCTGCACTCACACACCCGTCACAGCGTTGGGGGGAGCCACCTACGTTAGGCAGTAGGACATGCTGCAGCGAGGGGCAGGGCTTAAACCCAGCTCCTCCAAGCCTGACGGATGGGCTAGAAGGCGGCACCTCTCTCTGCTTTTTTTCTCAACTGCGTACCCTCTCCTGGAGCGAGGCGCCTAAGCCAGGGGCACCCTGTTTCAGGGAAAATAGGAGCCACACACATCCGCCCCATCATAGCCAATAGCCCAGTACATGCAGCTGGGATTCAAACCACTGCTCTGCCTGATTTGGAGCAGGGACTAGAAGCCATGTCCCTAAGCAGCAGGCAATTGGCTACTCTCTCAAACTCTCCTGTGGGAGCTGGACGTTGTATAACTAGTTAGATATTTATTGAGCCAGAGGCTAGGGCATTCCCCTGGAGCATGGGAAGTCAGGCTCAAGCCCTGCTCCAAAGTGCAGAGTGGAGATTCAAACCTGCAGCTTTTACAGCCCCAGGGCGAACTCCTACAGCCCCAGGGCGAGCCCTAACCCTTACAGGCAACACCCACCCCCTCGCTCTATCTTCCCAGCCTGCTTGTGCTCGGCTGTCTTGTGCCGGTTAGCCATGCTCTGAGGGACCATCGTGTACTGGGGGTGCTGAGCTGGTTGGGGGCTTTACATGCTATTGCAGTACCAGCGACAGTTACGGAGCTGGACCAAATGACCGGACAGGCAGTTGCTTCTATCTCCAAGCTCTGTGATTCTGGGGAACCTGAGGCGCAGAAAGGTGGAAGCCAACATTTTCAAACTTAAATACGCACCTCTCGGCCCAAAAATTCACGTAGAGCAAGGGTCTGATTTTTGCATTTGGATGTAAGGGCCTACAGCTGTGCACCCACAGCTGAAAACGTTGGCCGTAGCGCACTGGCTTTCTGGAACCGCCGTGTATGAATAATGTTACTCTTAACGAACTGTGTTCACAGGCCCGGCTGTGTTGACATTTTCATTTTTGTCTGGGAACATGGCAGTGTTTAAACGGTCTGGAATGCTGGCTTGGCCAGGGGGTGGAACTGGGAGGGGGCCGCAGGGCTAGAAGCCAAGCTCCAGCCTGTGTGACTGTGCCGTCAGAGGGATGTTGGGAATATTTCATCGCCTCCTCTCCCACCAGGTTTGGTGAGCCCTCGTCTCCGTCACACGGCCCGCTTCTGAGGGAACTGCTTTTGGTTGGGGAGCAAATATTTCCTGCTGGACCCAGAAGCAAAAACCTGCCCTGCTCCATGGCAGCATCAATCTGCATCTCGCTGTGACGTCTCGCCTGACACGGCAACTTTGCGCAAGCAGCTATGCGCCCCTGTGCAAAGCTACCATCCCGGGTGAGAGAACCACTGATGGGGGAAACCCTAAAAGGGACGGCAGCTGGGACTGGGTCTGCATTTGGACCTCACATGATCACCAATCCCCAACAAACGTCACGTTCCTGGTCCGTCCCTAGGAGGGGCCTTCGCTGCCTGGAAATCAAACACGCTTCTCCAATACAGCTTCCTTGTGCCAAGGTCTCCCTTCACACTGGGCCTCTCTCGGACATCCCCCTCCCTCACTGTTCCCTCTGTTAGGAGTCATCTCTCTCTTTCTCCCTTCAGCAGTGCCCTCCGCTACCCATCTCTCCCCGTCTGACATCCCCCCAGGTCTGAGCTGGGTGGAGCTGCGGTACACAAGGGCCTAACTCAGCTCTCTCCTACGGCTAAGTATAGGGGCCAACTGTAGGACAATGGCCCTGAGAACTGGCCTGTCCCCTGCCCCTGTTCAGTGCTGCTAATCCCAGCCATCACTGCTGTCAGAGCCGATCAGACACTGAGCCAAAGACTAGGGTGATCGTATGTCCCGTTTTGGCCAGGACTGTCCCGTTTTTAAGGCTCAGTTGGCAAGAGCAAACAGGACAAATGCACAGTTTTGCCTAAAAAGTGGGGTGTGACCCTGAGCAGGGCCTGGAGGGGGGGGAGAAGAGGGGACAAGTGGCAACGCCAGCCCTGTGCGGGAGGGAGGGCTTGGGAGAGTAGCTTGGGCCAGGCCAGCCCAGCACAAGCAGCAGCAGGGGGCCTCGGGCTGACCCCGCAGGGGCAGGCAATGGGTGGGGGGCTTATGCCGGTCTCACACATGGGGGAGATGGGGGGTCTTGGGCCAGCCCTACGGGCAGGAAGCAGGGAGGGGTAGGGAGAGCCCGAGACAAAGCAATGGTGAAGGTTAAGCTGGGTTCAAGGGGCGCTGTTAACATCCCTTTCTCCCATGGGCCATTTCAGGGCAACAAAGCATTGTGCTGAGCTGGCCAAAGCAGGTGGGTTCCACATACTGTTTGAGTGGCACACAGAGTCCAGCGAGCAGGGCACTCTGGGCAGTCATTGCACAGATACCCCTGGGGGCAGATGGTTTTCTTACTGCACATGCACTCGGAAGGAGCAGGACTACAACTCAGAGCTCCCTGGCCCCTGGAAAAAGAGGTTTTTGACAGGGGGGAAACAGCTTAAGAGCTTTCACCACCCAGGCCCTTGTAGAAAGAAGGGTCGGTATGTTTCTTCCCCCCCTTTCCTGAAGGCCTAGGACTGTGCTTCTCATGGGCTGCAGAAGCATACTAACTTTTTGGCTTAGACTTTAACCCCCCTGTACAGGAGCAGAGGCCCTAAACAGCATAGCCAGAGGGCTGTGCTCCGGGCTCAGACAGGAGCAGCGTCTCTTCTCGCCCCAAGGGAGCACTAGAGAGGTACAGCCTGCTACACCATGCATGATCCCAGGATCAAAGTCATCCAACAGAAGAGTCACCTTAGGACTGTCTGGATGCCAGTATGGATGAAAAAGAGATTGGATTACAAGAGAATGTTGCTCAGAAAGAGCTGTAACGGGTCTGGGCAGTAATTGGTTCCACACACTTTGATCATACTGGAGGGTAAATCCATTTGGGGATGAAGTAATACACAGATTAAATGTGCTTTGGAAACTGCCATCCCCTAATGACTCATTTTCTGATACTAGGAAATTTTCAAGACCTTGACAATCTGAATGATCTGTATAAAAATGCCCTTTTAAGAGCAACAGCTGTTGCAAAAAAGATAATGCTACATAATGGAGCTTGATTGTCACAGATGGGTGCCAAGGCAAAGCAAACAGGCCAATTTAGAAAAACATTTGTGATAAGCCAGGAGTTATGTACATCCTGTCTATATACATAACACTGCCATCACGGCAATATTACCTAGAAAAGGTGTAACACAGCTATATTTATGGCAAAGCATTTGTGTTGTCCGTATATAAAATGTGCAGCTCTCACCCCCATCCTTCCCCTTTAAAGAGAAATTAAAGCAGGGGGTGGGGGATATTTAACCAATGTTGCATTTAAGGTGGTTGGGGGGGGTGGGTTATATTACACACTTCAGTTACAGTAATTCAATTATAATGTAACAAACATACCTTGTATCTATCGCCACTCCCTTTGAAATCATCATCTCAAAGCAACATCGGAGAAATACAATGCATTATCGAAAGGCATCACTGTCACTTGGTGATCTAGGGGGTAAGTGTCCTTCAAATTAGATTAATCAAAACCTTATGGGTGTTGAGTTTAATTCAGGCAGAAACCATTACTAGAGGCAATTTATTGGACTAGGCAGACCTCTGCTCTGCTCTAGCGGTAGAACGCTGTGGAATAAAGGAGGTTACAGATTGAGTGGATTACTTATGTTTTAGAAACAAGTCAAGAACTTGTGAGGAACCAGCTAAGTGACTAGTTAGATGGTCTTTAAGAAAACCACATAATGGAATAGTTGGGTCATGGGAGTAAACTGCCATTTGCCTTACATCCAACGTTAACCCGAATTCACACACACGATTTTCCTAACTCGGAGCCCTCTAGGATCTGTACCATCTTCAGTCATATGATCCATCTTTATCCTAGAAAGAAAAGGGATTAGAATGGTCAAGAATATTAATCATGGTTGGATACATTTCACAAGGACCTTGGGTTTTTTACTGTCTTTATTCAAAGTAACTCAAGTACATGTTTTTTGTACAACACTGGACCTGGCGTAGGATATGGCTGTGGATACATGAAGTGATAAGGTTCAGAACAATTACTACAATATTAAAAACTGGAAAAAGCCATGCTTGTTTCACTCCAGAATTGTGTTCATTTAAAAAGACATGGGAACAACACTCTGAATTCCAAATGCCAGTTCTCTGGTACATACAGAGATGGTGACATGCTCTTGTGCTATATGGATCTCGGTGGAGCTTAGAGCAACAGGAAAAGCCAGTAGAAGAACAAGGAGTCTATTGGTCAGTGCTTTAAAAAAAGCATGATATTTGGTAGAGATTGTTTATAAGGCAGGAGGTTGGATCAGAATCTTCCCTTTGGCCTGAACATCTATAGCTGGGGATTTCAAAGGAGCTAAGTGAGTTAGGAGCCCAACTCCCACTGAAAGTCAAGAGGAGACTGGTGTCTAATGCCCTTAGGCCCCATTGGAAAAAAATTCTGCCTACGAATAACAACCATGAAGGCTCAGTTTCTGTCATGTCAGGGCACGGAAGCGCGGGAAAGCGGCTTGATAGTTGGACCATATGACTGAGGTCCTATGAAGGACCCATGAAGGAGCTGACTGGCAGGTTGGAGCACGTACATATGTGCTGTCTAGGTGGGTTTGTTTTGTTTTACCTGAGATTTGAACCTGATTTCACAAGAATGGATTTGACCAGCATACACAACTCCATTAGAAAAAGGAGAACATGGCCCCTGAATTGGACACGGACAATATGACAGAGGAGGATATAGGAGCCATCAACTGAAATGGACCAGAAGATGCTGAAGAGATAACATCAGTGGACAGACAAAGGTAACATTGCCATCAGATAACGGTCTCACTGCCACATAAATAGCAAGGCAAAGCCAAGGCACACATTGTTAACGCAGGAACCACTGATCCTTGCATAATATTCCACCGCAATAGTGTTATTTCTGTTACACCAAAAAAACAGTGGAGATCTGGTCATTTTATCGGATGTGGAATGGATGCAGTGAAGGGACAGCAAAGGAGTAGACACAAGGCCTGTTCCAAAGCCCCCTGAAGCCTTGATAATGACTTCAGTAAGCACAGGGTGGGCCCTGTAGAGTCCAATCCTGTGATATTAATAAGAGTTACGGGTGCTCAGCATCACACAGAATCAGGTCCTTATTGTGCTCCTCAGCCAAGCCAGAGGTTGTAAAAGGCCAACTGTGTTTCTATGGATACACTAAGGTGCGGCTAACAAATTTGTTTAATAAATGAATTCTCTCTGAATAATGGTCAGTCTTCCGGCTTTTCAGATTGTCTGGCCTCTTCCCGTCTGGGAGATGTTTTATTTTTCAGTTAATAACTTATGTTAAATGTAATTTGCAAAAAGCCACCTTTTGGTCTTAAGTTCTTTTGTAAGGAGCAAGCACAGCATGTCCTGGGGAATAACGGTGCCATGGGAGAAGCCCACAAAGCGGAGGGAACCACGTCAGGAAGAGGCCCAAGGAAGCACGGGGTAGAAGGGGGAAGTCACCTGTGGTCTGACCTGGGAGAGTAGCCCCAGGATTCTGTATGTCATCATGTGATCACATACAACCTAGGAACCAAAAATATCCTAGACTGTTTTTCCAGACATTAAGCCAAGGCAGTTCTCAGGTGCAGTTATTCCAAAGTCCCCAGGGCTCTGGGACATAATGATCCACCATCAAAAAAGCAGCAACTGGAATACTCTATTAACCATTTTCCTCTTGCTTTTAAAGTCCTCAGACTAGGGGGTGGCGATTCCAAGGGCTTCGGAAAACTCAAGACCAAAGTGCACTTAGGTCTAACCTTATTCAATAAATAGAAAGCTTGAAGGTCCTAAACCGTGCGATACTGTCAGCTGAAAAATGGGGTGCAAGCAGGGGGTGTGGCTGAGATATTTTACTGGGAGATAGAGAGTGCGAGAGAGCTCATATATATTTAGATATATTATATCACTCATGTTAAAGCATTACAAATAAGTAGAGAAAAAAAAAACTCATGCTATTTTCTGGACTTTTCCCAAGACAGAAGTGCAGATTTGTCACTGCCTTTACTCTGATCTTGAGGAGATTAAATGACATGTAATACACCATCCTGTTTGAATGACTCAAGTATCAAGAGAAAAGCAACACAATCAACTTTAAAAGCTCGGAAGCACAGAGAAGAAAAGTTGCATCTTTTAAGACTTTGGCCAATCTTAAACATTCTTATTTCTTTCACACATTCCTCTCAAAAAACAGTCGAAGGACTTTGGTTTTTTTGGAAACAGTTCCACAGCTAACTGGGACATCATTTCCCATGTCATCCCAAATAACCATGACATCACTTCCTCGCTCAGATTTGGCCTCATTCCAATGTTTGTCCATCATTAACTTTGGTGCTGGGGTTCTAGCAAATTTCTTCTCTTTTAAAAAAAAAAATGTTTTTTTAAATAGGGTTATTGCAATTTTCTTTTCTTTTGTTGTTAAAATCTGCAAAATAATGGAACACACAAAAAAAGAGTGGTCTTCCATTCTAGCTGCAGTGCTGGAGGTAGGTAGCAAGGTTTCAGCAATATAAAGTTCAAAAGAACAAAGACAGTCTTGTGCTTTCAAACAACACATAGGTATGTGGCCAAAAATATAAATTTCATAGGAAGTGAGAGTTTCTAATGAAAGTGATACGAGGTAAAAAGTGTAGCAAGGACTTCATTCAGAGGCGGTCTACCCTTCACTTCTTCTGCCTGTTTTCTAGTGATAGCCAGAAAAGGCTGGGTCATCAGCTTCAATCGGTCACTCTCCCCTTCTCCTTGAAAGTTCACGACCCAGGTTGACAGAAGGTTACACAAAGATGAGCGACAGCGGAGGACACATACAGTTCTCATGCCGAGACTCCTGGATCCATGAGCCCTGGCACCCAGCGATGGAGGTGGCAGTCCAGAATGTCCTGAAATTGGAAGCACAGCCCAGGAGCAGGACTGGGTTAATCTTTCATCTTGCAGAATCCACCACAGCTCCATGAGCAAGGGTGGCCCGTGAGTGGAGCTCCCAGCATTGCCAACCCCAGGTGTTCGAAAATCATGAGCCAGCCCCCCCCCCCCCCCCCCAAAAAAAATCACTGGCTTAAAAATAAGAAGCTTGTAAAAATTAATACGTTTACAGTTCTTTTTATTTGCCTTCTGATTTTCGAGCACGTCACATTTTCAAGCTTTTCTCTGCAAAAATGAAGGTCAGAAGCGTATTTTTCTGGGTGAAAGCCAAGGGTCTCGTGTGATCACATGACTCCAGGTTTTGAGGAAACCACCAGATAGCATAAAACTCATGATTTAAACCACTAGACCTGGCAACACTGATTCCCACACAGCACAACACGGGCCAGAACAGCCGCTGGGATTCCAGCTATCAAAACCCTGGGGGCGCTGAGCGGCACGGACAGGCTCCAGGGGGCACAAGCTGCATTCAGCCCTACTTGGCCGGGGCAGCGCTGCCTCAGTTCTGTGTAGGGAAGGGAAGTCAAAAAGGGAAGGTCTATGAAGACTCTCCCACCCCATGCCCTGGGCTGTTGAGAGCAGCACTGTCCTCGCATGCTGCTCAGTCTAGGTCATTGTCCCCCTCTTCAAATGCCCCATTGGCTCCCTGCTGCTCTCCAGGTCCAGCTTAGCTTCTTGTCCTAGTCTCCCAGGTCCTGTATAGCGTCGCCCTGCCTCCAGAGGATCCCTCCTCACTTCACAAGCCTTCCCTCTGCCTATGCATCCCACCTCCTGCCAGCGGCCCATCCTTTGTATGTGGCTCGGGCACACACCGCTGGAAACGTAGCCCTGGCAGGAGAAGCTGGGGCATGCAGGGAGCACATGCTACCCCTTTGCCAGGACAGTGCAGCTGGCCACGCTGCAAGGAGTCCAACGCTGCCCAAACCCAGTGGGCAGGACTGGGGCAGGCACAGGACACAGGGGATGTGTCTGCCCGCTCTCCCCGGAGCTGCTTTGCGATTCTGGCACCAGGCTTGGGGGCTTCCCGGCCAGACACAAAGTGGGGCAGGAAATAAACCAAATAAGGACAAAATCCTTCCTCAGCAACACTGACAGTCCCTTGGGCTAAGCTGGCTGGGTAACAGCCCTGATCATCACTCCTCAGCCACTTACCTGGCTCCCTCCAGCCCATCCCCCTCGCATCGGGCCCTGCTGGCCACAGCGTCCGGCCGGCACTCCACGCAGACCCGCCTCTCTCTCATCAGCTGGCTGCTCCACAAGTGCAGGCGGCAGGCGGCTCCCACCTGCTTCAGGCGGAAGTAGACGCAGTAACTGGAAAGGGAGAGGGAGAGAATTAGCCAGGATGCCAACCCCCCTCTGCAATGGGTTTCTGCTCCCGCAGGGGCGGGGGTGGCCTGTGGTGAGAAGAGAGGCTTGCGTTTGCTGGGGAAATGCTCCATTTGCCTAGAGACAGGCCCAGTGCATACTTTCCTAGCGCTAGCTGACCTCCCTGAAATCCCCAGACTTTAAACCACCCGCTGCTTGAATAACCCGACCAGGATCAGTACTCCATGGGCACAGACTCCAAGAGGCACTCACACAAATCCTCCACTAGCAACGGCTTGATGCTAAAAGCAACCTGGTAGCAGCCTTGGCACTGAATGAGAAATCCCGAGGCAGGATGGTCACCCAAATCCTGCTGCCACCTCTGAACCTCACCACGTCCCTGCCAAAGGATCTCCAGTTCAACCCTAGAAGAATCACACCTGCCCGCCTCTCCCATTGCTAAGGGGAGTGGATACTGGCTGCTGCCCGAGCGAAGACAACTGGATTCTAGAGAGGTTCTGCCCTGGGGTTGTATCTGGCATGACCTTCCCCAGTCAGACGTCCCACAGTCATGCCTAGGATGCCGAATTACCATAAGGAGATGCCGAAATTGCCAGCTCCCCTCTGCTGGCGATGAGATGGCACAGCAATGGGGCACGGCCGACTCATTGCCGCTTTCAGTGCCATGCGGGAGGAGGGGTGGCCAGGGACAGCCACCCCCAGAACAGCTGACCAGTTGCTCTAAACTTGTGCCCCGGGCCAAAGCAACCCCTGAATTGGGGAAAACATAAATGTTGCCTAAAGCCCCTACAAGGCCGAGTTTCCTTATGTAAAATGGGTCTAGAGAGATGCCCTAGTTTAGCTACTGTCTCTATAAGTAACTGCTTCAGCAGAGAGCTGCTTAGGGGCAGGTGGTGGAGGGGGACAACTATTAGAGATTCATCCTTCCCCGTGGGATTCATAATCCAAGGCCTCTTATTTGGGTTCCATCTGCTTTTGTGGTTTCCTGTTTACTCACGAATCCCAGGCAGAGCTCTCCAAGGCTGCCACGCTGCTGGCCGACCCAGTAGCCAGGCACACGCCCACCTTCTGCAGCACCTGCATCCCAAGGAGGGAGGGGCGGGTTCTACCTACAGCCTGCCCCCTTCAAACTCCTCATCCACACAGCTCGCTCCAGCTGCTGCCTTTGGAGATGCAGTTTGGGGTTTGTCTTTACTGCACGTCTCATAACTCCCAAGCAAGGTTCAGAGGGGGAAAGTGCCCCTTCAGGCTGGGCAGACACCGGATTCCTGGTTTGATTTGGTTTGAGGGAGGGAAAGGGGAGCATAGGCCAGTCTTTGCCCCACGAGAATGGTCTCAGCGGGCCGAGGAGGGGACGAGGGGCGGGGGGGATGACAAAAGTTCTGTTCAGGGGACGAGACAGAGCCCGCATGGGACCTGGATGCTGCTCATCCCTCATTCCCCAATGGCGCGTCAAGGCAGAAGTCCGATCCCCTGCCCTGGGCAGGCAGCAGGATGAGTTTTGCTCTTGATGCTATCATGGAGGTCAATAATGCGGAGCATTGTCCAGAGAAGGTTCCAGGCAGGAAGAGAGGTATGTCAGCCTCCCAGCGCACTCCACGTGGCAAGGGAAACAGGGGCCACTGTTCCCAAGACACTGCGTTGTGCCTGGGTCTCTGTCTCCGAGGGTACGTCGACACAGCCGCTGTAGTGTGAACACGTACCACGGCAACGGGAGGGGTTCTTCCGTCCCTGTAGTAAATCCACCTCCCCGAGAGGGAGTAGCTCAGTTGACGGAATCATTCTTCCATCGGCTTAATTACATCGCAAGAGCGTGAACTTTTTCACAGCCTCGAGTGATGTAGTTAAGCCGACCTAATCGTCCAGTGTTGACCAGCCCAGGATAAGTGGTGAGAGATGGATGGGAGAACTGGACACGCCCACAAACGGTAGAGGGGTTTCTGGACAAAGCCGGACACCAAAGCTGGAGGAGGAGCACGGAGATCAGGCCTGAGGAGCGCAGACGAGCTGATGCTGAACAGGAGACTCAGGGCGCCCTTGCAGTCAGGGCTACACGGGTAGATGCTGCCAGGACAAGCCATAGAACATGGGCAGGATGGGCTGAAAATCAGATGGCTTCTTTTCACACCAGTCCCAGAGATGGAGCCAGTGAGGGAAGAAGGCAGCATGCAACCTGGGCGGTCCCTCTGCCCAAGAAACTGGGTATGCGTGCTGGTGACAGCAGGGAGCCAATGGGTTATGAATCCCAAATGTACCCCAGGTATTTTAAATGTAGCAGATGAAAAATGCTCCCAGCTGGTCACCTCCCCTCCCCACCTACCTGGCCCAGCAGCCATTTGCAGAAAGAACAGGCTGCCTGCTGCAGGGCCACAGGGAAGAGGCAGCCTAGCATGCAGGAGAGTTAGGAGCACTGGCTGAGAGGTCGGCCAGCCCCTCTGACTTTCCCACTCCCCCTGCAAGCAGGAAATCATCCCAGTCGCCCCCGAGGAGCGGGGGACACATTCTGATCAGCAGGGCCTCCCCCAACCAGTCAGGTGACCCCACCGCCACGCTGCACAGCAAGAGGAACCTCCACAACGTGCTCTTGTCCAGACGGGCCCCTGCTGCGGATTTCTCCTTCCCTGGAAGGACGATGACCCCAGGTAGAGACAAGCTAGAAGCTGCTCCAGGTGCCCCTTGCAGGCTGGCTCCCTGGCACTGCCAGTGTTGCGGAGGAGGGGAAGAAGGGATGCAGGCAGAGAGGCTACACACTGCAAAGCAAAGCTGCCTGCACCGCTGGGGAGATCAGGGCCTGCGCTTTCCCAAAGGCAGGGGGAGGGGAAGCTCTGATCTGAAGCAATCCCCTTAAGTCAGCCAGTGCATTCTGGTTGCTTTACAGCTGTCAGCTTGCCAAGCCTCCTCCTCCTCCTCCAAGGGGCCTTCAGGGTTTTGTTCCCCCCTCCCCACCACTTCTGTCTGAAGAGGTGATTAAGGCTCAAATAAACTCAGCTGCTGGGGATGGCCAGGAAAGGAACATAAGGCAGACAAGCAACCGCAGCCAGTCGAGGGGCAGAACGATGGCAAACGTTTCTGACATCTCTCTCCGCGCAGAGTGGCAGCCCAGGCACCCATGTACACAGAGCTGCTGGATTTCTGTGTGTCAGCACCCGGAGTGTTCTCCCTTCACAGCACACCAGCTGCCACGGCTGCAAAGAAAGTGCCATGAGATTCTGCGGGTAAAAATATCGGAGACGTGCACACCTGCGAGGAGGTGCAAGCGACAGCTGCCGTTGCCTAGGCCTGGCTGGAACAGGAAAGCAGCCGCCGTGCCCTGCGCGGATTCCCACTTTCTGCTCCAGCTGACGGTTTCAAAACACTCGTCCGAGGGAATTTCAGGAAGGAGACAGTGCAGCAACGCAGCTCCCACGGCGGGGACGGCGCCATGGAGGACAGCAAGGTGGTTTTCACTGCATGAGGGTTGGGAAACTGCTCCCCAAAATGATCGTTTTGAATGCAACCGTCTTCCCCCAAATTTCACAGGAGCTTTGTTGTGAGGGTGTTTTTGCACATTTAAACCACTTCTGACATCAATCAAAATGCAAACGCCTCTGTTCTCTTGGGCTTGGACGCGTGGCTCTCAGAGTGACCTGCGGGATGCGAACAATTCCATTCTGGGAGCTCCCGCTGGGGTGAAACCAAAGGGAAACAGAACGCCTTTAAGAAGTATTGGAACGGCAACTGCTCCAGTGAGCGATAAGGTAGCACAGATTGGGTGCGACAACCGCTGCAGCCGTTGTGTGACGGGAGCGGAGGCCAAGGGTGGAGGTGCAGAGGGTTCTGCTGTCTTCCAGCCCCATTGCTCCAAGCTACAGCTTTGATTGCATCCCTTAATTAGCCCAAAGGCGCTACTTGGCACGGAGCTGTGAGAACTCGGCATCCAGACAGTCAATGGAACAGCAGCAGGAGGCCCTGGCATTACCACACCGGGCCCTGGGGCTACTATGCCGCTCCAAGGAATGCCCCAACTCCCTTCCAAGCCATGCCCCAGCCACTACCACACTTCCCCCTTACGAACTCCTAAGCCCTTCCTTGCGGCTGGAGCAGGCAGCCACCCATAAGGCCTCTGCGCCTCCTCCTTATGGGCTGGCTTCCTAGGACAGCACACAAGCACGTGTGCGGATTGCCACTCAGGATACGTCTGCATGCAGCTGGGAGCGCGCTTCCCAGCCCAGGTAGACACACGCTAGCTCGGCTCGAGCTATAGCTGGGAGGAGCATGGGCAAGCAGGGACTCGATTAGCTGCCTGAATACATGCCAAGGGGGTGCAGGTGGGTTTGTATTTGGACAGCTAGACCAAGCCACTGGCCACGCTTCCCCTGGCTACGCTGCTCACTAGCTGGACCACAGCTAGTGCGTCCGCCCATTCACGCTGGGAAGCATGCTCCCAGGACCAGGGAGTGGGTCAGCCCTCGTGGCAATAACCTCAGTAAAGACACAGCTCTGCCCACCTATTCTTCCTCGTATTGGTCTCACGCTTTCCTCCATTTCCATACTTCTGACCAAGATGCGCCGGAGTTTGTGGCTGGAGAGCTGGGGGCTTGTTCTAACCTTCAGGAGGAGGCTGGAAGAAGACCTGGCCGTGAGAGTAGAAAGGGGGTGGACAGGGCTGCTTAGCATGGGAAAGAAGAGGCCGGACAGGATGAAAAAGAAGCAGAGATGGGAATTTGAGTCCCCAGGATTGAGGGGCGAACGACTCCAAACAGCCTGATACACAAAGGTCATGTGTTTCTCGTTTCAGGCTGGCAGCCTCCTCTGTAGGTGCAGACCCACCCCACTCCCCACACCCAGCAGCCAGCAGGATGCAGAGGCGGCAGAACGCACTTCTGTTCTCATTCCCTCATCCACACAGCCATCTCCTCCTCCAGGCAGCGCTAAAACCCTTCCAAGCACCTCGCCAATCGGATCCGTGCAAGCTGTGCTGAGCCCCGCCTCATGTAACGATCCCAGCCCTCTGCCCCTCGCCCTGCACACGCTTCACAAACCCAACTCGCCCGAGCGCAGCGCTGCTTGTGACAAGGGGATTTACAGCCCGGGGGCTAGTTAATCAGCTACCCTGCGGCTTATCAGTTACAAGGGGGGAGGCTTACAGCTAACTAGGAAAATCCTAGACAGATAAAAGAAAAGAGAGATGAAAAAGCCCATTAAGATAACCTGGCCCATCTCGCTTCCAATTTAAGATACAGTCCCCCAAGACAGAGCACATCAGACAAACTGACTACACTAGCTCTAAAGAGGAACTCAATCCTTTTGCTTAAAGGGACTCACCTGCAAATCCATCAGGGAGCATCTGTCAATAGTTGAGCCGTTTGAAACCACTCTCTGGGCCAGATGTTCAACTGGCATAAGTCAGCATAGCTTGACTGAAGCAAGACCAATTGACACCAGCTGGCAATCTGGGCTGGTGTCCCCCCCTTGCATTCTCTGTGGAGATGGAGCATGAAGTCAGCCCCTTGAGCCAGTCTGCACTGGAGCTGGTTTGAACGCAGGGGTCCCAGGGCCGCCTCGCCCCTGCACTCCAGAAGTCAGGTCTCTGCTGTTTGTGACACTCCGCTCTAGCCCCAAGATTGTTTTCCAATGGTCATGGCATGCTCAGCATGGACACGCTCAGAAGCTTAGCATGCAAATGATGCATTTCAGACCCACCTTGTGTAACGCGGTCCCCAAGGCAGCAGTTCAGCGTTTCCTAATTAACAGCAGATGTGCTTTTGGGAACAAACATTGGTAACAATGGTTTTTCAGCAGCATGATGGGTTTGTGACTGTGCTTCTCACCCACGCCTTGAAGAGGCTTTCAGAAGGGGCATTTGCAGCTCACATGCTGCGACAGTACTAGACGGCTGCCTACATCCATTGGCCACCACCACTGAGAATGTCGAGATACACAAATAAGTCTCACTGGTTAAATCGTTTTTTCCCCTGTGTGTGTGATCTCTGTACTTCCGGAAGTAAAGGAGGATCGCGTTCATCAGAACCAAGCATAAGCCCCGATCCTGCAATCGGTTCCATGCGGGCGGAACAGAGCAACATCACAGCAGCAGGTACCAGCTGGCTTCTCCCACACGACTCCGCCCAGGCACTTCTACCCCGATGTGACACCCACTACTACAGTTCTCTCTTCTCCCTGCCAGTCCGTTGCAGTTTGCAGATGAGCAAATCATACAGAGCAAATAAATTAACAGGACAAATTTAATCCCTTATCCTCCTGGAACATTTACAAGCAGGTCACGGTCTAGTCGAGATCCGAAATGACTTGACCAATGTTTGCACATCTCGTTTTAGCTCTCTGGATCGACCGTGAACACTCCTCCGTGACTGGTCGCTATTTGCTCTTTAGTTTCGATTGGTCAGCCAGATCACATGGCACAGTTTCCAGGCGCGGACTGAAGGGGCGACTACCAGTGCAAATTCTAGCACTTGAGTATTTAAAGCGCGGTTTCCGGATAGACTCGCCTCGAAGCCCGGTAGCAGCACCGCGCACTCAATGCCACGGCTGATGGGATTGCGTGATCATCGGAAATGCCCACAAGGACACGTGGGGGAGTCACGGGCTCGCCTGCTTCCAAACACGGGTGGCTCTGGATATGCTGGCAATTCTATAGATTTATCAAAAGTGCCACAAGCTACTGTCAGAATTTAACACCCCCCAGGAGAACCTGCAAGGTAGCTGTGGCAGCAAGACTAGAGGTGAGGGGCAAGCAAGCTTGGTAGGGACTGTGCGGAAAGTCCCTAGCAGCCTGTGGTACGGCAGAGCCCCAGCGAGGCCGAAGGGACAGGGCTTTCTTCAGTGCTGGAACTGGATTCCTGAGACAACAGCACAGAGCCCCTCAGAGAAGAGTCTCCCTGTTGAGTTAGCAGCACAGGCTGCAGCAGCTGCCAGGGGGCTGGGTGAGGAGAAGCCGAGCTGAAGAGCAACACTCGGTGGGGAGCAGGGTCTTGTCCAGCCTCGTTCTTAACTCGACCTGGCTCTCCCAGCGTCTGCCTTTCCACCCCTCTGCTGCTGGGCTGCTGGCAATCAGAATGCAACTGAAAATTAACCTACGCTAGGAAACGTCCCGGGAGGGCCAGTCCCGCCCTGGCAGGGAAAGGGACTTGATGCCCAACACGTCTTTCCACCGCTCTCAGAGAACTCCTGTGAGCTGATTTCTTTAGCCAGGAGGCAAGTCTGCCTGATGCCCTTCCATTGCCCAGTATTACCCTTGCCCTAGGACCAGATCAAAGGAGAGTCCAGGAAGCTACGAGGGTCACAGCCCAATGGGCCTGGGGGTGCCTTGGTGCAGGAACATGTCTGCATGGACTCCTGACAAGCTGCACAAGTTCTCCTGAGCGTGCAGTGTCCTGTACCCAGCACACACTAATCCACAGTCCTTCAAAGGAGGAACAATTCAGGTCACCAGGAGATGGCCACAAAGCCAGTCCTCGCGCTCCTGGGGTCCCAAGCGAGGACACAGCAC
Source organism: Terrapene triunguis (assembly GCF_002925995.2). Lineage (NCBI taxonomy): Eukaryota > Metazoa > Chordata > Testudines > Emydidae > Terrapene > Terrapene triunguis. Next base: position 18,346,652 of record NW_020664585.1, on the reverse strand, counting down.
AGTCATACCATACATGGGGCAGCTGACACCACCCACTTCGGTGCCATGGGAGGGGTGGGACCCCCTCAGGCCAACCCTGGCTGGCCGCCAATGTTTCTGCAGCAAGGGCATCCCATGAAGAAATGTCTAAGAGCGAACAGGAAGAACTTATCTTCCCCTGGCTGTGAGCTTCTTCCAGCGCAGCCGCCCCAACACCCGGGAACAGGCCTGTATGGGGTCCCTGCATTGGGATAAACCTTGGTGGGGTTGAGTCTATCACCCCCAAACAGACTCTGCTTCAGGCCCATCTCTCCTGAGACCTAAGCACTCACGAACTTCGGGGAGGTTCAGATCCAGAACTGGCCCCTTTCTACATACCAGGCTGATCCCAAACTCTGGCTATAAACACCCCGAACCTTTGGCTGGTTCACATTCTAGATCCAGACCTGGAGACGTGGGCCTGTCTCTAACGAACAAACAATTGCAGCTGAGTTTTGCAGGGTCTTTCATGCAAACACACTTCCTGATGCGTCACAAAAAAGATCCCAGTGGCAGATGAGGCCTCAGATCTTCTCCCGCCTGCTAAGAAACTTCCCCAATCATCCCCCAGGGGCTCCCCATTCCCACTCAGCCGTTCTCCCCCTCCCCCATAAAACCCTTCCCAATTCTTTCCAGCTTTCCTCCTACCCTAGCCAGCCGTTCCCCCATTTCGGAATCCCAGATCTGTCTCCTGGGCTGGCACCAGAGAGAACTTCCCTGGCCGAGGGCAGGACGCCTCGCTACAGCTCTGCAACAGAGGGGGCCGAGAACACAGTCATTGGACCGGAGGCGATTTGTAAATAAGGAGGGTTTTTGTTCCATGTGCTGTTTCCAGCCCTGAGGGCTCAGCGCCATTCAAAAAGGACCCGCTAGTTTGCTCTTATTCATTCATTCCAGACAGCCTCTTCTCTCCTGACCAAGGGAGAAAGGGGACCTGAGCAGGGCCCCAGCTATGAAGAGCTCTGTCAGGAGTATAATCTGAGCTCTGCTGGGCTATTGTTATAACTGGGCTGTTCTTAGGTCCCCAGCGAGGCAGTGTGAACTGACCACAGCACTGGGAGCCAGGGACACTAGGTTTCTGCTCCCAGCTCAGACGCTGTCTCCCGTTGAGTCTTGGTGAACTCGCTTAGCAGTGCCTCGGTTTCCCGATCTGGATGAGGATAACAGGGGGCTGGGAGGATTAACTAACATTTGTGCAGTGCTTTGCAGACGTGAACGTCGCAGAATTACAAGCACAACGTACTATTAACCCCCCTGGCTGAACCCTCAATGCCAGCAAAATGTCTCTGTGTTAATAAGAACTCTTATCTAGCACTCTACACAGGAGCATCTTTAGCCCGATTTTACAGGTGGGGAACTCGGGCAGAACGCAGAAGTGACTCGAAGGTCACACAGCAGACCAGTGGCAGAGCTGGGGGTAGGACACAGGTCTCCTGAGTCCTAATCTGGAGATCTTGCCACTAGCCACAGCACCTCCCTATTATTAATGGAGAACAGGAAACAGAACAAGTTATGCCGCGAGCAGCGTCTCTGGAAAGGAGCGGAGGAGCTGCCAGGACGAGGATGCCAAGGGCATACGCATACGGCAGCCGCCCCGGTATGGAAGGGAGCTGGACGGTGCTCCCAAAGGTTCGGAAGGGAAGAACGAAGGCTTTAGAAGCACACACCTGTGGTCTATGCCGGTCTTCAGGGATCCAGGCTGTAGATAGGTTAGATGAGCTGTCCTAGCCCTGCTGCATAGAATCTCAGAAACGTAGGGTGGAAGGGACCTTGAGAGGTCAGCTAGTCCATGGCCCTCTGCTGAGGCAGGACCAAAGAAACATAGATCATCCCCTCCAGGTGTTTGTCTAACCTGTTCTGAAAAACCTCCAGTGTCAGGGAGTCCACAACCTCCTTAGGTAACCTGCTCCAGTACGGACGTTTTTCCTAACATCCAACCTAAATCTCCCTTGCTGCAGATTAAGCCCATTACTGCTTGTCCTACCCGACGTGGCTATGAAGAGCCAACGAGCCCCGTCCCCTTTATAAACAGCCTTTACATATCTGAAGACTTCACTCCGCTTTTCTCAAGACTAAACATTCCCCAGGTTTTGTAACCTCCCCTCGTAGATCAGGTTTATTTTTGTTGCTCTACTCTGGACTCTCAGTAGAAACAGGGATGGAGGTTTGAGCAATCTCCATCACCAACATACCTAAAGTGAGGCTTCCACAGTCATCATCTTTAGCTGCTTAAATACGTGGCCTAGTTTTCAGAGATACCGAGGACTTTTGACTCTCATGGACTTCCCTGGAGGCTGTTGGGAGTTCAGAGCCTTTGACAAACAGGCTACTAACGGAGCTGTGCAAGGCCCCAATTTAGCAAAGCAGTTAAGTACATGGCACCGAAATAGAAAGGACTTTGGCATATGCTGAGGTTCACCATTGGTCTGGGGCCCAAATATGAATCTAGGAGCCTCACTTGAGGCACGGAGAAGGAGCAAGAATCGCCCCTCTTCTCCAACCTGACTGTGTGCAATGTCTCTGAAGACACCCCTCAGCAGAGAGCGCCGTCCCTTTTAACGGCAGGAGAATTCATGCAGCTCTAGTTCCCTCCCCAAACTCGGCCCAGCTAATGACCATGCTGGAATCACAGAAGTTAGACACCTATTAGCTCATCTGTCCATCTCTCAGGGGCCGATGCAGGATTGGTGCTTATGACACATTTAGCAGTGCTTGTCCAGGGTGGTTTTAAATGTGTCCGAGAAGAGCCAAGATACAATGCTAATTTCCCTGCAGAGTATTTGGGGAGGATTTCAGGATCGGTCACGGTCTTCTCCTCTCCATACAGGAGGGCGGCGTTTATTCTGCAGTTCTTACTTAAGAGTCAGGCTGAGCCAATTCAGCAGGGCTTGTCACAGAAAATCACCTTGAGAAGGGGACAGTGTGCTCCGTGATGTGCCTCACCTACCTTGGCTGCTTCTCCTTCACCAGCATGTGAGGTCTTCTCCAGGGGTCCTTAAAGTCCCTTTTAAAGGAATCTGGCAAAATCTTAGCCACCTCTGTCAAAAGAGCACAAGGGGTGGGGACAGGAGGGATGCAGAAGGTTAGAAAACAATGCCCGGCAGAGGGGTTCAATCACAGAGACAGAGCTAAGAGGGCACAGAAAGTGAATTATTAGGAGCATGGCCTGCTTGGCCCTCTGGGAAAGTGGGGGACCCAGACCAGCAGGGAAGGGAATAACGTTCATTGCAATTAGTGATATTAATGCGAATACGGGGCACGATTCAAAGCTCACACATGTCAATGGGAGTCTTTCCACAGACTTCCTTGACTGAATTTAGATCAGGCCCATTTTTGTTACTGTTAACAACTTACACAGTATGGCAAATCTCAAAGCACGTTACAAAGTGGCCAAGTATCATTAACCCCGTTCTACAGATGGGGAAACTGAGGCACATGGAGAATTCAAGTCTAGCCCAATGTCACACAGCTAATCAGTGGCAGAGTCAGGGCTTGAACCCATCTCTCCTGACTCCAACATCCCTGCTCTAACCACTAATTCACATGCCACAGCCCTAGTTTAAAGACAAATTCTCAACAGACCAGCCAAAAGGAACTGGTCTCAAAGATGGGAATTCCAAACAGGGGGACGGGGGGGGGGGAAATGGATGCTGTTCAAACATGTATCCATTTACCCCTGGTGTATTTTGCATGGTGCTGAAGCAAAGGCTGGATGGTCTCCAACAGAGGTCACCTTTGCCACATTCCTGCATGTGGGATATCATGATTACTCCCATGTCAATATACGGCAATACGATACAAACACAGGATCACCGTGGATACAACAGAGCCTCTGCCTACCTGCAGCTGGAGGTGCAGGCTCTCAGCTTTGTGCCCACGGATGAACTGGGGTGGAAAACATGAATGCAAAATTTGCAGTTGCACTAGTGTTTGGCCCGATTTGGGCCAGTTTAGCCTAGCATCTTAATCTTTAAATGTGACCCACAAATTCTTTAGAGAAAGTGAAATCTGGAAAGAGACAAAGGGAGGGATTGTAGAAGGTTTTAATAACAATCAGGATTTTCTTGCTGAAATCGGGTGTTATCTTGAGAGGAACAATAGTCCAGTGGCTAGAGCACTAGCATAGGACTCAGAGGACACAGGGTCGATTCCCTGCTCCTCCACAGGCTCTCCATGTGACCCGGGGCAGGGGCAAGGCACTTAGTCTCTGCCTCCGTTCCCCATCCCTAACAGCACAGCCCTGCTTCCCAGGGGGATTGTGAGGATAGGTACATTAAAGCTTGTGAGATGCTCAGATGTGGACCATAAAAGTACATACAATAAAACATCTTCAGCTTTTTAAAGTGCAACACAGGAAAACTATCCACACAGGGCGAGTTTCTCATGATAGTTTAACTTCATTCTCACTGTGGGTAGCAACGTGTCATGAGAACCTGTTGACACCATGTAGGGCTTTATACCTCAGTTACCTGTCTACGCTACAATTGCCACCCTACTCAGGGAACCTGGTTACTGCACAGTTTCAATTAGAAGTGTAGAGGGAAGCTGTCTATAGCGGAGGCAGTTTTGCCTAGTGGATAGAGCACTGGGACTCAGGCAAACTGGGCTATATTCCCCATTATGCCACTGACCTTCTTGGTGACCAGAGGCAAGTCACTCCACCGCTCTGTGCCTCAGTTTCTCCATCTATAAAATGGGGATAATGTACTGACCTCCTTTGTAAAGTACTTTGAGACCTACTGATGCAAAGTGCTATAGAAGAGCTAGATATTATTAATTACTACTAACGTCTTTTTAATCCAGTTAGAAGGAACACAATTAAAGGTCCATCCACACTGCAAATTGGAACAACTGTAACCATGTCGGGGAACTAATCTGCTGTGTTGTTGTTGTTGTCGTCAAGTGTCATGACTGATCTGTAATTCAGAGGGTAGGTGAGCCATAGCCTATGGTTTTCCAGTTCTGTTTTAACCCAAGTTTGCCACGTGCAATGGCCAGGCAAGCTGCGTTTAACCTGGTGCTAACAGAGACCATTTTTTGCCGCATGTTAAAAACAGCGCCCTCTTGCAGCTAAAACTCTTTGCCGTCCCTTCATCTTCCAGCTCCATCGCAGGGACAGCGCTGGGATCGCACAGGGCAAAGCAGCTCCCGTCACATCCGAGCTGTGCTGAATATCACAATGGGTCGTGGGAGCGTTTGTACACGTGCAGACGGGCGCAGAGACCTTTCCCCACACGCTTCACTTTACCTTTAGCCGTATCACAGGCTGGGTTCTCCCCAAAGCACCCTCTCCGCTGCTTGAGGTCCGGACAGGGGGTCCCTCCATTTCGGGGTGGGACAGCGACTTGCCGAGTCCGGTCTTGGCTACCGACCCCACACAGGGAGCTGCACTCGCTCCAAGGGCCCCAGGGCCGCACCACGCAGTGGATGGCTGCTAGATAATGAGATAAAAAGGCGGGGAAGCAGGGGGAGGGGACGGAGAATGAGAGACAGATGGAGGGAACGAAAGCGAGAGGTATGAAATAGGAACAGATTGAACCAGAGAAAAAGAATGAGTGACAGGAAGAGAACACGAGAGGGGGAATGAAGGAGTGTGAGAAAGAGGAACAAAGAGGGAGGACGAGAGATCAGTAAGGCAATAAAAGCAGACACCAAACATTTCCCATTCCCCGTCTAACAGAGAGTAAGAGCCCGACCTTCTTAGCAGCACCCTTGATGACCAGCTCATTTCTGAGTCAGACAGCAGTGTACAGAGACAGAACAACGAAAACCCTGCGGATTTAGAGGAGGCCAAACAGACCAGGAACCCAGTCGATCAATAAAGCCTCCTGTCTCCACTGGCAAAACATTCTAACTTTCCTTCCTTCTGACTCAGTGCATCCATCTCTCTGCATCTCTCCCACTCCCTCTGACTGTTCCCACCGCGCTCGGCCCTCCTGCCTAGACTTCCCATCGGGTCCCACATGGCAGGTAACCTTTGCCAGCAGAGCCCGCCTCTGTAGAGCGCCCAGCTGTGTGAAATGGAAACTCAGGAAATGTTCCCCTCTTAGCAGGGCCTTGCAGGGCAGCTCAATCCCAGGGCTTGTCAGTTCACGCTATTCAGCGGGCGGGCATGTGACCTGCCAGCAGTACCAAGGGTGGCAGGCGACGGCAGGAGAACCAGAAATCCTGAGATAGTCACACACAATGCAGCAAGGCCCAGGGGGCAGTCAGCAGTAAATACAAGGTCTACTCCCAGATGGGAATGGATGTACTATATCTACACAGCCCCTACAGCACAGGAGCCTCCTAAAATTCAGATCTATCATGCAATTGGGAGGAGGGAAAGGTTTAAAATACAGTGCTACCAGCTCTCATGATTTTACCCTCAAGTCTCATATCTGGGGCTTTTCTGAAAGCCCCAGCACCTGGAGTCCTGTGATCACATGAGAATAGCAACTTTCATTTAAAAAAAAAAAATTTAAAAAGGAGACAACATCTAATTCTCATGGCTGCGAAGAAAAGCTTGAAAATGTGACCCTGGCAGGATACAATGCCAGAAGGCAAATAAAAAGAACCCAAAAGCTGTTATTTCTAATAATCTCATGGGGGGGAGGGGAGGGAGAGGCTGACTCATGGCTTTGAATGCTTGGGGTTAGTGACACTGATTTTAGGAAGAGAGAAGAGGCCTAACTCAGCACTGCATTACTCTAGTTTTCCCTGTGAATGCAGCTGAAATATACTGGTGTAAAACTATGGTGGTGAATCAAGCCCTATATTTGTTGTTGTTTATTGCATTAAAAACTGCACCAGATTCTCTACGGGCATAAGTGGGCACAGCGCCATGCTCCGCTGATCCCAGTTCAGTTGTGCCCATTTACCCCAGCAGAGAATTGGTCTCCCAATCTGCAGAAACACTGAATTAAGCAAGTGTGGTGCATTTGGATGGTTCCAGACAACATGCAGCATGAAACTGGTATGCAGCAGATGAACAATAGACAAACTAGGGTTCATGTTATTAAATGCATCTCATGCAAACTGTCAAACACTCATGATAGTGCTGAAGCAGACATTCAATGACAACTGTATCATCTCAAATGTTAATGAGGATAATGTCTCAAACGATAATTGAATGAAATGCTAGTTACAACATTAAACATTGAAGAAGAGATGGAATGGTTATGGGTAGGCCTCCAAGAGTTCTGTGGTTCAGTCAATCTCTTGTGTTAGAAAACAGTCAGGCACACAGAATGTTGCAAAAAGTAATCTGGATGTATGTACAAATGTGACAACAAACAGGTAACTCAAGTCACCCAGATTCCCTCTGATTGTAACAAGATGCAAGGAGACCAGAACATATCCCCAATCCAGAAGTACTAGTTCATATTAACTCTAATCCTAGAGATTCATCCATTCGTGCCAAACCAAGATAAAGGCAGGTGCATACAGCCCATAATCAGACGTTAGGAAGAGCAAGAATCCACCCTCTCTCCCCCCCTCCCTGTCCTTTCTCTGACATTTTCAGCCTATTTGCTGAAGCCTTGAACTGTAATTTTGAAACATGCTCTCCCTTTGGAGTCAGCTCTCTGTTTAATACTCGATGATGCTCATTTTAAGCCATTAATAGCAAATAGCAATCTCACTTGTAAAACACTTCCGACAGTCTGAGACTTGGTCTTTATTCGGCTCGCTTGGACATGGGAATTACTTGTGCCTACTCATGAAGTCTTGAATCTCAATTCCAACTAACCAGCAATTAACTGCAAATTAAATCACACACAAGTGAGTTTAAACCTTTAAAAACCCTTTAAGATGAAAGAGCCATTGTCTGACCTTTGAATCTTGTCAATCAAAAACATAAATTAACAATTAAAGAATGGCTAAGACCATCTGATTCTATATCAGGTTATCACGAGTATCAAGGCTGGTGATATCATGTTAGCAAGGGTGTATTTCTAATATACACACACATCTGCAAGAGAATGGTTAGATACATAAATGTCCCTTTGCAATTATAAACACTCAACTTGCACCCACTTTCCATGAGAACTGTGCACTCTAACTGGGCATCCGATTTCACATACGTCTTCACACATGCAGTTGTATGCACGCATTTGTCCAAGTCAGGCCCTACCAATGCAACTTCATTAAATGATTATTATTGAACATTTATACCATGGGACTGTCTAGAGGCCAAAGCGGTCAGAGTCGCATCGTGCTAGGTGCTGTACAAACATATAAAATGACCGTCCTGAGCAAACGTGGATGTTACTTTGGTTCCTCTGGAGCCTTGAGATGGACAGGCACAAAAACACCCATTAGGTGAACTTTGAAATGGGAGTAGCAACCCCCCCACCACCTTGATTTGGTATCATTTCACTTATCAAAACAGGTGGCCCCCAATGGCAAATAAAAGCCCAGGTGCTTAGATACCTGACTTATCTGCAGGTTAAAGGGGTTCCTAACAACCTTTACAACTTGGACAGAAATCGGAGGAGAACAATTTAACATATGGTCTCTACCAGTAACAAGGGAGGGCTCTTAGGAATTGACTTGTGGTGAACGGCCTATGCTGCCATGACTGCTTAGAGAGGGCACGGTGTCCTATGGGGAGCAGTGGTGGAACCAGCCGGGCGGGGGGGAGAGGGGGGGACACGATGGTGCCACCTTCAATTATACCCACTGGCCTGCTAATTTTACACGTTACCATACCTGTGTATTATCACCAAACACACACAGTAGTGCAGCAACTATTCACTGGGTGCCTCCTCCTCCGCCCCCACTGAGATGGCACCAGCCACCTGCCCTGCACCACAACTCTAATCCTGGCCTGGCGCAGAGGGGAGGCCCCCGGGGGGAGGGAAGTGGGGGAGAAGAGAGAAGGCTGGAGAGTGAGTCTGCCCCACACCTGGAAGCAGCAGCAGCTCCTGTCCTGCAGGACCGAGTCCGGCTCCCCGCTCTGGGCGTTGCAAGCTGGTGCATGGGGTCACAGTACCATTCAGGTTTGGCCAGGATGGAAGGAGGGGTGGCTGAGCCAAACTTGAGTGAGTGGCATTACAACATGACCACGCCACCTGGCCCCGCGTGTCATGTCACAATGCCCAGAGCAGGGAACCAGGCCCTGACATCACTTGGCTGTTGTAACTGCTGAAAAACCAACTCTCCTGGCTTCATTTCCAACTGGATCTCTTTGGGAGCCTTTCCCTTCCAAAAGGAAAGGGGATGCACTCACTGGGGCCTGCAATGGAATTACTGTATTGTGTTCCAGTCGGACCTACAGACCCCAGGACCCGGTTGGGCCAGTCAACCCTACCCACCCACCCAGCCAACAGAACCCATTCCTGATTCTTCTCAAATGTGGAGATGCAGAGGAAGAGTTGCAGAGTCAGAGAGAGAGAGAGAGAGAGAGAGAGAGTGTCCAACACCCTAGGAGTTCATTGCTGACTTGCACCAAGCAGGGCTGGCGTCATGGTGACCGGACAACTCGCTACTTCCCCCAGCACATTGATCAGAGACTCTCCAGCTCCTCCTCCAAAGGAGGGGTCCACCACAAACAAACTTCCTTTCAAAGGGATGCTGTGGACTTAGACCCCCGTCTTGCAATGGGATTCTCTAGCATCTTAAGCCTGTACGGTGCCCCAATGACTTCACTGGGGGTCCACGCAAGCAGAGGGGTCTCTCCTGAGACGGGAGGCCCCCAGCCTGAGGAGCATTTCCAGGAGCTCTCCCTCTCCGCCAAGGGGACCGTTTCCCTGAAACCAGCGGAGCCCAAGCTCAGCGGCTCACAGCTGAACTCGCCAAACCTTTTGACAGCGAATCTGTTTCTAACCCAACAAGGTGCGGTTACATTGTTCACAGTTTCCTGACCCTTTTATTCTTGGGCAGAGGCCATTGCTCAGTAATCCAGCTGAGTTGTGACTGGGCTAATCTCCGTGGAGAATAGGGAGGGCTTATTGGCACTGTTTTCTCCCATGAGCACGGTGACTGACATGCCCAGCATGGGCACTTGCTCTGCCCCCAAACAGCTTTGCATGCGTGTGGGGGGGCCCCCTTTGCAGTGGGGGGAGGGGGAGTTGTGCATCACCGCAAAACGCTGCATTAACCGTTCACCTCTGCAGGCCTCTGCTTAAATCCCCCAGACTGACAGGCCAAGCCTCCAGGCAGATCATATTCCCTGCCCAAGGCCTGGCACAGTTCTGGTCTCTGCTCAGCAGACTAATGGGACTGCGACAGAAGAGGGACCACTGCAGGGCACGAATGAGGTGCGAGACGCCCACCACCAACCATATTTATTCCATCACACCTGCCCACGCCGGGTCAGATCACACGCCTGGCGCACCAGCCATCACACAGGGTCGCTCTGAAACACCCACAGTGCCAGGACCAGCTGGGCTTCACCGCTGTTCCCTCGGCTCCCATTCTGGTGCACCCAAGGAGCAGAGAAGGACTGACAGTGTAAGTTCCTTGGGGGGGTATAAGGGAAGAAATCAGCAGCGGCTCTTTACTTCCAGTGCGGGGATGAACTAAAGTCTCCCCTCCACCCCGACACTTCTATCCAGCGAACCACAAATGTAGCTTCCCTCACAGGAACTCAGCCCGCAAATCCTTCCCGCCGTCACCCAGACTTGGACACACTGGTCAAAACACTGCGCAGGCTGAGGATCATACAGCTCCTGTGGGCTTCATTGGGGGCCAGAGGGAGGGAATCACACCCCATCTTTCTAATATTTACCCCCCTTGTTAATATCTATACCCCCCTCAGAATACAGGTGGCATAGGAATGGACACATCAGTCTGTGTTTGCACCTAACTTGATGCATTTGGAATCAAAAGCAACTGTAGCAAACTACTCGCCACAGTTCCCCTCCACGTCGAGCGCATTTTTGCCTTCTCTCCCACTGTTCCCCTTGGGGGGAGGGGAGAGACAGCGTTTGCCCAGACTGCCTGTTCCACACTTGACAACGTCCGTGTCAACACAGGAACCATGTGTGAGAACCGAGCTGCTATCCCACTGAATGCCATTCACCAGCTCTGCAGACCAGGGAAGGGCTGGGGAAGGGAGGAGCGGACAGGAGGGTGGGTCTTGGGAAAGAAGGCAGGTTGTGGGGAGGAGGATTTCCACAGTTGAGTGGGGCAGGCTGGAATATCGGGTTTCAGCAGAGGGACCCACAAGTAGCAGGCAGCGTTGGTGGGGGATTATTCTGAACCCCCGGCCAGGCTCCCTGGATACCCAGAGGCATTCCACACTGCGTGAAAGGTGAACTCCCTGGAGTAGCTCTTCAATATGGGGCCAAGCCTATGCCTCACTGCTACCCATAGCCTCAGTCTTGATCTCACACACACAGACCCAGAGGGGAGCGGCTAGCGGAAGTGCCCTTGACTTATTCTAGCTACGGGCCCTACCATCATCTGTGCCTTTGTCACTCCAGGCAACCCCACATCGGATTGTGAGGTCACATCCACCGCCACCCTCCAGAGATGCCAACTCCCAGCCCGGCCACCTGGAGAAGTTGCAGCACCTGCCTGCTGCAGCCCTTTATGTGGCCACGGGAGTGGAGTGCCCAAGGAGGAGAACGGTGTGTGTGCTGCTTCATCATAAACCTGCAGATTGCAACCAGGAGCTTCTGGCTTGGGGCCTATTCTTGCCTTTTGAACTCTCTGGAACATCCTGGGCCTTTTCGTGGTGCCCGGACCTGACTTATTCCCAGCATTTGTTATCTCATTGTGGATCAGCTGCCTTCCATGCCAACCAAACAGCACCAGGCTGTCCCCTCATGGGAAGCGCATGGCTGACTGCCACAAAGCACGGCATGAAGGACACATTAGGGTTCAAATGCTCATGGCCCAAGAAGGCAGCAATGTGGATGTGGCCAGGGTGGGGTTTTTAGAACTTGCTTGGAACATGAAACATGTGAGTCGCCTGGAGCCCTCGGCCTGGGGCTGTCAGCCTCCTGGTCAATCTGTCGCGTTGGAACATCTAATTGGTGGCTCCTTAGACATTAGACATTCCCCAACCACAGGGCCTGCCTGCCTCCAGGAGACCTTCTACCATCTTTGGTCCCACCCAAGCCAACTGCAAAGTGAGCTCAGGCTCTTTATACAGCTGTGAAACAGAGACAGAGAATAAGCATCAAGAGCGAGTGATGTCACAGAGGGAAGAACAGACAGAAAGAACTTCTAATTGCTAGCAGCTCTTCAGACCTGCAGCGCAAGTTTCACTCCGTGTTTGTTCTCATTTCCACACTGGGGAGATGAGGGTCCCCCTCCCCAGTGGCTGGCACATTGCAGACATCAGTTCTTGCCTACAGGCACTGCTCCAGGGCAAGAAATCCTCGCTCAGCTCTCACTATGCAAGGGGGCTTGGGAGAAAGGAAGGGGTAGGGGACGTTCTCATTGCAGTCATTTAGGAGGTTCTCTTATTCATTGATGCTAGAGCTTTCCACTTCCTAGTTCATTCTTCAGTTAAGCTAAGGAGATTGCAGCAAGTGTCCTGACGTTCGTGCACCATGGAGTAGCGTGCCAGTGTGTCTGCACCGCCAAGAAAGATCTGTAGGAGCCCGTCTCAGAGCCAGGGTCAACTGACTTGGGCTTGCACTACGGGGCTAAAAAGAACAGTGTAGACTCAGGCTAGAGCCTGGGCTCTGAAACCCAGCAAGGGGGGAAGTTCTCAGACCCCAGGTTCCAGTTTATTTTGGCAGATGGAAGGACGGGGGAGGGGGGGGGGAGAAGTATTCAGTAGAGCAATGCTTTGATTAATGGAATTCAATGTGGTTTGCTGCAGAATTAAAACAGAACTCCAAACACAACGTCACCTCTGAGTTTAAAAAAACAATACATCTCTAATCCCCAAATAAAACCTTTCATTTGGTAAACTGTTTAGATTTAGAACTATTTGCCTATAAATATTTACATTTAATAATTGGGCCACGCTATTTGCAGCACATACACCCAATTTCATCCTTTCCTCCAGTTTGTTTTTTTTAACCCTTTTGAATACTTCCTGATGCTCTGAAATGTATTCTGAGACCGGTTTTTGTTTTCTTCCCATTTTCGTGGGTCAGATCGTTAACCCGTTATCCGCTAACAGCTTGAAATGTGTACTTGGTGGGACTGAGATTCAGATGTGCATGCACTTTATTAATCTAGAAGATACACACAATAAACACACAGCCTTATTTCAACAGACAGACTAATGTATTGTCGTAATACATAGATCTCACGCAATGGATTGTATTTTCCTAATAAAAACAAAGTTATTTGTTATATATTTAAATGATACAAAAGTAAGGTGGAAATCAGAAAAAAAAAATCAAGTACTACTTTTTGTAATACCCGGGATTTTTTCAGTAAAAATCAATCAGTTTAAACTGAAAAAGAAGGGGCTTAGGGATATTCCAAAGAGCAAAGTAAAATTCATGCATGGAAGAATTGCTCCTAGTCATTACACATGCAAATGCAGAACCGTGCACTAGCAACTCCATATAGAAAGTGATTTAAGAACCCGTCCAGTACATCAAAGGCAAAAAAGGTAAAGACGAGGTGCCAATTTAGTGGATTTCAATGTACACCTCTACCCCGATATAACGCGACCCGATATAACACGAATTCGGATATAACGTGGTAACGCAGTGCTCTGGGGATGGGGGGGCTGCGCACTCCGGTGGATCAAAGCACGTTCGATAGAACGCAGTTTCACCTATAACGCGGTAAGATTTTTTTGACTCCCGAAGACAGCATTATATCGAGGTAGAGGTGTACTCTGTGTAATCCATTGTGAATCCCCACAGCATTAGGAGCGGTGTCCTCTCTGTAAACTCCAGGGCTCTGGGAGACCTATGAAAAGAAACATCTGCGTACGGGTGCAGCCAAACCCTCAACATCTGGACTCTAGACCTGTGCCAACAACAAGAAGTTGCTGTCATTTAAGGAAAGGTCACTCACAGAGACCAAACAACAAGCATTCCAAGCACCGCAAGGCCCTAGCAAGCAGCTGTCTTGGTTTGGCAAAGACGACGTTATGGTTTCATGCAGGAACCATCCTACCCAAATGACGTCTGGAACTGCTAAAGAGATGAGGAACAAAGAAAGGAGGATCGGGCCAAAGGAACTGGATGGAGCTGTTCTGGATGTATACTGTCAGAGTAGGAACACAATCCTCCTGTAACAGGTGCTATCCATGGCTACAGGCTACCACTGGGCATGTTAGCCAACCTGGGACACAGCACCCAAAACACTACTGCAGTTCCCAAATGAAGACAACTTGCTGGATGGAGTAAACTTGTGCTGGTCAATATCCTCCAAGTGCCTGGGGGCTTCATATTAGACCGGATAAAGACAAGACCAAAATGTGTGAACGGCATTGACAGGTTCTCCCATCCTTGCCTTCTGCAGGGCTGCTGGCACCTTCTTCTGAGGCAGCTGGTCAGTGACTGGACACCGGGCTGGGTGGGTCGCTGGTCTGCTCCGATCTGGCAAGTCCCACGTTCCTGTTCGCTTCAGACAAACCCCCAGAAGTTTGGTGCTTCTCCCAATCTCTGTAGTGTCCTGACAACGGCTCTCTTGTAAGATTTCCAGGACTTCATTGTCCTGATCAAGAGTCTCAGAGTCCTGGGTTTTCTGGCCAAAAGCAGGAAGACCAGAGGCAGCCACAGAAATGGCTGGGGGTGGAGGGGGGGGGGGGGAGAAGAGGAATGAGAGAGAGAGATGGATGTACAAACCCCAGCATTGCTAGGAAACAGCAGATGAGGTATCCATAGGGATCAATGGTAGATGGGCCAAGCTAGCCCAGCCCACTGGCTCTGTGGGAACAGGGCAGCACTCTATGGCCCAGCTGACCGTTCTCCTGTCCGGCCCAGAAAGGAAACAAAGCAGATGAGACAAAGTATTTCAGAGCTCCCTGCTGCCTTTGTTCACATGTGACAACCTGTGGCATGGGCCTTGGCTAACTGGCTCAGAGATGGTGCCCTGTCATTTCAAAGCTAGGAGCTGTCTCCCTCCCAAGGCGCCCCAGCTCTTGGCATTTCAGCCTCCTGCACAGGACCTGTCTCGCTCTCCTGAGGTCACCCTACGCTGGCACAAACTCACAGGAGAGGGTTCGACTGACTGAACTTCTACGCAGAAGGGAAAGAAATAGAAATAAAGGGGAAGCGCAAAGCGATTTAGCAAACGCCAAGGAAATGCTCCCGCAGACGGCCCCTCTTCAATTCCTCCCTCTTGCTCCCCTTTTGTCTTCCCCTCGTCTCTCTTTTACAGCCTCTTCCCTGTGTCTCTTTCCCTTTCTCTGCGTCACTAGGATGGGAGCATCACTGCGCTCAATGCAAGGGGAGAACGCTACAGCAGTGGCCAAGGTGCGTCCCGACTTCCTCCAGCAGCGACTCGGCTAGACAAGGAGCACCCGCCGGCCTCCCGCTAGCCCCACTGGCTCTTCGCTTTGCTGGCTCAGCAAGGCTGGGAAGGTATCAGGAGTGGCTGGCTGTGGCCCTGTCACAGGATCACCAAGTCCCTGGGCGACGAGCGGTGACATGCACAGGCCTATTGGCGCTTTTCCTACTCTCCACACCCGCTCTCCGTGCAGTGCGCCCTCCACCAGCCGGTCACAGACACTGGGCAATTCTGCTCTTAAACACGCGGGTGTCAAGACCAATGGATTCTCCTGAAGCTTGTGCCTCAGCCACCCCCAGCTTCCTCATCCAACTGCCCTTCAGCAGACTCCACCGGGAGTGACTGCTGGCAGCTAGCAAGGCCTTGACACCCACAACGGAGCTCCAAAGGGCCCAGATCACCCAGACACCCACAGCAAAGCCTCAAATGACCTACAACAGCAGAGCCCTTACCCCCATGAGACGACAACACCACAGCCCCTGGGACACAAACTCTACATGGTGCTGAGGCAACAAGAGGCAAGAGATAGATTTTTTAAAATAGGCAGCAATGCCCAAGGTGCATTTGAGGCTATTTGGCTCTAAGAGAGTCTCATTCAGACCAAGGAAAACCAGCAGATTCCAAGTTAAGCCTGGAAGGCTGCGCTGACATTCCAGTTTTAACACACACCATTAGCTCCCTTTCCTTCCCCTAAGCCACACACCGTGCGTTAATCCCACTGTCCTCACAGCTAGGCTGCTCACAAGACGTGCAACTCTGAGCACACGGCTCACTTGGTACTTGTAGCTATGCGGTCATACAGGTGTGTGAAACCAGGCCCAGAGCTGCAGTCCTGTACAGGACAGACACAGGAAGGCAGGACACAGTTCATATTATTGCAGGAATCTGGAAGGGATAGCTCAGTGGTTTGAGCATTGGCCTGCTAAACCCAGGGTTGTGAGTTCAGTCCTTGAGGGGGCCATTTAGGGAACTCGGGCAAAAATCAGTACTTGGTCCTGCTAGTGAAGGCAGGGGGCTGGACTCTATGACCTTTCGGGGTCCCTTCCAGCTCTCTGAGGGCTGGTCTACACTTACCGGGTAGTTCGACGGCTGGCAATCGAAGTTCCGGGTTCGATTTATCGCGTCTGGTCTGGACGCGATAAATCGAACCAGGAAGTGCTCGCCGTCGACTGCGGTACTCCAGCTCAACGAGAGGAGTACCGTGGAGTCGACGGGGAGCCTGCCTGCCGCTTGTGGACCGCGTCTGAACCGCGGTAAGTTCGAAGTAAGGTATGTCGAATTCAGCTACGTTATTCATGTAGCTGAATTTGCGTACCTTACTTCGACTTGGGGGGTAAGTGTAGACCAAGCCTGAGATAGATACACATTCTCTACACAGGAATGGATTGCCCTTCCCCATTCGCTGGATTGCAGACAGGGCTGTTTGAGAGCGGGAGTGGGAAATGAAACAAGGGACTCTTCTCCAATGTGGTGCTGTCTCCCACCAGTCCAGGGCACTGTTGTGTGAAAACTCTGGCTGCATTACAGAACTGCTGGGTTTTTAAGAGGACGTGGTCTCATCTCCTTCATTCAGATGACAGGCAGGAGGGTCCAGTGGTTGGGGTGCTAGCCAGGGACTCTGGAGACATGGAGGATTCTGCCACAGACTTGCAGTGTGACCCCAGGCAAGTCACTTCATCTCTTGGGGTCACATTTTCAAAAGCACCTCAATTACGAAGTCCAATTTTCAAAAGTGATTTAGGCTCCTAGGTCACTCAGTCACTTCTGCAAGTTTTACCCTACATGCCTCTGTCACCTGGAGATAATAGCACTTCCTACCTCACCCGGCAAGGGGAGGATAAACACACAGTGCAGATTGTGGTGGCCATGCGAATACTTTACACAGATTCAGGTACCCCAACACTACACTGCACATGCATGCTCATCATACGTGTTACACCTATGTGACATCTATGCTAGAATGGGAATGTTAGCACCTACCACCAAAGAGAGCTGCTGGCAGGTGCAGGCTACTCTGCTCATTCCAGGACTTCAAAAAAAACAAAACTAAGAGTCTCTCCTGCTCTTTGGTTACAACACCAAGAAAGCCATTGGCCAGTTCAGCCATCGAAAAAGTCACAGAGAAAGACTATTGTTGGCAAGTCTCTGACAAGAGAAAATAGCTTGAACTTCAGCCCCAGATAGATCTTTTCAAACCCCCATCAATAGCCTCCCCCTGCAGTTCAGTTTAGGATCCCACTGTGCTTAATTCAATGAACACAACAAGTTCCCGCACCCCCATTCATTCATTCTCTTTCCTCCTCCCCTCTCTTTTCCTCACACAGTCTCACTGATCTCCACTCTGCTCTCACGCCAGTGTGATGCCATTGACTCTGATGGAGAATTAGTCCTGGTTTACACCAGCGTGTGAGAAGAATCAGAGCGTCTCCCTTCCTCTAACACATCTACAAGGACAGAGCGGCCGCCCAGGCCGTCACCTTCCTGGGGCTGGGTCCTGCTGCCCTTACTCCTGTGAGCAAACCAACAGGGCACTACTTACATGAGAAAGGGCAGCAGGTCACACCCCCGACTATGCCAGCACATATCAAACAGGTTTAGGGCTAAGGCTCTGGTGCCTGGAATCCAGGGCGTTGCTATTTAACCATGATCTTGGCAGCCTTCAGACTGGGGAAACGGGCCTGAGACATTCTCTCTCCCCGCCCCAAATCCCTCTCAAGCCTCCTGGACAGTGTGCAACATTGTCACCTGTGCTCAGGGTCCATCCGTCCTCAGGCCAACAGAACAGTGCCATCGAATGCAGCCAGAACCATCAAGGAGTGCCTCTCACTCTGCCCATAGGGAACAGAACCTCAGCCCCAGAGAGACGCCCCGCTACAGTGGGAGCTGCTCAGAGTGAGCTGGGATAGAGGGCAGTCTCCAAGTCCCAATATATTTCATTGCACCAAGTCCAGTTCCAGCTACAGTCACCCTCAGCTCGCAGAAGAGTTGTTCTGGGGCATGGATCTCACTAGGATGGGCACCCTGCACTACACAGTAAAACCCACCATGCACCTGCCATACCAGCTGCATCTCATGAACGTGCCAATCCTGGGCTTCCATTCTGTTCATTGGAATGGGTGGCCCATTGAGAACTGCCACCCCGCTGGCAGCAGAGGGCCTAACAGGGGGAAATGGAGCAGGCATGAAGCCTGTTGGCATACACACACTGCGTTAGATGATGGGATCTACATCTGTCATGGGGCAAGGCGCTTATCTTTTACACTGGGTTATTCCATTGTTCGGTGTTCCCTGACTTTGGCTTCCCTTCGCTGGAGCAGCAGCTGGGGTTCTGAGCACCTGCCCTCTGGTGGAGGCATTGCAAAGGTGGCTGGCCCAGTGCCTCCCCAAGCTGCAGTTGAACGCTGCCTACCCTCCCCACCACAGGGTGGAGACAATGGAACCCAACTAAAAATAAGGCCCGCAAATTTTGTTCCTGCCCTGTATTCCAGATGGGTTTGTTTCTGGACTCCTTCTTAGTAATACTACTTTGCCCTACACCATCACCGTCCATCGAGAGATCTCAGATTGCTTTGCAAACTTTGAGCCTTACAAACATCCCTAAGCGGAGAAACTGAGGTACAGCCAGGCTTAGAACCCAGAACAGGCTTCCATTCCCCTGTTTGATCCACTAGCACAGTGGTTTTCAAACTTTTTTTCTGGCAACCCAGTAGAAGAAAATTGTTGATGCCCGCGACCCAACAGAGCTGGGGATGAGGGGTTTGGGGCATGGGAGGGGCTCTGGGCTGGCATGGGGGTCTGGGTGCAGGAGGGGGTCAGGGCTCTGGGCTGGGGGTGCAGGCTCTGAGGTGGGGCTGGGGATGAGAGGTTTGGGGAGGCTCAGGGCTGGGGACTGGGGTGCGGGGTTACCTTGAGCGGCTCCCGGTCAGCGGCACAGTGCGGGTGCTAAGGCAGGCTTCCTGCCTGTCCTGGCACCGCGGACCACTCTGCACCCTGGAAGCGGCCAGCAGCAAGTCTGGCTCCTAGGCAGAGGCGCGCGCAAGCAGCTCCATGCCACTCTCACCCACAAGCACCGCCCCCCTCAGCTTCCATTGGCCAATTCCCAGCCAATGGGAGTGCAGAGCTGGTGCTTGGGGTGGGCATAGTGCACAGAGCCCTGTGGGCCCCCCCGCCTAGGAGCCGGATCTGCTGCTGGCCGCTTCTGGGGCACAGCGCGGTGTCAGGTAGGGACTAGCCTGTCTTAGCCGGGCAGCACCACCAACGGGACTTTTAACAGCCCAGTCGGTGGTGCTGACCAGAGCCGCCGCGGCCCAGTGCCTTCCAATCCACGACCCAGTACTGGGTCGCAACCACTGCACTAGCACACATTTCCTTTTGCATGCTTCCTACCCATAGCCTCAGATGTCCCCTCTCACCTCCGCCCACCTTGGCTCACTGCTGAACCTGACCCAGCTCCACTGGGGCAAACTTTGCCTTAGAGAAAGCAATTAAAATACCATTGTGAATCTATAGCTTCTGCCTCGGAGTTTAGGACCCAGAGGTCACCGGAACTAGCTTGCAGTGAAGCCCAGTTAACAGCATGATTACATGCGACATAAGGTCACACAATTTAATGCTACTAAGGTACAAGGCTTTGATTAGCATCCGTCTACTTCACAGACTGTAAATTCTTCATGGCAAATATTTGGGTTTAATATTTACTATACGACGTTAGATACAACACACTGACTGTAAATAACTTATTATGCTAGATGATAGCTAACAATACCGTTTTATTAGAGACCCCTTGACCATAGTATTAAATTTTATACAACTAGAGTTACTAAACTACTGTCATTCATGTCCTGCGTGATTCACAGAATCCAATGCACTGAACACCAGCAGGACATGCAAAAAGAACCTTAGTGAAATTCTCCTGAGTTTTTTTAAACTCTTGATTACGAAGATTAAAATTCAAGGGAAAACCAAACAAAGTGAGACATCACCTAACTGAGACGAGGTTACTCTTGCTGAGATGTGTGAAATAAACAAAACAGAAAAAGAGCAGCACATGGTATAAGAACAACTACTACAGGCGAAACCCCGATTCCTTCACTCATGCTGCTATATAGTAACTATTTACATATACCTACATAGCAACAAATAGTACCTTGCACCACTAGCGTAACTGAAATCAACAGGACCATTAGCAGAGTAAGGTGTATTTTGAGTAGTAAGGGGATAAAATTCAAGCTATAAATGCATTTCCACTTTTTCCATTTTAAAACTGGATTCTTTTAATATTTCAGTTTAAAAACACAGTAGATCCATTAATTCTGCTTTAAACACACTATCCGGTACTGGATCCAACCCATGGCCCACCCAATATCCTGTCCTCAACTGGTGCCAGCACCAGATTCTTCAGTGGAAGAAATCCCATGATGAAATAAGCCACACAGTCAAAGGCAGAGAGCAGTTGGTGCAAGGGGATATTCCAGTGACCCCACTGTGATGAAACCAGAACCAGCGGAGTTTGAACGCAGTCTTGGGCCTGGGACAGCACTGCTGTATGTGCCACGAATGTCTCTCCGGGCCGTCACCCCAACAGAACCAAGACCCCAGAACTTTCAATCGCCCCCTGCCTTTCCTAACAGGCAGATTCTTCACCTGAAAAGCCGGCTGGCCTGTATCCACCACACCTCCTGCCTTGGGCCGGGCCACACCTCCCACCAGCGCCCAGGTACAGACTGTCACCACCAGGGGCACAAGACCAGTCCTTAACTCCCTCTGAAAGCTGGGCCCCGTGTTCACACCTACCAGTGTCCCCGTCGGTTCTCCTCCGCAGAGCCCAAGAGACATTGCCAGGCTCGTCTCTGCCTGGGGGGCCGCAGACACCAAGCCGCTGCAAGGTGACCCCCCCACGGCCCTAGGCAGGAAGAAGAGAGGAAAAGCCCCGCGCAGAATCAGGGGTACAGCCGGCTCCAATGGGAGCGGAGCTACCGACTTCAGCCGGCAGCAGCATCGGCCCACAGGCAGCAGAAGCCCGGCAGAAACAGATGGCAAAAAAGTGCTGGGAAGCCCCATTGAAAAACCAGCCTCCTTAGCCCCCCAGCAATACGCACAGCGCGGCACTGCTAACGGGGCTAGCAGCCCAGCCCGGCTGAATCCGAACTAGCCCTTCCAGGGACCGGCCTCGCAGCTCACCAATGCGGAGCTGTTGCTCCCCCGGCTCCGGCGGAGTCACTCTGGAGTCACTCCGGATGGAGCGGTGGGGCCCGTCCCAGCCCGGCACTCACCCGCTCGCTGGCACACGCCCGGGTAATCCTCGCAGCAGTCGCCCGTCTTCTCGCAGTAAGTGTCGCAGTAGCAGGGGGCCTGGGACCCGCTGAGGTCAGCGCAGGCGTTATTCCGCCCGGGGCAGCAGCGGGGGCTCCCCCGCCGGCCGCAGCCCGCCTCTGCCCCTCGCAGGTGCCCGGCCGCCAGGAGCCAGCCCCAGCAGAGCAGCCAGCAGCCCGGACTAGCGCCCGCTCCTCCCATACTCGCCGCCCGCTTAGCGCTGCCCCGGAGCCCGCTCGCCTCCCAGTCCCAGCGGGGGAACAGCGACCACTCCCAGCCGCCGCATGCTGGCCCGGCCCGGCGCAGCCCGCTGGGGTGACAAGCTGGGCTCCTCATGGACTGTCCTTTATAGGAGCAGCGAGATCCCCCGGCTGCACACGCCCAGTGGCCGGACATTAGGGAACAAACTTTTCTCTCCGTTCCACCTACTTTCTCCCACACAAGCCCAGTGCGAAGGTTGCTCCCGGGTCTTAAAGCCAGCACGCGACGCGCCTTGCACAGATCTGCTTTGGCAGGAGCTCACCTCTGACTCAGTCCTCTGAGCCAGGGAGCAAAGGAATTAATACAAAAGGAAGAAGTCATTCAGTGGCTAAGGCTGGGTCGGCACTAAAACAGGTCAGCCCAGCTCCATGGCTGAGGGAGTGAAAAATCCACTGAATGCCTGGTGTAGACAGCACTTGGTCAACAGAAGAATTCTTCCCTCTATCTAGTTACTGCCTCATGGGGAGGTGGATTTCCTACATCCCCGGGAGAACCTCTCCCATCACTGTGGAAGTATCTACACTGAAGCACTACAGGTGCAGGGTTTCAAGAGTAGAGGTCACATGAGAATAAACAACTTTGGCCCAAACTTTCAAAGCTAGGTGCCTAAAATAATAAGTTCCTAAATCCATAGGTCCCCGAATAAAGTGGCCCAGTTTTCCCAGGTGTTGAGCATTTGCACCCCTCCTTGGCTTCAATCAGATTTGGAGGGCTGAGCACTTCAGAAATTCAAGCCACTTTCATTTAGGTGCCTAAATATGGAGTTAGGAGCCCATTGTTTGACACCCAAGCTTGACTGTTTTGGCCAGTAAGGATGCTTTGCTCACATTGTTTTATGGAAAATAGGACAATGAGATGATAAAGGTGGATGATAAAGGTAACTGCAGGGAGGTAATATACACTTTTGTAAGGTGTTTGATTTAATACTGCATGTTATTCTGATTTAAAAATTACTACTATGCACTATCAATCAGGCACCCATGCAATGGATTAAGACCTGGCTAACTGATTGATCTCAAAAAGTAGTTGTCAATGGGGAACCATCATTGAATGGGGGTGTTTCTAATAGGGTTCCTCAGGGACTGGTCCTAGGCCCACCACTATTCAACATTTTAATCAATGACCTGGCAGTAAATATAAAATCACTGCAGATAACATTTGTGGATGATACACGTTACCAGCATGATAAAAAATGAGGACAGGCAGTTATACAAAGCAATCTGGGTCACTTGGTAAGCCAGGCCCATCCAGCCAAAATGTGTTTTAATACAGGCAAATGCGAAGTTCTAGATCTAGGAACAAGGAATGGCTGGCCATACCTACAGAATAGGGGATTGTATCCTGGAAGGCAGCGAATAGGACGGTTTGAATTATTCCATCCTGTAGAGAGCAGTGGTGCAGGTAAACAAGAGAGCAAAGAGCCCAACTGCACAGAAACCTCTTACCCGTAACATGGTGACTGACAGGAGACAGTTGTTCAGAGGTTAAAGTACTGGAATGGAAGTCAGGAGATGTCGGTTTTAATCTCTGCTTTGGTTTTGCTGTGGACATAGCCTTGAGGGGGTCTCTGCCTCAGCATGCTCACCTATAAAATGGATCCAGCAATCACTCACCTGGCAAGGGTGTTGGGAGGTTTAATTGCTGTTTGTAAAGCATTGCCAGCCCTACACCTAAGAAGCACTCCAGCCCAGCAACAGACTATTATAACACACCTCCCTTTTCTAGAACATGAACCGTTTCTTCTAAACGCACTGAGCCACATACAGTCCTGGTGTCAAGGGACTGAGTTCTACTCATGTCAGAAGAGTTGATCTTGCTTGTCCCACAGCAGAATCTGGCCTCATGTGTCAATTTCACAACTTGGACACCAGTACAACTCTACTGGCTGACTCCCGCCTGACGCAGACGTGAGAGGGGAAGTAGGCTCGCTAAACTACAAGGAACAGGACTGTTCCTGTTCTAACAGGTGCTGAATGCCGATTAGGAGCCTAGAAGCATCTCTTCTAATTAGAGCCATGATGATGGTGGTGAGGTGACGGTGCTGGGCAGTGGCAGAATGAGGCCTTCTTCTCAGTACTGCAGGCCAGGTTTTGGGGCATGCAGCAATACTCATGCCCTGGACATGCGTTTCAGTCAATCTCAGACAGAATATTGTGTGAAGATGGGAAGGAGAGTTCCAACTAGAACAATGACAGGAGCTTTTCAGTGCGGCTGATTTAACTAAAATCGAACTACTCTCGTAGTGTAGACATACCCTGCATCGTCCTCTTGATCTCCTTCCTCATCTTCCCCGTCAGCTAACATGTCGGAGGAACCGGCTGTGGACAATATCCCATCCTCAGAGTCCATGGTCACTGGTGGGGTAGTGGTGGCGGCCGCACCTAGGATGGAATGCAGTGCCTCGTAGAAACGGGATGTGTAGATACACAGTGCAGTGACTAGTTACCCTGGTCAGTCTGGGAGGTGGCGGGGTTGCTCTGTGACTTTGTGGCAGGGGAGGGCAGTTTAGAAGCATCATTAGCATCACAACACTAAACCCAGGTTTAAAACATTCCCGCGAAAACAGTAATGAAGACAACGGTGTTCATTAGCAAAACAGAACAGATTTTATTTTTTGGGAAGGGGGTGAAGGGGGTAACTGGGTAAAGAAACGGGGGCAAGTTCAGCCTCTGTGTCCACAAACTTAAAAGTCACTGGGTACCCTGCTCAGTCTTGAAACTGGCTTTCAAAGCCTCCCGGATGCACAGCGCGTCCCGCTGGGATCTTCTAATCGCCCGGCTGTCTGGCTGGGCGTAATCAGCAGCCAGGCTATTTGCCTCAACCTCCCACCCCGCCATAAAGGTCTCCCCCTTGCTCTCACAGAGATTGTGGAGCACGCAGCAAGCAGCTATAACGATGGGGATATTGGTTTCGCTGAGATCACAGCGAGTCAGTAAGCTTCGCCATCTCCCCTTGAGACAGCCAAAAGCACACTCCACCACCATTCTGCACTTGCTCAGCCGGTAGTTGAAGAGTTCTTTTTCACTGTCCAGGGCGCCAGTATAGGGCTTCATGAGCCAGGGCATTAGCGGGTAGGATGGGTCCCCGAGGATCACTGTAGGCATCTCCACATCCCCAACAGTTATCTTGTGGTCCGGGAAGTAAATACCAGTCAGGGCTGCTCGCATGCGGGTGTCCTTGCGCTTCAGGGCAGGGGACAGCAACTCACAAAGTCCCCGGAAAGTCCCCTTCCGCATGCGAAAGTTTCGCAGCCACTGGGATTCATCCCAGACCTGAAGCACTATGCGGTCCCACCAGTCCGTGCTTGTTTCCCGGGCCCAGAATCGCCGTTCAACAAAATCCACATGCCCCATTGCAAACGTGATGTCCTCGGCGCTGGGTGTCGTGGTTTCTGACAGGCGTGTGCTACTCTCGGAGTTCAGGTCCTCACTCCGCTGCCGTAGCCTCCTCGCCTGATTTCTCTCTATCTGCCTCTGTGAAAGGTGGATGATGAGCTGCGAGGCGTTGACAACGGCCACAACTGCAGCGATGGTCGCAGCGGGATCCATGCTCGCAGTGCTGTGGCGTCCGCGCTGTCACTGACCAGAAAAGTGCGCGAACTGATTTCCCGCCGGCGCTTTCAAGGAGGGAGGGAGGGCGGGAGTGACGATTGGATGACGACAGTTACCCAAAAGCACCCTCGAGACATTTTTTTTCCCCCAGAAGGCATTGGGGGCTCGACCCAGAATTCCAATGGGCAGCGGGGACTGCGGGAACTGTGGGATAGCTGCCCACAGTGCACTGCTTCCAATGTCGACACTTTCCCTGGTAGTGTGGACTGACAAAGTCGAATTACTGTCCTTAGTGTGGACACACACGTTCGACTTTCTAATATCGATTGCACATATTCGATTTAACTAAAATCGAACTACTCTCGTAGTGTAGACATACCCTGAGAAGCGCTCTGTGCAAGGGGCATTAAGGAACAGCGAGAAGTTACTTGTGTGTTGCAATGGGGATGGGTTCAGGCTCTGTACCTGTATGTTCCTCCCAAGCTGCCTTGCTGTTCAGAGGGCAAGTTTCAGCTCTCAGACCCTTACATGGTTTCCTAACTGCAAGCCTGGGGGTTGAGTCAGGACCCTCCTGCTGCTATTAAACCCTAGCAGAACAAAGATAGCTTAGGGTGGTTCAGGGACCAGCCCCAGACCTGAGATGCTTAGTGAGGTGGTGTCTGGTACTGGTACATGCATCTCTGCTCAGCGTGGCCTCTGTGCAGCTGGAAAGTCCTACGCGGCCCATTCAGCAGTTTCCTTAGTCGTATTGTTTCCACTGTGAGAGAGCACTGCCCAGGATTTCAAATGCAGCCTGGACCAGTTCCCAGCTATTCCCAAAGCAAAGGCAGAAACCAAGTTCAGATGTGAGAGAGGCTAGGTGCTTTGAACCCTATGCCAGTTCCCCCTGTGAAGCTTGATTTGCTGACAATTTAAAACAGGCTCCCTGGTTGGCTGCCCAAGAGGTTGCAGAGAGAGAGAGCCAGCATCATACAACCAAAGAAAGCACACACTGTCCTGCCGACTTGCATCGCTCAACACAAGGCCGCTCAGGTACCTGACAAGCCAAGACGCTCTCCTACCCTTGGCCAATAGGGAACCCGAGTCTGAAACTACAAAGATCAGGCAGGATTTCAAAGCCACAAAGAACTTAGGCAGTCCCCTGGATAACAGAACCCCTGTATATTTGGAGTACAGGGGGCTGCAGTAGTGATAAAAATTGTCCTGCAGAGTCTTTAGTGGAGGTGATGCACTAAGATAGAAAGAACCCAGCTTTACTTTCAGATCCCCAGGGGAGTTTGCAGGGCTGGCAGTTTGGGGGGGAAAAAACATTTGTAAACAAAACAGATTCCCTGCCCCCCTCCCCTTCCCGTCCATTTGTATACACTTGGCAGAGCAGAGCTTCCCTGGACTCCACCCTGTTTTACCTTACAAAGATTTGTACCCACGCCAAAACTCTTCTATGAACCGGTACACACTGGAACATTTCAGACCATGGCTCTTAGAGATGCACACAGCAGCAGAGAGACGGCTGTGTCTCTCCCACAAACTTCTGGGGGGAATTTGCATCTCTTGGAAGAACAGGCAACTGCAGTAAGCATCACATTCACCACCGTGCCTTTGTTCATTTCATGCCGCATCCCTGCTCTGCTCCAGATGCCGAAGGCATTAGCCCTTCGGTTAGCTAACTGGTACCGTGTCTAGTGATTCCCCAGATAAAAGTGAGTGCTCACCAGTACAGCAGATGGCTGCAGCATGGAACTCCGATCAGCACACCAGACTACTGAGTCAGCACATTTCCCACTCCATCAGGGTGTGCTCATTAAGAGAATTCCTTTGAATTCTGAACTTTGATACTACACATACTCCATTCTTGAAATTAACCAGCGCTTCGATGCCATGTGATTCAGAGGCATCCATGACAAAAAAGCAGATACACAGACACACCAGAAAAAAAAGGAGAGAAAGAGAGACAGACACATCCAGCTTGCAGCAGGTTTCAGTTTATTACATAATCTCTGAAT
The DNA here is from genome assembly GCF_002925995.2 of Terrapene triunguis. NCBI lineage: Eukaryota > Metazoa > Chordata > Testudines > Emydidae > Terrapene > Terrapene triunguis. Next base: position 18,319,147 of record NW_020664585.1, on the reverse strand, counting down.
GCAGTAAAACCTGAGAAAGCAGCAGGGGCTGACACAACATGTGTAGAAGACACAGCCTTGCAGAGAGCAGAGCACACAAACTCTGCCAAGGCAGAGACCACACAGTGCACACACTCCTATGCCGAGCTTTCTCCTGGCTCTGGCACCCACCCCGAGGGATGGGTGTCAGGCAATGGCCTGCACCCATAAAACGTCACTCCAGGTAGAGAGTCTGCCCTAGAGCATGTGACTAAAGGAAACAGTGGCTCCCACCTCCCGAGTGGCAGCAGTTCTCGGCCCTGCACTAGGCAGCTGTCTGGTAGTATCTCTTTCTAGCCCAAAGGCAGCTTTGGGAGGGAGCAGCTCCTCTGAAGCCTGAAGAAGCCAAACAACGAGAAGCAACACAGGAAATAATTCCTTGGTCCTGGCGGAGACGACCCGAACTAGTCTCCAGTAGGAAGAGCCTTTCCCAAATGTCCTCCTCTTCCACTCAGCACCCACCCACCCCCACCCTCCGATTTTCATTGGATTGGATTTAGGGCACAATCTTTGTTCCCATCATTGAAGTCAGCCAGCATGAAGAACCCAGCTTGGCTTCCAGATCCCCTCACTAGCAGCACCACAGTCAAGGGATCTACTCACCCGAGCAAGGATTTTACAGGATCAGCGCCTTGGACATTTCTATTGAGCCCAAGAAACAGTCCAGTTTAGTTTTTAGTCATTCAGAATCTCATTCTTAATGTGCTACGGGAGCATCTGAGAAGAGTCAGGGCCCAGACAGGACATCAAATCTCATTCCCTTATCAGCACAGCGCTGAGGAAATGGACTGAATTGGACGGTAAACACAAAACAGGGGGGAGGAGAAAGAGTTCCCAGCCTTTTCGGAACCTCATGGTGACCAGTGCAATCCCAGGGTAAGTACCCTGGAATTAGGAGGGGAGACACTTGGCAAAGGAGACTGCAGCATACATGGGCTAACGTGTCAAATGATCTGCAGCCAGTGTAACAGAACACATCATCATTCCCGTGTCGCTGCAGTGTAGCTAGCTGCATTGGCAAAATGCATTCACCAGTGATTTGGGGCCTGGGCCCCCCCCGGATCCCTTTGCTCATCCAGAACGCAAGGGTGGGGTGGGGAGCTCTCAGTGGCTGAAGGGATGGGAGCAAAAGGCTTAAATTGCAACAGACCCGGGGCTGCCTTTGACCCACACAGAGCAATGGAGACTTTGTTAACAGGCAACTTTGGTTTATTGTCGGGGTGCTCGCCAGAGCGCCCCCATTTGGCCTTGACAATGGCAAGAGTCACTCCAGCATGCAGCTGCAAGCGCAACATTAACATGTTTTACTCAAGTCAGCTTGAAAAGAAACCTTTGGACTCTAAAATATTAGCAGGAACGAAAACGAAGCACCTGTCTCGGCTGCCAGCGTGGTAACCACTGCCTAGTCAGCCTGGTACAATAGGGACTGCAGATGCTACAGTGAGATCACTGGGGGCTGCCAGGAACATGACTGTAAATGCAATATTATATGCAGCAGGGTGTGAGCACACACGCCATGTAAGGGTTGATTGCTGGCTTTACCGATCCTGGTTCAATTCTGAAGTGTGTTCTAAAGCGAGGCTCTTATTTTATTCAAGTTGCAAATGCAAAAAAACCTCAATGGCTTGCGAGTAGAGAGCCGGAAAGTGACTCTTCCCTATGCTTTCCTTCTTCGCCTGCGCATACGATAGTGTTAAGGCTGCATTTGTCACTGACAGTACAAACAGACAAACCCCTGCATAACAATTGTAGACAGACACACGATTTTGGCACAGATCTGCACTGGAACCATTATAAGTTCTTGGCACTGGGCAAGGACAGGGTCACTGTCCCCCCGGGGGATACAGTACAAGTGTTAATAATGAAGTGTGAAGTTCATTTAGCCTAGCTAGGTACTTGCCTGGCTCTCAGCACTGGAATATCGAGCGGAGGGGGTGAGGGTGGTGAGGCAGAGGGGAAGGAGGCAGTTTAATCAGAGAAGGTCAAGTGGCAGGCGAGCACTTCACCTTTCTCACTCATCTCACATGTAAACAAGGTGCCTCTGTCAGAGGGGTGAGGAACCTGGTCATTCTAGGCAGGAATTTCACGCCCTAGGAATGAGTTTCCTCAGCGAGGAAAATGAAAATGAAGGCACCACCGCGCAGTGCAGGGTCTCTACCGCACCAGCTGCCGCACCGCCAGGAGCCTGTGCGAGTGGCTGGGATGGTAGAGGACATGTTCTGGGCACTGGGTCCCTTGCAGATTCCATAGCAAAGCTCCCCAGTGCTCCCAGGAGGCGGTACAGGGTGGATTTCCTCTCTCCTCCAGTGGAGATGGCTGGGCAGGCAAAGCTCCCACAGGAAGGCGCGCGAGTGTAGAGCCACCGGTCTGGATCACACTATCTGACTCACGGAGGCAGGGACATTGCCTGCCCCAGGGGACCTCCACTCAGCTTTCTGGCTTAAACGAGAGGCTAAAGGGCCAGTGTGGGTCACGCAGCTCACTTCACGAGCAATCCTCTTTGGCCCTAGTGACTCCCATTGGAAAATGCTGTGACTGAGGCACTTGGCAGCTCTGGTAGGGGCAGCTGGAGCTCCCCCACAACCAGGGGTTCCCCCGCTAGCGACTCCTGCTTCTCGAGACTGGGTCTGGACTAGCCATGCGTGGTTCGCAGCCAGGGGTCCCACACCATTCCCTAGAGCGCCTCCTACAGGTAGAGGATGGGACTGGAGTAGCAGCAAGCTCCCCATAGCCAGGGACATCACACCATTGCAATCGCTCCCCTGCAGCCAGCGCTCCAGCGCCTCCTGCTGGGAGAGGCAGGAGATGGCAGTGAGCTCAGTGGAAACCTTTGGTAGCTTGGCTCTGTTTTCTCAAAGGCAAAAGGAAACGTGGACTGAATTCTAATCTGGCTGGAGAATCGTGGCCTCTCTTCTCACTTTTGGGCACTGACCTATTCCCCTGCCCCCTCCGCCCCCAGGCTGGCAGAGCTGGCCTTTGCAAAGTTTGCAGATAGATTCCCGTCCCCCCACCATCATTTTAGCACATGATCAATAATTTAAACTACTCCACAGTTCGTTCCTATAAATAAAGGTGGTCAGGGTTTGATATGAGCCCGACTGGCTGAGCACAGGGCTAGCTCCCTTGCTTTCACACAAGTGGGGGACTTGAACCTTGGCACCGCTCCTGGTGAAATGTCCATATGATTCCTCCCGGGTTGGTCATCTTTCTCCAGCTGTTGCCTCGCGGTGGTGGAGGAGACGGTGCTGCTGCCCTGGGCTGCGGGCAGGCTCAGTCGGTTTTCCACACCTTGTTGAGGACCTTGACCACTTCGTCGTAGATGACAAAGACGATGGCCACATCCAGACAGACCCGGCCCAGGCGAGGCACAGTGCCCTTGTAAAACCTGCCAGGAGAGGAGAGGTGAGGGGTAAGCAGAGAGCCCCATGCAGGCCTGGGCAAGGCACAGCTTGGCCAGGCGTGGGAGCAGGCCTAGCCCACCCGCTCCCAGCGATCTCTGGCAGAGCAGGCAGCCTGGTGGAAAGTGGTGCCAATGCCCTGCAACCACACTTTGTGAGAATCACCCTGCTCTCCAGCTCAGCCTCCCGCCCCCCTCCACCTTCACACTCAACATGAGCAGGGACCGGCCCAGTCCGCTGGAATGAAAGGGGTTTGGGGAAGGGCTGCTTCCCGCCCAGCAAACCCCACCCAGAGACCCCAACTTTTTAAGATTCCCAGTCAGGGCTTTCTGGCCAACTGCCCCACTCCTGTCACAGGATCCGCTCCCCACACCACCCGCTTCTTCAGATTCCAGGCCAGCTCCTTGGGGGGTGGGTCACCGTTGGCTTCCCTGATTTTACATAGCTGAGGCTCTGGGCCTGTGCTTCTGTGGCATGTGTAGAGAGGCTAATAAAATCCATACAAGTCTCTCTCCCCTCCCTCTTCTGTGCATCTCCGCTCCTCCTTCACAGCCAGGGCTCACTGCTACTCCTACCATTCACCAGGCCCTTGCCTTTCCCATCTCGTCCCCTACGCCTTAGGGACAGGCTCCCTCTTCTCGTGTGCCAGAGACCTGCTCCCCCTTCTGCAAATCCCACTGTAAGGTGCCTTTCAACCATGACGGTGACAGATCCCTTTGCCTCCTATGGCACTATTTCCCGTTTCACCATACGTGTCTGAACTGCTTCGCCAGCACTCGGCTGCAGGGGAGGGATTGTCCCTGTTTCTCTACTGTCACCCAGCCCTGAGCGCCCTGCATGGAAACGAGATGCCAGACTCACGCGATGGGCCCTTCGTATTTCATGATTTGGTAGGCGCAGTCCCAGGTGCTCTTGTACTTGTGCGCTTCAAGCCCCTAGAGGAAGCAGAGAGAAGGGTCAGAGACCTGTAATGGTGGGATCTATGCCACAGTTCCCAGCACAGCTCCCACAAGCCATGGTGCTGTACTGGAAGATTCTGGAAAGGCTCGGGGGGGGCTTCTGTTTGCACAGCCAGAGCGGTCACAGCAGTGACCTCCATCCTCACCAGCCTGGTTGTGCGAGAGCCTGGCCCCGAGGAGGGCCGCGTGGAGCTTAGACGGGGTCTAACCCCAATAGCAATGGCCATGCCTATGCCCCACTGCAGGCGTTTTTGGGTGGATGCAAGGTGTGTTGAGACGGGCTACGGCAGTGATGCTCAGACTGAGGCTTGCAAGCTGCAAGTGGCTCTTTGCAGCCCATGTTATTAAAACACTGTGTGATTTAAGTATTCGCCAATTTATTAACCAATCAGGATGCTTTTACTATGTGATTAACCAATTGCGGCTGACAAAACAATAATACGTAGTCAGTCACTTTGCTGGGAGAATAATATACAACTGGTAAACGAAGCAATGAATTCACACGACTGTGGCTCTTTCGGGCAACGCTGATTTGGCTCCTGAACCACTGAGGTCTGAGCATCACTGGGCTACGGGACCACCAGGAGAGGAACACGCCAAATTCCTCTAGCACAGGGGAGCCCTGGGTCTGGTCTGCCTAGGAGCGAATCGCTGGCCATTAATTCAGGTCCCCAGAGGGCAGCGTGACCACAGCCACAGAGCACTGCATGGCTAGTGTGGGCCCAGGGCAGCAGTGTGTCTCGCTCTCTCATCGGGCCAGGCACCCCAGCTGTCATTCTCTAGGGCAGACAGGGCCTTGGTGGAGAGCAGTCTCAGTTCCAGCTCCTGCTCCTCCAGCGGGAGGCGCCGTAGGGCACGTAGCCATGTCCCCATTCCGGCGCTTGGCCCAGCAGCTATGGTCTGGATGAGAGCAGTAGACATGGAGCACCTAGAGGCGAATTAAGGGGTCTCAGCAGAAGCCCAGGAGCCACATGACCACATGCTGTACCTGCATTCTGGTTTTCACCACATCCAGGGGGGTGTTGCCAAAGACGCTAGCCGCTCCGGCAATGGCCCCAAATACCCCGGTGACGAGGGGGTTTATGACCTTGTTGGGATCATCCCCTGGGAAGAAGGAGAGCGACACAAAGGGGGCAGGAGGCGGGGAAAAGGGTGGAGAGAGACACAAGGACAGAGCTCATGAGCACCAAGAGGTGGGAGCACGCAGAGACATCACTGAGTGACGCTGCACGTGAGAGCTGCAAAGGCCCCGACAGGCAGGGGGCACAATGAGGGGCGGTGAAAGGAACGGGGGCCCTGCAAGTGGGAGCCCCCAATGCAGCTGGAGAAGAGGGAGAGGGGCCAAGAGGGTCAGAGATGCTCTCTCTCTCCAGCTGTGCGCAGTGAGCAGAGGGGCCTGGCTGCCTGTTTGCCGCCAAGAGTCATTTGGGGAGAATTTAAAGCAAACAAGAGCCCTCAGACCCCACAGGTGGTAAGGCAGGGAACGTGCAAGCCTAGGCCAGGGCTGGCCTAGCAGTGAGTGGGCGGGAAAGCACCCCCTGCTGGCTTAGTTCTGAACAGACTGTCAAAAGGGGCCCAGGCCCAGTGTGTGTGGGCAGGGGTAGGGGCGTTGAGTGTGCACAGGAAAAGGAGATACGTATACTGCAGCAGGCAGGTGCGAGCAGGGGCAGAGTGGAGGAGAGGCTGTGAACAGATCCCATTAGAGTACCCACTTACTCGCCGTCTGCATCCCCCTGGGCTTTTAACCCAGGCTTCCCTTCTCCCCAGCTCTGCCCTGCCCTGGGCCCTTCCTCCATCTTGTCAAAGTGACCCCACAAGAAACTGGTGGTGGGCGCGTTTCACTCGGAGGGAGGCGCGGGAGCTCAGCTGAGGCTGGAGAAGCCAGAGCCTGCCCTGGCTGCAGCAGGTCACCGTGCTGTGTGGCTCTCCGCCTGCAGCGCCCCCTGGAAGAGGCAGGGCCCGGTGTGGAGACGTGGGGGTGAGGCAGCGGGAGGGAGGCAGAGCGCGGGTACCTTTGTACCAGTTCCTGAGCGCCGTCATGACGAAGAAGCGAATGGCCTGGTTTGATCCTTGTTTGAGGACAGTAGCAGTTAAACCCTGGTAGGTTCCCTTCAGACCTGCGGCAGGGAGAAGGGGCAGCGTTCAAGGAGGGGAAGCAGCATGACACTGGTCTCCCCAGGAACACCACCGACCCCAGGCCTTCTTGTGGCCCACAACACCAGCTCCCCTTTCCCCCATTCATACACCCACCCCGCGGGGCCCACAGCACAGAGCCCAGCTCCTCCCCAGCTCTTCCTCATGCCCCACCCACTTGGCCCTGCCGTCAGGATGGCCGAGCGGGCTAAGGCGCTGCGTTCAGGTCACAGTCTCCTCCGGAGGCATGGGTTCGAATCCCACCCCTGACCAGCCCTCTTAATAGGAGGGTGGGGGGGAGAGAGGCATTTCCTCTCATTGGCAGTGGGGTGAGGCCGGCTCTGCGTGGCTTTGGTGGCCTGTCAGAAAGCTAAACCCACCTGTCGTTTGGCTTCCCCTGCCCTCCCATGGACATGCTGACAGGGCCGCACTGCTTTCCCCTGGCCGGGCCGGGAGAGGAAAGGCGCTCGGGCCTGGGAAGCAAGTCCCCCAAGAACCAGACTGCCTGAGGGATGAGCAGACAGTTGGAAGCCAGTGTTTTTCGAGGCCCTACAGTGCTGGCTGCCTTGGCAGCTCACAGACCAGTCTGCCACTCTGGTGGGAGGAGGCAGCTCACAACCCAGCCCCCAGTGCCAGCGTTGCGGGGCCTTGCACGCTGCACGCCAGGGTAACGCGGAGCTGAGGCCACGCCAGGGCCCTCACCCTGCTCGCGGATGATCTCCCGCACGCCGTGGAAGAAGCCGCGGTACTTCGGTCTGGGGGAGCACTGGTCATGGATAAACTTCACCTGGGGGGAGAGAAGGTTAGGACTTGTTAATCCCAATCTGCATGTGAAGAGACACCCCCCATCCCTCAAGCTATAGGAGCCCAAACATCCCAGTCAGATGCCTGGCAGCCGAGCTCTGCTCAGGGATTCAGCACCGAGGGTCTTTGCTAATCTGGGGCAGCACCATACTGATGCCATTCCAGAGCGGAATGAAACCCCTGTCCGGCATTTACCTGCAACTGCATAAGTGTTTTCTAATGCACTCCACATGCAGTCAGAAAGGGAAGGGACCCATGCAGCCTAGGGATCAGCCTAGGATAAAAGGACTGCCGCTAGGTCTGGAATACTTGAAACACACAAGGGTCGGCACCTGGAAGGGGAGAGTCTGGAAGTCCCAGGATGGGAAGAAGGGTAGCTATTGCTAGCTCAGGCCAGCAGTGCATTCTCCCCAATGCTTAACCTATTGGTCACCCATGAGAGCGTATAACATGTCAGTAAATAACAGTCCCTTCACCCTTATCGAGCAGCTTTCATCCAAGGATCTCTAAGCACTTTGCAAAGGAGGGTCCATCTATTTAGCCCCACTTTGCAGATGGGAGCTTTGAGGAGCAGAGAGGTGAAGGGACGTGCCTGGGGTCACACAGCACATCAGTGGCAGAGCTGGGGACAGACTGCTGAGTCCCAGTCCTGCTGCTCACAGCTCTCAGTCTCTTCTCAGGATTACGCTGAAGAGAGTCATGCAAGCAGAGGCCAGTTTTCCAGCCCAGTCCCTGGCTCTCATGTTACACAGTGTAGGAAGCGTTTGTATCCAGATATCACTGAGAAGGGCACATTTTACTGAGAACTGAACAGGATTTCCAGACAATGCATCATTTTTGAATCTGGGCCCGGGAGTTACAAAGCAAGTAGAAAAAAAACCTGAGTATAACACGGGGAGAAAGAGCAGAGATAGCGAAATGGCCTCATGGCGTGGGGCAGCCTGGCAATGAATTAGAAGCAACAACGATGCAAAATGCCTTTTGCTGCTATGGAGCCTTGGCTAGGTATTTCTTGCAGTGTGCTGCATTTACTTCTGCCAGCAAGTGTATTGGTGTGGCTAAGCGGATATTTCATTGCATTGATACCTGACAGATTCTGGGGTCAGGCCACAAAGGCTGGCCTTGGAGAGAAGAGCCGCCATTCACTGCAGGCCCCAGGAAAATCAGATCCTGTCTGAGCTCTTGCTAACATTTCCCATCAACAGGAGAGACTAGAGGGAACGCCCACACACAGACTTTCTCTGCACCTCTGACCGTTCACCACTAGTGGGCACCTGAAGCCCATGGACATTTCGTCTGGGCAGGAGCACCAATGCACAGAACAGCTCCCTGTGTGACGCCAGGCGGGGAGCAGAGCAGAGGCTCTGCTGGGTTAATACCCTGCTCCAACAAGCAGGCTAGCTCTGGGGCCGACAGCAGGAGGCGCTCACAGGGCAATGGTGCTCCCTGCTTGGCTTCCGCCATCCCCTCCGAAGTCGTCGTCTCTGGTCTCCCCCCTATTCTCAGACCAGGGATCAGAGGGCCTGTGCTGTACCTTTATGGTCTCCATGGGACACACCACCACCACAGCCTCGGCCACCCCAGCTCCCAAGCCGCACAGCAGCCCGCGCTTGCTGTCCAGGTTGCCCTTCTCGTCTCTCATGTGGTTGCTGAGGAACTCGAACATGCCGAACCTGGCCGGGGAGAAAGGCAGCCAATGCAAACCCCACCGGCCTGGGCAGACACAGCTGCTGGGCACAGAGATGGGGCCAGGGCTAGCCAGCTTCTAGTGCAGCTGGGCCAACCAGCTTGGCTGGAAGCTCCCACCGTGCCCCGGGGGCATCTCGCTATGGAGCCACAGGTCTGGCCTTTGGATCGCCTCCGGGGGAGCGGAGAGAACAGACCAGGGATGCTGGGGGCTGATATTTTGTGCCCCCCAGAGGCTGGTTAGGGGGCTGCATAACCCAGAGAAGACTAGCTGCACTCCCTCCTGCCACACCACAGCTGCAGAGGCTGAGGCGGTTCTGGCTGTGAGGGAGAGAGCCAGGGACCCCCAGGAGGGGGAAGGTGCCTTAGGAGCCCTCTGAATAGGACTCACTCTTCTTTCCCCTTGCCTGGACCTGGGGGGGAGGCTGCTGCAGGAAGTGACTCCCTGGCCGAGCCCCTCCGTAGCTCCTTGGCTCCAAACACCCAGCCGCCCTACGCCCATCTCATGCCTCCCACTGGGCGAAGCACAGATGCCCACACTCTTCTCCTGGCAAGGCAGGCACCTGCAAACATCGTAAGCCAGAAAGCCCAGGGGAAGGGGGGTGGCAGTGCGCTCGACTCCCCCATCCGAGCAGGCTGGGATTGCTGACAGCTATTAGCTATTGGTTCTTCATTGGCAGCGGGTAGAGAGAAGGCAGCAGAGCAGCTCCTGCAAAGCTGCTCTTGCTGGCCCTGCCGGCCCATCCATCCTGCTCGTCTCCGAGTCATGCCCTCACGCTCCAGAGAAGAGTGAAGCTGATCTGCCAGAACTCCACCGCCCTGACCCGCCTGGGCTGGCGCTGAGGGTGGGGCCCGAACTGCTCAGAAATCACACGCTTTCCCCTGCAGCATCTCCTCCCTGGGGAGGCTACGACTGCAGCAGCCAGGGCCAGCAACGTCTCCCCACTCCCTACAGTACCTGCTGCTGGGAAAGGCTCAGCCTGGAGGAGCTGGGAGCTTCCCAAAGAGCACACTGCTAGCAGTGCCTTGGGGGAGCTCCCCACAGCAAGGCCTGCTGGCAGACAGGGCGATCCCTGGAGCCAGCCCTCCGGCAGCCTCCACTCAGGCTGGTCCTGCTAAGAGCAGGATGGTTTTCTCAATCCATCCCAAAGGGAACGACCATCCAGGGAGGCAATCCCACCCCTGCCAGGGAACTGAGCACGCTGTCCAGTAACGATTGGCCAGACCCACCTTGACGGAGACAGTCTGCGGATAGATCCCAAACTACCCTGAGTCATTCCCTCCCCTCCCCGCAGCAGGACCGAGCTGCCTCAGCACTTCTCCAAACATGAGGCCACCTCCGGACACAGACAAGCGATGCCAATCGCTCCATGGCAGGCAGCCCTCAGGAAGGGTCACTCAGGGCTCCTTGGACAGACCCTGCACTGTGCTCCTTTGCAGGAGGCACGTCCATGGCCCTCCGGCCTGCTAGCCTGGGGCCCTCACCAGCTTATCCCTGCATGCCTGGCTTTTAGGGCAGGGCTGTTCTGCGGAGAGGCTGTGCGAGACGGACCCCCGGCCTCAGACTCCCTCAGCAGCGAGATGAGGAGGAGGGGCCACTCCAAGGGACTCCTATGGGGTTTCTCATCCGCTTGTTTGGGGGCCTGGTGGGTGTCAAGGAGAGCAGGAGGATCACCTGGGCTCAGATTGTGGCAACTGCAAGTCACAAACGCCTCAGGGGCAAGGCCAGAAGTCACAGCCGGAGCGCCTTACCTCACGGCAGCCTTTGGGATGGAGCCATACACCAGCGAGCTGAGGCCTCGATAGAGCCCCTTCACTCCATGGCCCTGGACAGTCTGCTTCACGCAGTCCGCTGGGGAGAAGGCACGGAAAGAGGGGTTTAGCCAGCCCCCCAAGCCGGCATGGCATCACCTTCCACCATTCAGGCTCTCCCTGGGCCGCGCACTCCCTGCGCCGCGCACTCCCTGCTGTCCTTGGGTAACAGCCAGAGCACTCAGGGCAGGGTGGGTGAGTGCCAGGACGGAACAGCTCGGGTAACCAACGCCAGGCTGAAAACGCACCATCGGAGAGAACGCCGGCCCTGTCCGAGCGGACGTGTTTGTCTTGTCGCTAAAGCCAAGGAGGCCAGGACCCCAACACTGCTGCAGTTAATGGATTTCCCCTCCCCCTCCAGCATGCTGCGGCTGTGGAACGTGAAGTCCTGATTCATGTCCCCCCCCCCGAGTGAAGTTCAAGTCACATGCAGCAGGTGCCTGGCTACACGACTCAGGCTCCCTAGCTAGAACAGGGCAATGCCAAGCCCTTTGCAGAGCTGCTCCAGGAAGGGAGAATGGCACAGGGCACTGTTCAGCCCTGGACTCAGCAAGTCAGAAGCCATGTTGCTGCAGATCCTCAGGACCCGGTTCCAAGCCAGACACTAAGCCGGGGGCTCTGTAGCCATGCTCCCTGCCGTCTCTCCCCCAGCCAGCTGGGTTCTCTCTCACCCCAGTGACTGTTGCCCTCCAGCCTGGCCCCAGCTGACAGCGTAAGCAGCAGAGGGCAGTGGTGATACAGTACAGCACGCCGCAATGCAGCCTGTACATAAGTAGAAGGTTATGATCCTGCCAGTGAGGGACGCCTGCCAGTCGTCCCGGGCTGGAATGAGGCCGTCATCCCTGGAACTCCTCCAGCCTGGGCACCCAACCAGGCTACCGCCAACAGGGCTCTAATGCACATGCCGTCTCCCTCAGTGACAACAGGTGTGCTGCACTGCGCAACTGGCCAGGTCTGTTAGAAGGGAGCGCTCATCTAACTGCGACGCCTCAGCTTCTGGGGACTGGTGGGGGCAGGACATCAGACCCGATGGCCCAGCGCGCTGAGCCACGCACTGTACCCTGAAATGGCTTCCCCCCCCTTTCCCTACTCCCCCCCCTTTGTGGGACAGGAAGGAGGTAGGCCCTCAAGTTCCAAGGGAGGGTCCTTCTGTGAGGGGCACCTGAATACCCAGCTCACTCCCACCCCACCCACCGGTGCCAGTCTCTGCCTAGCATCTCAGCCCACTACTGGCTGCAGCAGCTCCAATAGCCCCTGACAATCGCCAGTCCCCTTGTTTGATCCCTACTCCAGTCTCTCTGTGCTCACGGCTGCCAGGCTCTGGACTTACCGATGCCTTTGTACCGGGGCGGGTTAGCTTTCTCATCCAGCTGTAGCTGAGTCTTCACATACTCCGTAGGGAATGTAATGCAGATCTCAATGCCACCGGCAATACCACCTGGGGAGAACAAGGAGGGGGAGATAGAACCGGGAACTGCACAGCATCTCAGTAGCAGCTCCCTGATGCCCGTTTCTAATTGCCCAAGCCCCACCTTTCAGCACTTGGAGCCAGAGCCGGGAGTGGGGTCACCTCCCAGGTAGGCACTTGGGTAAGGGCCAGATTTGCAGAAGTGCTCAGCAACTCATGAGCTCTTTTGAGCATCTCGTCACTTATTTTGGTGCCTACATGGGAGCACTTTTGAACAATTGCTCCTTTGAAAATCTGGCCCTCGCTTTCAGCAGAGCAAGGGAGACATATTCTGCCCTCCTCTTCTGTGTGGTCTGGTTAGACAGGGCAGGGACTAGCCCTTACTGTGTGTTTGTACAACGCCGAGCGCCATGGGACCCTGGTCTCACTTGGGGCCCCTTGCTGCTACTCTCATATCATAATAATTTTGCCGGCAGAGGAGCATTTAATGCAGGACTTAAATTCAGCCAGAGCTGTCCTGAGCAGAGCTCCAGTAAATATTTTCCAACCTGCAGCAGCCCCCGTGTGCTCCGCAGGGCTGAAGCCCTGAACCCCGGGGCTCCGGGAAATACTCAGGGAGAATTTAAGCCCTGATTTAATGCCATCATTTCATAGCACCAGATGAGCTTTCAGTGCAGACCACAGACAGTTCAGGCAGGGGACAGACGTGCACAGATACAAACTAAAGGCCTAAATTATGATCTGGGAACCAGGAACTCCCAAATTCTGGTCCCAGCTCTGGCCACAGAGGCAGTCAGTGCCAAAGGCACGTCATGTAATCTTGCTCTGCCTCCCCGCTCCCCCACAGCCTGCAAGATGGGGATAATGGTAATTATCTGCCTCACGGTGTTAGCATGAAAATTCACTAATGTCAATAAAGTACTTTAAAGATACGGTGCTGGGTATGCAGTAGCTGCAGCAGAGACAGACACCTGTCCCCCCTCCTCCAACGCTCCTCACGTTCCTGCCAAAGCCCTGTCCCAATTGCTCTCCTTTCACCCCAAGAACCCTCTGCTCCTCCAGCAGACACGCGTGTGAAGCAATCCAGCTGTAAAGCACACATCCTGCTCTGTGCTTGCACCAGCCTGTGCCTTCAGATTGTGAAATCCTCAGGCCAAGGATCTGTTTGCGCAGCACAGCTCACCAGGTATACAGCACTGTGTGCTTACCGCACTCCCTGTGTCAGGAGTTTCTATCCATACGTGGAGACACAAACCAGCACCAGGAAATTCTGGTCACTGTCTGATCCCCAGGCCAGTAGCTATATTAGGTGGGCAAGTAAAAGCTGCTTTGTGTTTTAATCGGTATGCTGAGGCTGGGCAAGTAGATTTAGTGTCTGGACTGGTACATTTCCATAGCAATTTCACAAGGCTCAGACACCAGCATCACCCAGGGTTACACACTAAGTTAGAAGCAGCACAGAACTGCTTGGATTTTTCCCATCTGGTTCCTATTACAGTAGTTTAAAGTTAGACCCCCCCGTCTCTAGCACCCCAGTGCCCAAGCCTGAAGGGACAGGGCCAAGGATATAGATTCAGGCCACAAGGGACCTTTAGATCATCTCGTCTGACCTCCCGTGTAACACAGCCACAGCTCTTCACCCAGTTACCCATGCGCTGTGCCCAGTGACTAAGGCAGAGCTTCCAGAAAGGCATCCAGACTTGATCTGCCGTCATGGAGAATCCACCACTTCCCTCGGCTCTTCCTTCCAGGGGTTAATCCCATGCCTCACTGTTAAAAACTGGGCCCTAATTTCTAATGGGAATTTGTCTGGCTGCAGCTTTCAGCCATTGGGTCTTGTTCTGCCTTTGTCCCCTTTAGTGCCTGGAGTTAATAGGTTAACAGCCCCTAAGCCAGCACTCCCCCCTAAAGGCAGCAAGTTAATGACAAAATCTCCCCCCCTCCTTGGTTCTAAAGCAGGGCTGCCTCCTCTTAAAGAGGGCTACCTGAGCAAGGCCCCCCCGCCCCCAGAGCTCACAGGCACAGAGCTGCCTGCACAACTAGCTCTAGGGATTTTCTTGCCCTAAGCAAACATCCATCCCTGTCGGCCTGCAGTGACCCCCCGCCCCCCAAAGGGCTACTGAGCATCCCCCTGCCTTAGGAAGTCAGCCTGGGAATGCCGAGATTCCACAGGTGCACAATAAATGCTCCATGGGAAAAACCTGCCACATCTGTTGTAATATAGACACTGAAGCCAGGAAGTCCAAAGTGCTAATTCCAGCTCTGGTACGGACCCGTTGGGTGGCCAATGTTCTTATTTGTGTCTCTGAGGGTGATGCTCAGAGGTTCCACCCATTGTGCTAGGCACTGTACAAACACAGGGAGACCTAGTGCCTGCCCTGAAGAGCTTGCAATCTATATAGACAAGACAGACAAAGGGCAGAAGAAGAAATAGAGACGGGAAGTGAAGGGACCCACACTGGGTTGCACAGCAGGTCAGCCACCGAACCAGGGACAGAACCCGGGTCTCTTGACTCCCAGTTTGGTGCCCTATCCACTAGGCCACACTGCCTCTTCCACCCAGTCACATCCTTTTCTGTGCCTCAGTTTCTCTATATGTGCGAAGAGAATAATATCTTAATCTGAGTGTCCCGTGAGGTAGGTAACTAGTGGCTGCAATACTCCTGTTTAGTTGGAAAGCAACAAATCATTACTGCTAACTGCCAAATAATTGCAGAATGACTAACCAGGACAAGAGCAAGAGAAGCACCACGCCAGAAAAAAATGAAACAAGAGTGGCGCAGAGAGCTCTCCTCTGAACGCGTCATCGCTGCAGTAAAGCCCTGAATGCTGGCCAGCCCTTGCTCCAGCCCATTGCGGGGGGCGAGCAGGGGGGTTAAGAGAACAGAAAAGAGGCCAGATTGTCCCGCTCAATGCCCTACCTAGAATTCTCACCATACTCAACACAATGGGGCCCACGTGACCGTGAAATCCTTATGGCAATCACGAGCCATGCTGGGACAGGCCAGTTTGCTCTCAGATACCACGCCAACCCACACAGCCTGGTACTCCGTAAACGTGAAGAGAGTGTAACGGTTTCACAAAACAACTTAAGTCCAGGCAGCAATTTCCACACCAACTGCAGCTCAGACTGGCCTGAGGGAGTCACATGCAGAACTCCAGTATTAACTGATAAATAGCGGGGGAGGAATTAGACAAAGGGGAAGAATGTTCGCAGCTCAGATCTGCAAGGAGATAGAGTGAGTGAGGCGGAAGGATACAAAGGGAAGCTGGTAGTGCAGAGGCAAAGGCAAAGAACAAGAAGAGGAGTACAGACAAAATGTCAAGTATCAGGGGGTAGCCGTGTTAGTCTGTATCTACAAAAACAACAAGGAGTCTGGTGGCACCTTAAAGACTAACTGATTTATTTGGGCATAAGCTTTCGTGGGTAAAAACCTCACTTCAGATGCATCTGAAGTGAGGTTTTTACCCACAAAAGCTTATGCCCAGACAAAATGTCACATTCATCAGGGATGAGCTAGTAGGATTACTCAAAACAGCTTCCACTTGGAAAAGCCCTTTTCACCTTTTAAACACCACAAAGATTAAAACACCCCAAGGATGGTGTTGAAGATCCCAGATGCCAATAGAATATTAGCAGCGACTTCAAAAACAAAGCCACAGTTTCACACAGGCATCTGACTGTCCTGTCTACAGCGATGTCTCGGCTCTTTGTGTTTACACCATTCCCACTGCAATTTTTAGCTTGTGCATCCCTTACGGCGCAGACTGGGTATTCCTTGTACCACAGGCTCCCAACACAGGGGTCACAACCCCGCTTCCCTTCCTAGACTGCAAGGTGTCGAGAACTCACGCTGGCCAATCACAGAGTGCCCTGCACACCCTGTCTAGCTATAGAAATGATCAAACACCACAGCCCCCGCCAATGGCTAGAGGGCCAAGGCTGCCTATGGAACGCCTGTGCAGCTCTCACTGAAGTCAGGGGCAGTTGTCAGTATGTGACAGAGGGCAGGATTTGGAGAAGTGCAGCTCCCTGCTGCTACGTTTTTAGCGTCAGAGAGAACAGCAACAGGAACCTACCTGGCACTCGGGTTTGGCAGCCAAGTGCTGTGGCGGACAGGCAGCTACTCAGTGCCAGAACGTCCGTGTAATTGTAAATAAGCCTGCAGAGACATTCTAGGGTGAGCTGGTGTCGAGAGCAGTGGGAAGTTCATGTGCTTTTATTAGAGTCGTTTGAAAAAGAGTTTCCCTTTCAAGAAATTCCAGACTTCGGTGTGAAGAGTCCCTGGCATCCAGGCAGCTTGCGACGGGAGTATTTGGGGCCAAGATGTGTTTTCCACAGACCCCTAAACTTTTCTCAAGAGTCAGCAGATCCAGTTCCTTGGCACCATACCCGTATTTGCACAGGCAGATTTCAGTAGGGCGAAGTAGGATAAAGTGTCAGATTTGACCCTGAATTCACTGGATGCTGGTGCTTTGTGTTGCAACCGGAACAGCTCTTTTAGTACGGAGGGATATTAAAATAGCTATGAAATGGCTGAAGAAACACCCCAGAGTAGCAGGGGGGAAAAGGATGGGAAGAAGAAGAAACCCTTTCAGAACTGCCCATGGGCAGCAGCAGAAGTATAAAAAGCATCCGCAGTTCCTGCCCTGTAATAGTGATTCTCCAACAAAACAACCTTAAGAACGAGACTGCCTCGAGACACAAGGACTCCTGTAGCTGGCTAAGCGACTGCATGTTTCGCATTCTGACTGCGCCATTTCCCTCCAGCTACATTAAAAAGGCAGCCCAAGACGCCTGCGCAGAACCGAGCCTGCACCCACATGCACTCCCTGCCGCTCTCTAATTTGGTTCTTTTCAAAAGGCCTGGTCTAGACTTAAAATGTAGATCGACGTAGCTATGTCGTTTGGGGTGAAACTAATCCCCACCCTAGCTATGGCAAACTAACTCACAGTGTGGACACAGCTACTGAAATGGAAGAATGCTTCCATTGACCTAGTTACTGCTGCTTGGGGAAATGGATCACCTACAGGAACAGAAAAAAACGCTTTCCATTGTCATCGGAAGTGCCCACGCTAAGGCCGCTATGCAGTGTAGCTACAGCACTATGGCTGTGCCACTGTAGTGCCCATAGCATAGACAAGCAAGGAGCAGAACTCGTCTCCCAACTCCCTTAGCACTGAATTAGAGATCCCTAGTCACATTCCAGCTCTGAAATTAATGCAACCAGACCGATCACTCGTGATGCACTTCAACCCAGACTGGGCAAATCAGCCTTCATAGAATAAAAGGAACTGGCCCTACCCATAACCCTGTTAGCCTGACCCAGCCTTGTTACCCTCTCCGGTAGCCCTAAGCTTATATGCAGTTCTGGCAAGAGTTAGGTTAAATCTGTGGTGTCTGAGCTAATGTTTTGTGCGCCTTCAAGTTGCGGCTTCTGAATTTACTCAGGATCTGGAAGTGCTGATCAGACCAAGCAAGGCTGTTCTCGCTGGATTTCTGGCCCTGGTAGAAATGAGCAGTGCTCAGGAGCATAGTAGAAAGCCTGTTCCCATGAGATCCCCAACCCAATCCTGGAGGTCAAAGGAGCCAAACATTTGAGCGAAGCCTACCAAGCTTGGATCTGAGCTTTCCCAGAGCTCAGGAGGTCTCTAGCATGGTTTGGCTCCAGGGTTTTGGTTTGGCCTAGTGGTGAAGTCTGGATCCACACGAGAACTTTCCTAGTGTTGGAGCAGTGGGCTACAATCAGTGAGCAGAGAAAGGGATGCTAACAAGTGCCCAACCTAAAAGCCCCATTTCCGTCAAAGGCTTGTGCACACTATTGCCTTTTGAGAGATGAGACACTGGATCGTGCCTTATTGAAACTGCAGTCTCCTGTGCCTGTGATCGATGAAAGGGTCAGTGTCAGCCCTTGGTTTCTACCAGCATTGGAGGCACATACTGACCATATGAGCTTCATCTCCTGCCACTCTGTGTCCCGCCCAGTTCAGATTCCTTCCCTGGAGGAGGAGGAGGAGAAACCTTCAAGAGCATTATGGAGCCCTGCAGCTGTGGCCCCTAGCGACGCTCACGCTAACGAGAGCGCTTGGGACCAGTACTAGGACAAGTTAAACACTCAGATCTTTCAGCCCTGGGGATCCATGGGGATTGTCTCCATCACGTGGGCGCGTGTTAACCCTGCCTGGCTCTCACCCCTGCCCCAGCCAGTGGGGCATGGACCCTTCAGGTGGAGAGCAGGCCTGCTCCTGGACTCCTCCCCTGATCTTTGACTAGTGTCACAAGACTCAAAGAAGGGCCCAAATTCAAGCTCGCAGAGTCCAGTGATTTTCATGGGGCTGTCCCAGAGATGGGCGTGGTCCCAGGTGCCCATTCTCCGCCCCAGGCACAGGAGGTGATGTGAGGTTTGTGGCAGTGGAGGAGGCTGTGATGCACCTACACAGCTCATTCTCACAGCCTCTCCCTCCCCACTGTCAGGGAAGAAGAACGAACCTAATCCCCCTTAGTGCCCCGGCCAGCTCCCTTTCCATGCTGCTCTCATTCACAGAGAACAGCTACTCAGCATGACTTAGCAGAGAGATCCTCTGCCCGTCATTGGCTCACAGACAAACACCCCATGAAAGGAACAGGATCTGCCGGGGCTGCAGCGTCAGCAGGGATGTGGAACAGCTCATAATGGACAGAGCTATGAATGGCCCAGAGGAAGAACAAAGAGAAACTTTTACCACGAGAGCCGGCCCACTTGGAGATTACATTCCGCTCTGCAACAAGAATAAGGAACTTGAGGTTCTGTCTGTGCTTACTCTGCTGACTTGGAGGAGAGGCAAACGCAAGGCAGACACCCAGTACTAACAGGAAGTCTAAAGAAACTGCAGGGGGAGGGGAGGCGGGGTGGGTGTTACAGGGTTCAGAAGGCACCCACCACCGCTTCAAGTCACTGCCTATAGCAGAGCAGCAACTCTGAGCCTTTTGGGGCCACTGTAGCAGACAGTGCCCTGAGTCTGCCATTTGGACGTGTGTGCTTGGTTTGCTCCAAGACAGGAGTTTAGAGCAGGCCAAGCTCTATAACAAAACAACAATATCTAGCTCGGATACAACGCTTGTCATCTTTAGATCTCAAAGCACTTTACAAAGGAGGTCAGGATCATTATCCCCATTTCACAGATGGGGAAACAGAGGCATGGAGCAGTGCCGTGATTTGTCCAAGGTCACCCCACAGGCCAGTAGCAGAGTTGGGAGTAGAACCAAGTCTTCTGTCCCGTGTTCTAGCCACTAGGCCTTCCCTAGGACGGAGTCTGCACCGCTGAGCCCGGAGCATGTGCACTGCACTGGGGCCCAGCACACAGACTCCCCATAAGAGTCAGGGAAGGGAAGCACCAATACTGGAATTGTGGTTCCCAACCAGCGGCGCATAGAGAGCGCAGTGCTTGAAGGGTTCAGTATTCCATGTGCAGCATAATTCCTCCATCCGTCTGGCCATCACTGCACGTTTCATAGGCCTCCTTCCCCTAGACTGTAGTTCTAAATTAGAGACAACTTTTGAAAATTCAGCCCCAACCTCACCAGCGTTGCAGTTACTGCCTCCCTCACTGACTGGCTTAACCTATTCAGCTTTTCCCACTCTGGTGACATCTGGTGTTTTTCTTAATGCCCCAGCTCCTGGAGGCATGGGATTACGGGAGAAGCAGCTCAGCTTTTTTTTTTTTTTATTATTATTATTATTATTATTATTAAAAGAAGATGTAGATTTCTAGCCCTCACAATCCCAAAAGGTTCAAAGCCCAGAAGGCAGATAAAACCCCTGAAGGACTATTTTAAAATCTTGGGGGTCTTTTTGTTTGTTTTTTTAAAAGTCAATTTCATGGTGTCTGAGGCTGTGACTCATGAGTTTGGGGTGCTTTGGGCTGGCAAACTGCCTGTTCATAGTGGCAAAGCACTTCAGAAACCTCAGAAGGAAGTTGATCTGTCAATGTATTTGTATTACTCAGGATATTCCCCACGAGCGGTCAACAATCTTCTATTCATTGAACTTTTTGAAACTATGCACTTTTAGAGAGGTAAGGGATTGACTCTGTACACAAATTTGCAGAGGGACAATAGAGTTGAGGTCTGTTATTTCTCACCTCTATTTATTTTAAAACATTTTTGCTGTTAACAAGCATGTTACCTCTGGAGACCCAAATACACAGTTTGAGAACTGCAAAACTAAGCATCTCTGATGGTATCTTCTAGACTGAGCACTGAGACCCATTGGGTAGATAGAAAGATTAACCTAAATAATCTATACAGAAGCCTGTGGAACCCCATAAGATGGGTCCCTAATCCATGAACTATTGGAACTCATGTGCAAAACTTTTCTTAAACATTACATGAATATATTGTCTCATACTATAGAATTAGAATTTATAATCCCTATTCCATGACAAGATATCTTTGCACTATAATGTATCTTAATTAAAACTATCTTTAGATAAAATGCTTTTTTCCTCAAAAAGCATTCTATCTAAAAATCAATGCCTTTTTTTTTTTTTTTTTTGAGGAAGTGTAGGGAGCAGGATGGATAACGAGCCGTGACTTCTCTAGTAGAACAACTTCTGCCCTTCCTTGCTGAGAGTGTGTGTGTGTGTGTCATGCTTAGCCCAACATTTAATACTTCCTTTCACAGCCTACCCTTCCAAGGTCTCCTGGTCTTGCAGCACACCCCTCAACTGCCCTTTCATTCAGGGGTCCCTCCACACCCACCATCCCCCAACCCACCCCCACAACCCCAAATCATCACAGCCCTAACTCAATGGAGCTCTGCCAGTCTCGGAGCAACACTACCAATCCCAAACATTCAAAAACCAGGAGTCAGCCCCTGAAAAATTCTGAGCTTTTTAAAAATAATTTGGGAGGGACCTTCTGATTTTGGGCCTCTTGTGCTCATCTTTCCATGCCCCTCTCTGCAATTATGAGAGCTAGAAACACATTTATTTTGAATGGAAAGGGGAGACTCTCAGGGAGTCATCACATGACTCCAGGAGGTGGAGCTCTCAGAAAATCAAATGTCATGGGGTTCTTGACTTGGCAATACCCGCAAGAGCCCTAAGTGTATGCCAAATCTCAGTTCCTACACACTGTGCTGTCACTTAGTCTGTTATGTAGCCAAAGATAACTGAGAGCTTAAAGCAGGTTACCTTATCTTGTAGCTCTTCCACTCTAGAGTAACTAGAACAAGGGGGCTGGCCCCCTCCCAGAGATACTGACAGTCACACCTTCCTGCAGGCTCAAACTCGCCACCTTCTTAATTACTGGCGAAACTGGTTTCACGCTCACACCCTCAAAGCACAAGCTTCTTTTCCACTCAGCCAAGAGGAAAATGGCAGGCAGCTGCCTTTCGAACAGTGGGAGGAATGCAGCACAGCTATCTCCTGGAGAACTAGTCTCACACAGTCTCTTCCCTCGGCCAGGCAAAACCTGCGCTAAGAAGTGCAGCTGCTCCGGAAGTCAGAACAGCCAGATCCTCCACTGGATCTCATCTGCAAGGGGAGAAGCTGGCTAGTGTGGTTTAACATGGACCACAGCCACCCAGAACCTCCCTTGATGAAGCAGGACAGGTATCCAGAAAAGTGTTGGTACCATTCGGAACCTTTGCAGAGCTGCTTAGACCTTCAGCTGTTAAGTGGGGTTCCCATGATCATCATCCCCAGTGTCTATTCATGCACGCTGCCCAGTCCGCCCACTCTTTTGTGCCCCTGCTGGATGGCAGATCAGTGCAACCAACACGGTCTTCCCACTTGCCCCTGTTTCCAGACCACCCCATCCCGGATGTGTACCCTGCAGAGCTGCCTGTCTCTACTGCATTTGGCCCATTGCATCTATTATTTTATTAGAAAGTCATGGGGACACATTCCTTGGACAGCACAATGGGGCCAGCCCACAGACTCCTCCCCAGTGTAACTCCACTCACGTTACTCTGGGGATGAATTGGGCACAGACAGCGTTAAAAATACCCTAGCATAAGACGGCAACCTGCCAGGTTTAAGCCTGTAATCCTACAGCCTTGCAAACCACGCTCCTTTCTCCCATGGCTGCTGTTTGCAGACACTGCCGCTGACTTCACAAACACACACTGGTTTGCCTGACAGGGCCAGACAAAGGCTTCTTTTCATCCTCCTCTGGGAAGTCCATGGAAATCCAAGTGCCCTAGGAACTCCTGCCTTGAGCTGTGGCAACACTGCTGCAGCAAGTCCCCCACCTAGCCGTACTGACCAGGAGGCTTCCTAACCCTATAAAGAGACAAGTGGGTGAGGTGACAGCTTTTACTGGACCAACTTCTGTTGAGGAGAGACAAGCTTTTGAGCTTACACAGAGCTCGTCTTCTGGTGCAATCTAAGAGATTGCCTCTCCCACCTTGTCCCTCTGCCATCCTGGGACCAACGCAGCTACAACAGCACTGCATAGCCCTGCAAATCACATTGCTGGAGAACTCTGCTCCAACTGCAAGAGGCTGCAACAGACACAAAGGCAGCTTGTTTTCCCTTCAATCCCCCCTCCATCCACGTCCATCATGGTGCAGCTACAAAGCGTGCTGAGGAGCAGAAGTCCACTTGGCTTGTAGGATTGCTTCATCCACTATGGCTTTACAGTCACGGGAACACATACTCGTAGTTACCCAGTGCCTTTCACCCAATGTACTCCAAGCACATCAGGATTCCCATTTACACATGGGGCACCAAAGTGATGTCTCTTATCCACGGTCACCTAGCGAGTTAGTGGAAGAGCCAGGAATTGATCCCCAACTCTCCGGCTGCCCAGTGCCACGCCTCGTCCACTAGGCTCTGCTGCCTCTCGGGGAAGGCACTGATTCCCACTCCCAGATGTCCACCGTCTGAGGATGCAAACACTTGGGTCACAAGACCCAGCAGCACGGTCACCGCACCCAACACAGCGGTTTGCACTGTCGTGCAAAGAGCCTTGGCTTTCAATGGCGTTAGTCAAGTCCAGCCTGGGCTTTCAATAGATTGGGTCAGGGCCAGCTCTAACTGGTCCCTGGTAAGTAGCTCCCACTGCAAGGAAGAGAACAGCAGAGTCCGTCCTACAGACGCTGATTAGCTTAGGGCACGTCTTCACTACCCGCCGGATAGCAATCGATCTATTGGGGATCGACTTATCGCGTCTAGTGAAGACGCGATAAAATCGATCCCCGATGGCTCTGCAGTCGACTCCGGAAATCCACCGCAGCAAGAGGCGGAAGCAGAGTCGACGGCGGCGCGGCAGCGGTCGACTCGCTGCCGTCCTCACAGCCAGGTAAGTCGACCTAAAATACGCAACTTCAGCTACGCTATTCACGTAGCTGAAGTTGTGTATCTTAGGTCGACTCCCCCCCCCCGTAGTGTAGACCTAGCCTTAGTGGCCAACAAGGAGAGTAGCTAATGGAGTTTCACTGCTCCATGCACAGACTGACTGTGCTTCACATCTCACCCTACACTGGCAACAATGCAGCTCTGCACAGCCAAAGTCACTCTCCAACCCTTCCCCGTGAGCCAATGATTTCGTCTTGTACATTTTAAGAGCTGTGAGTCATCAGTTCCCAGACACTCGGCTGTCGCGATTCCTTCTGAGCTGCCGGAGCGACATTAAAATGCCAAGCCAGAGGATGAGAGCACTGCGGCCTGACCGAGCTGGCAAGAGGAGCAGGCTTTTTGAGGCTTGCAGGAGAGGTGCGTTTTGCCAGTTCCTTGCTGGATTTTCAGCATTTCCAGCCAGCCTCTGGCACCATCAGGAAGGGAATGACACTTGCTACAGAACTTCTTACATCAAACTCTACTATGGAGTAAAGATTGAGGTCTTAACTCTGAAGAGAACAAAGCATGTGGGCTAGATTCTGGTTTCAGTTACACCAGTGTAAATCCGGAGTGACACAACCTGGAGTCAATGCAGTTACTCTGGATTTACACTGGTGTAACGGAGCAGAACTTAGCCCCGTGCCCGGCAAGTCTCCAGCAGGTAGCAGAACCCCCTTACTGAGCTGAGAGCTTCTCTAGGATTTGGGGGATGCACTCAATGTTTCTCAGTATCAATCCCATGCTATTAGGATGGGACTCTCGACAGCCAGGTGGGCTCACCCCAGCCCGTGGCTCTTTCTGCTCCCAGCACCGGGCAAACTAAGGGCTGGTGTTAGCATCTGGACAGATAGGACACTCTGCTTTCTTTCAATGAAAGCAGCAAGAGAAGAAGCAAATGGGGCAATTACTGATCTGGTTCCTTTCAGCCTTCTGTGACCCCCCTTAAAGAGAACACCGATACACCTAGCCACAGTGCATGTTCTTTAGGGTGACCAGACAGCAAATGTGAAAAATCAGGACAGGGGGTGGGGGGGCAATAGGAGTCTATATAAGAAAAAGACCCAAAAATCAAGACTGTCCCTATAAAATCGGGACATCTGGTCACCCTAATGTTCTTGCACCCACGTTTCACTATATTTCAGCCCGCTGCAGCCAACAGACAAAAGCACGATAAAGCAGAATACAGGAAAGTATTACAGGCAGCAGGCAAACCTCCATGTAACAGGGATTTGAGACTAGACGCGATGGATGGAATCCAGAGGGCCACGTGAAACAGCAGGAAGCGAACAGCTCAGCTAATTGCAGGCCTGCTCTGTAGGGGCCGGGGGGGGGGGGGGGGGGGGGGGGGGGGGGACGAGAGCGCTCAGTGGGTGAAAAGCTGCTTCTCCCCTCAGGCAGCAGGTTGCAGAACTTCATCCGTCCCCATCAATTCAGCCCCAAATGACAACCACTCCCAAGGCCGCCAGCCCCAGTTGAGCTCGGGAGGCCTGACAGGTGAAGGGCACAGCTGTGTGTACTGGGACCAGGCTACCACCCAGCGTCCCTGGACTACCACCCACCCCCCTCAGGGTCAGAGCTCAGCGGCTGGGCCAGGGGGCCCTTGGAGCCCTGCATCCCTCTCTGCTGGCATCATCCCACCCAACACTGGCCCCTCACTTCATTACCCAACCCCCCTCCACTGTTTACAGAGGCCTGAGGAGAACCACCAGGGGATGAGCTGAAATATCAAGGCCGGGCTGCTGGCTCCCAGCTCCTCCTCCAGCTCCGTCCTGCTGAGCAGCAGCTGCTGACTTGGCACTTCCAGGAGCTGATCTGAAAAACAAACCGAGCCCCAGAGGGAAACCAGCACCGAGGTCAAAGCAGCCAAACCCACAGAGGCAGAGCCCCTACGGATACTGTACTGCTGCCGCCCATGCTCAGAGCTTCCTAGGGCCCCGTTTGAGCCCTACCCGCCAAACTGTGCCAGCATCGACTGGGATCCAGGAGGGCTGCCAAGCATGTCTGCCCTGCCCCTGTGGGCTGGGATGGTTATTCTGACAAACCACGCTGCGAATCACTCCACCGAGCCTGGACACGGGCCACTGCCCTGCAGTGGCAGCAGGCAAGTCTGGCTGACAGGAGCAGGCTGCGGCAGTCTAGCGCGCTGTACATGTATGCCCCTGTGCCAGCCCGCACAAAGCCGGTGAACCACTATTTAGGCATCCCTGCCCCTTTAAGATGAAGCATAGAGGTTAATAACAGGGAACTTCGCTCGCTCTCTCTCACTCACGCAAAGCCACTCCTCACCTCCATGGCCACAAAGGTCCCCCCCCCCGATGAGAGGAACTGCTGCACATGGGTTGGGCTGGACACCAGGAGGTGGTTGGGAGTGGGGCACCGTGAGGTTAGGGCTTCCAGGCCTAACACCCAAAGGGTGGAGCCTTATTTGGGGTACACAGGGCTCCTTCATCCATGACCACCAGAGGGAGTTTGAGAGTTTAACAGGATTCCCAGAAGCACTCGCCATTTCTATGGCTAGCGAGATCATCCACAATTACGTTGGACAGGATAAAGAACAAGGCATATAAACCCATGTGCTCCCTGTAAAAATCCACCCGCTAACTCACAGGGGGGTGGGAGGAGAGGGGTGGACAGGTTAGGAAGAAATTACTACTACGAGCAGGTTACTCCAGAATTGTCCTTTACTGGGATTCTAAAACACCTTCCTCTGGAACATCTGCTACCGACGGCTGCCTGCGGGAGAAAGGACGTCAGCCCCATTGGGCCAGGGGTGTGATCAAATATGGCAAATCCTAAGTGCCTTGGTGCAGTTCTGTAGCCACTCCCCACACAGGGAGGAGGCGGCGGCAGCAGCCTAAGTACTCAGGCTGGGCACTGGCCTGAGGATTTTCCCAGGTGCACAAGTGAGCCACACTACAGAGAAAGAGGCGTCCACACCCACATCTGGAGAATGCACAGGAAGGTGGTGGGTGGAGGGGAAGTGTCAGACCTTCTTTACTGCAGGTGGAAATAGGGAGCATAGAGAATGGGGGAGCTGAAGCGGGTTATGCATACCCATGCCCAGCAGCTCTGAATGCCGTGCCCTACCCTGTGTATACTACAGGGGTAAGCAGAGAGGTGACTCTTCTTGCTGTGGCCAAGTACTGGATTGACAGCCCTGCAGTCTGGGTTGCTACCTACCATCCAGAACAGATACCGCATGGGTCGCTGCAATGCAAGCTTCCCTCAGAGAGCCATCCTCAAACCTCCCCCTTATCTATGCAGCACAGACAACACACCCAGTGCCGGCTAGCACGTGGCGTGCCAAAGAGATGATCAGGGCTAACTCAGGACATGACAGGTGGAGGTCTGCTAAAAACACCCATCCACTAGGAACTGGACCAAGGCCACCAGCTTATTTCACAGAGTCCACTATACAGCCACCATGTGGTAATGAATGAGTCACTACTGCCCTTGGCTGGATTCAAACTGTCGAGCAAGATGCAAAAGGCTCCATATTCCATTAACAGTCACCCACTGGGATAAGCCATTCTGATACCCAACGTTAGTTGCAGATGGTTTTATTCTCCTCTAGCTACAGCACACGGGATCTGAAACTCCTACAGAGCAACAGGTGTCCAAGTGCCACGTTGCTCTTAGTGGGCCATCAGAGCCAGATTGCTGCTTCACAATCAACCCCACGCTGCTATGGAAGTGCAAAGCAGTAAGCAATCATTATGCTCACTTTTAGAATACAGAAGGAGGAGACAATTCAGCCGTGTGGTTGTTCCAGGGATGCAAACTCCTCCCTTGTGGTTTCAGTCATCTCTGGAATGGCTTGGTGAAATGAGAGTCTCACATATAAACTTACTGCTTATCTGACACTCTTATTATGGATGGTTGTATGTACCAGGTACACATGGAAGCCTTTTATAGGCATACACCCGCATGGGCAATATATGGGGGATGATGCCAGGGAGGCCTTTTGCTTCTTACCCACTGGATTTATTTCTGGGGTCTGTTAGCACAGCCCCTTTGCTCTGTCTGAACCGGCTGAGGCTCCCTCCCCAAGGCCTGTCTGGTCAGGGAGGTTTGCTTAGCGGTGTTTGGTTTTCACTGGCTGATTTAGCACTGAATCCTGGATCCTAGCAGGTGGGGAGAGCAGATCTGCAGCCTTAGAAGTGGCTCTTGAGTTCCAGGGAACGGTTCCCCCGAATGACTACCAGCGCGACAGAGCGCGATGGGAAGAGGGGACATGCATTGTGATCTGGGAGGCAGTAATCATGCTGTGGTACAGACACCACCATTTTCTCTCACGCTCCGGTCCTTAGAGTCCGATGTATTCATTGGGAAGGCTAAAAATAAGGTAACGATTTATAACGCTCTTTACAGTGCCCTCCCCACCATGGCCTCAACCCCTTCAGCACGTGGCGCTTTATTCATGCAGGACAATTAATTCTATGTGCATGAAGCGCCCCAATGCCTACGACAGCCTGTAGGCTAAGCACCGGCTTATTTCCAGACCTCCCCCTCCCTTGGGCTGCCAATGGCCAGTGAGGTTGCAGAGGGCTCTGTAACCTGTTTACCAGGACTTTAACCCCTAGAGCCAGTTCTTGCAACACTGCAGAATCAGCAGCAGCAGCAGTCGTCAACTCTTCTCTAATTACTTGGGAGCTGAAAGAGCAAGCGAGAGGGAGGGAGGGTGAGCAGCTTGGACTCTGCACCAAGGCTCTCAATCATTAGCTGGACACCCCGGAGCCAAAGGAGAGAAAGATCATGCCCTTCAGTGAAGGTCACAGCTCACCCACTCTGGCAAGCATCCGTCAGAAGCAGGGACAGTCGTCGCCCTTTATCTCTGGCAATCGAAGGGATTCCCGCTCCCCCAGTTGGCCAAGCAATGACATCTCCCAGTTCAAGGCCATGGGTAGGAGGGGAGCGGGCACCAGCAGAAGGATCACTTGCAGCACGTCTCCAGTTAGCATGCAAACTCCTTGACTGAAAGGGTCAGTGAACAAGCCCCCACGGCCACCATGGAACTAGAGCTTGCTGGGAAAAGTAGGGTCCTCCCTCTCCCCAGGAAAATTTAGAATTGTTGTTGACAAACCCAAAAGTGGGTTTAATTTCTCTATAGGCCGAAATATCGAGACAACCGTTCTATGACAAGTCTTCAGACAAAGCTCTGACGTTTCTAGCGCGTTGGCAGGACAGTGGCATTTTTGCCAGGGTTAGAGCTTTAATCCAGCTGTGACTCACGTAACACACACAACAGTGCATGCACACAGTAGGTTTCCCATTTGTTTTTAATTAGTGATTTTAATGTGCCCAACACTGTCACCTCTGGGCACATGAAGCAAATTAAGAATGAGCAACTTGTTAAACTGCCTGCTTGAGACTTCACCACCACTAGCCCCTCCACCAGGCCTGTCCCAGTCCATGAGAACCTCCCTAATGATGCTCCACAGAGAAAACGTTTGTTTGACCCAGGCTGGGGCAAGACAAGCTGGGGTCCTACGCACAGGAGAAGTGTGTGACATGCAGTGACATCTTCTACTCATGGGATTCCCAAGTCAGGGGCCCTCACAGCAGACACTGAACCTAGCACTTAACGCAACATTGCCTTGTGGGCCGACAGACAAACCAAACCATCCGTACAGTTGGCGTCATGCTTCTTCCTTACGTCTAGCTATGGAGAGGTTGAGCACTCATGAATGAAATACACCGCTAGCAGTGTGACACTAGTATGAGTGTTTTGAGTTCTAGACGTGGTTTGCAATCACATCAGCTAATCACAGGGCTCTGTGTGGAACAGACAACTATGCCCCTTGGGAAAGTGCAGATAGGACGACTCTCTGCTGTTACCACAATCCTCTGGGCCATCTCGTTCCACACACGTTCTCTCCTCCTTGGGGATCAGCAAGTTCCCCTCAGAAAGTCCATTCAGGCAAGGTGATTTGCAGGACAGGTCGGAGATCAGCTGAAAAACCAAGGTAGCAACTCTAGACTTCAGGCTGTAAGGCTTAAAGCAGAGGTGGGCAAACTACAGCCCACGGGCCACATCCGGCCCACGGGACCGTCCTGCCCGGCCCTTGAGCTCCCAGCCAGGGAGGCTAGCCCCCGGCCCCTCCCCTGCTGTCACCTCTCCCCCGCGGCCACGCCACTGCGCGGGCAGCGCTCTGGGCCGAGCAGAGCGGCAGCGTGTCTAGCTCCGGCCAGGCGGCGCGGCTGCCAGACATGCTGCTCTGAGTGGCATGGTAAGGAGGCCGGGGGGGTTGGATAAGGGGCAGGGAGTGGTTGGATGGGGCAGAGGTTCGGGAGGGGGCGGTCAGGGGACGGGGAATGGGGGGGGGTTGGATAGGCTTGGGATCCCAGGGGGCCGTCAGGGGACTAGGAACAGGGGGGTTAGATAGGGGGTGGGGTCCTGGGGGGCGGTTAGGGGACAGGGAATGGGGGGGTTGGATAGGCTTGGGGTTCCAGGGGGCCTGGGAACAGGGGGGTTAGATAGGGGGTG
The DNA here is from genome assembly GCF_002925995.2 of Terrapene triunguis. NCBI lineage: Eukaryota > Metazoa > Chordata > Testudines > Emydidae > Terrapene > Terrapene triunguis. The sequence continues at coordinate 18,289,116 of NW_020664585.1, read as the reverse complement.
TGGTCCTGGGGGGCGGTTAGGGGCGGGGGGTCCCGGGAGGGGGCAGTTAGGGGACAAGGAGAAGGGGGGGGGTTGGATGGACTGGAGGTTCTGAGGGGGATTGTCAGGGAGTGGGGGCCAGGCTGTTTGGGGAGGCACAGCCTTCCCTACCCGGCCCTCCATACAGTTTTGCAACCCCAATGTGGCCCTCAGGCCAAAAAGTTTGCCCACCCCTGGTTTAGAGTGTAAACTGTCTAATTTTGACACACACACACACACACACCCCCGCTCTGGCTTTTCACACAAGAGGAATTTTTTTTTTTAAAGCTTTGAGATCAAACTAGGAAACTAACATTGGGCCATTCCCTGAAAATGAATGAGGGGGGGCCTTAAAGACAGGAAGGATTGTATCCATGTAGCGATGGCATCCATTCCCTTAAAAACAGATCGCCAAGTGAATAAGATGTAGCTAGTGCTTGGGGGAGGGAATAACTTACTACCGTACCACAGCCTCCCTCAGCAAAGTGTCCATCCTGTTTGCTGTGTCATGATTAGGTGGAACATTTTGTATTTAATAGCAAGCAAGGATGGCGCTGTGTGTTACATTTCATCACTTTCACCGGTGGTAAACAGCACTACAAACACAGCCACACACACAAAACCATATAGTTGTGACAGCAACATCCTCATACTCCGTAGGTGGGGAATACACAGAACTGCAAATATTTGACTTCACTATTCTGCACACTATGTTGTCAGACTGGTAAATAGCCCTGTGTAAACAGAGCTGTCGATAACACTACGGAACGGGATGGAGTAATTTGTCCCTAACTTCACTGGAATCATTCTGTTGCCTCAGCTCTCCGCCATTTCCCAACTTCCTCCTGTACAAACTTCAACGAAAAAATAGTCGGCTGAGAATGTACGTCATTGTATAGACTTCACTGGCAAGAAAAGGGATAAACACGAAACTGAACAGCCACATAAAATCTAAAGCCCTCAAAGGCCTGATTTGCTGAAGCTTTTGTTGTTTATAAAAACAACAGAAAGGAGAGGACTTTCATTCTCCGCAGCTCCTCAGGCTCCGTCTACACTGGCACTTTCCTCATTAAAACTTTTGTTGCTCTGGAGTGTAAATCCCCCCCCCACACCCGAAAGCCAAAGTTTTGACGAAAAGCGTCGGTGTGGACAGTGCTTTGCCGGCGGAACACACGCTCTGGGTGACAAAGCTACTGCCCCTCGTTGGAGGTGGTTTTATTATGTTGCCAGGAGCGCTCTCGCCCAGCGATAAAGAGTGGCCACACAGCGCACCTTACAACGGCGCGGCTGCAGCGGCACGGCCGTGCCATTGTAAGGTGCACAGTGTAGACATAGCCTCAGTAAGAGGAAGAACAGCACAGGCTGCTGCACTGGGATTCCAGAATCTCTGTGTTTGAGTGGCATCTGCTCAAGAGCGCTTTACAAGAACAAAAGCAAGCGAAGATGCTTTCTAGACAGTCGTGTTCCAGGCTTAAGAACCGGCTCTCAAACCAGGACAGACTTAGTAAGACAGGGATGACTTGTTCAAAGGACACTTCCTGGGCCAGTAGTTACGGTCTCTTCGTTCCATCTGCCTTCAGTGCAGATTTCTCCTTCACAGCCCATCTAGCCCAGTGCCTCTCTGCTGGTTTCCACGGTAAAGTTGTACTCCAGTGACTACGACATCACTCCGTCGCCTTGGAAGCGTTTGTGATGCTGCCAGTGCTCCAATGACATCAACACGGATCAACGAGTGGAGAGGCAGGGCATGAAGGAATCGAATGGTTACCTTACTTTAACCTGTCAAGAAAATTTCTAAGCAGCATGGAAAGTAGTTTAGGTTCAAGCCTGGAGGATCTGAGTGGTTCCCTCCGTGTGTTCTTTAAGCCAGAGCAGCAGGAGAGAGCGTGAGCCGAGGGCCCCATTTATTTTACACGAGTGAGTGAGCTGCAGTGCTGGTGCAAGCTGCCAGGTGGACAGCTGTGCGGCTCTTTACAGAGCTGGGAGAGCATGGGCCTCAGCAGGGCAAGCTTCCTCCCAACCGCCCTGCCAATGTGCCTCAACACTGACCTGGTGGGCACCATCTTTAAAGGCCAGAGGGCAGTTCAGTCTCCATGGCCCACTCTGTCCTGGACTGACCACCAGGAAAGGCATTGTATTAACGTGGCCAGTTTTGTGATGCTCTCACACACGCACTGGGAGCCAGACTGAACCACCATGAATTTACTAAGTGCACAGGAAGAGGTTAATACTGTTAGTAAGAATGACCCAGAAACTGGATTTAATAAAAGCACTGAAAGGGTTGAGTAAGACTTTGCAGGAGATATTCTTTGTTCACCCAGCAGCCAACGAAAGGTACCGAATCCCAGCATCTGTAAGCAAACAGCTAATGATATACCTTGAATTTATACAGTGGCATTTGGCCATGAACTGATCTACTAACTATCCAGGCATCCATTCACTCATCACCACAATGCAATTTACCAGGCAAGACTGCTTTAGCTGGTGTTTCCTGCAAAGCACAGCTCGGAAAGTCAGTGCAGAAAGAGAATACAACATTACCTAGAGCCTTGGCTAATTCACTCATGCAGAGCCAGCAGCTCTGATTCGTCCCTCATTTTAAATTGATTTTCCAGTTGTTTCCAACAAGAGACTCTCTCCAAAGCTCCTTGCTTTTATGTCCTGGACAGAGAGCAACTGTGGAAGCTAAAGATCAAGGGAGTCCAACGGCTGGGTTTTGGGCTTTGCTAATAGCTGGCGCACAGTGGTAGAAAAGAGGCTCCAAAATGAACTCCAGCTGACAGGATGAGCCCAAGCTACACTGCACTGTAAATCCAGGGTCACTAGTCTCCAGGCAGAGGTGAGAATTATATCATTTACATTCACAATGCAAAGCCTTTCTGAGGGAAGGCGGGGGGGGGGGGGGGGGAAAAGAGAGAGACAGAGAGAGAGAGAGAGAGAAGCTTGTAACATCACTCAACTGTCAGCTAGAGGTACTGATTAACTCAAGGAAGAGTGATGGCTTGTTCCAGATGCTTACATAAACACAGAGAGAAGCGCCCTGTGGAATACAAATCCAAGCATCCATAGGGAGTATAAACTACAACACAATAATAACTACCTTTAAAGGACAGGCCCAACAAGGACAATAACAGAACACCACTGGCCATCACATACAGCCCCCAGCTAAAACCTCTCCAGCGCATTATCCACGATCTACAACCTATCCTGGAAAATGATCCCTCACTCTCACAGACCTTGGGAGGCAGGCCAGTCCTCGCTTACAGACAACCCCCCAACCTGAAGCAAATACTCACCAGCAACTACACACCACACCACAGAAACACCAACCCAGGAACCAATCCCTGTAGCAAACCTCGTTGCCTACTCTGTCCCCATATCTACTCTGGCGACACCATCAGAGGACCCAACCACATCAGCCACACCATCAAGGGCTCATTCACCTGCACATCTACTAATGTTATATATGCCATCATGTGCCAGCAATGCCCCTCTGCCATGTACATTGGCCAAACCGGACAGTCTCTCCGCAAAAGAATAAATGGACACAAATCGGACATCAGGAATGGTAACATACATAAGCCAGTAAGTGAACACTTCAATCTCCCTGGTCATTCTATTACAGATTTAAAAGTCACTATCATTGAACAAAAAAAACTTCAGGGTATGTCTACACTACGGGATTAATCCGAATTTAGATAATTCGAATTTGGGAAACAGGTTGTATAAATTCGATTGTGCGCGGCCACACTAAGCACATTAATTCGGTTTTTAACCACATTAATTCGGTGGTGTGCGGCCACACTACCCCATTAATTTTAACCACATTAATTCGGTGGTGGCGGCCACACTAACCCTAATTCGAATTAACAAAATCGATTTTGGCGCTACTCCGCTCGTCGAGGTGGAGTACAGAAATCGATTTAAAGCGCCCTTTAATTCGAACTAAATGGCTCTGTTGTGTGGACGGGTGAAGGGTTAATTCGAATTAACGCTGCTAAATCCGAATTAATCCCGTAGTGTAGACCAGGCCTCAGAAACAGACTTCAAAGAGAAACAGCAGAACTAAAATTCATTTGCAAATTTAACACCATTAATCTGGGCTTGAATAGGGACTGGGAGTGGCTGGCTCATTACAGAAGCAGCTTTTCCTCTCCTGGAATTGACACCTCCTCATCTATTATTGGGAGTGGACTACATCCACCCTGATTGAATTGGCCCTGTCAACACTGGTTCTCCACTTGCGAAGTAACTCCCTGCTCTCCATGTGTCAGTATATAATGCCTGCATCTGTAACTTTCACTCTATGCATCTGAAGAAATGAGGTTTTTACCTACGAAAGCTTATGCCCAAATAAATCTGTTAGTCTTTAAGGTGCCACCAGACTCCTTGTTGTTTTTGTAGATACAGACTAACACGGCTACCCCCGATATTTAAATGGTTGGTTCCAAACCCCACCCAACCTCCCCTTCTTCACAACACACAGACACACCTGAATCAATATGGAACTGAAGCACCAGGAAGTTAGGTTGGGTGCAGCTAAGCAGCCAGTTGCAGCTTCCCATCCTGGGAATTTTCTGCCAGCGTAATCCACAGCATAGTTTGTTGCAGCCTCAGGGCTGCTCTAAGCTACACTACCTAGTTATGGCCCTTAAGGCCCAGCCCATCAGCCAGGGATCATCAAAACTCAGTAGCCAAGCCCCTTCCTCCTGGCCACATCCATAAACAATGGAGAGGGGTCTGAAAGTGGAGGCTGCTACACCAGCTGGGGACTCCCGCACGCTAAGGGAATCCCCAGCCAAGCAGAGACCCTGGCCTTACAGCCGCCTGATGTCAATCACAAGTGTGGGGGAGAATCTGGCCTGATTAGATTTGCTCATAAAATACTGTTCCTTCCCCTGCCCTCCGCAGTCCCTCAACGCCTCACCCACCTCCTTCCCCACAACTCAACACAGCTTCTCAGGAAATGCAATTGAAAGCCACCCCCAGAACTGCACAGCTGAGGAGTAGCCCATGCCTCTCCTTAGCCGTGATTTGGTGCTAGTGACTCTCCCACGTGGGGTGGGCCGGGCCATTTTAAGCAGGGTGTTGCCAGTTATGGTTGTATAGTGTTGAACAGCACGAATGAGCCCAGAAACGACTGATGGCGCATGTCGTACAAAGCCTGGCTTTGACTCTGGCAGCTAGAATGTCTGGGACTCTGTTTCCCCACCTGTAATCTGGGGAGAAGGCTCCCTTTCCTCACAGACACGTTGTGCGGATCATGGGCAGGATGTTCGCAGTGCCCTACAGACAGGCAGAGAACGACCTCAACCTCCACTGAGCGCCACAGGGTCTCACGCCATCCCCCAGCACACCGAGAGGAGTCCCACACGCTAGCCGAGCGCTGGGAAACCTACTCTAGAAACGCCGCTAGCCGTATGTTTTACTGCTCTAAGGTGGGACGTGCCGCCGTGCTCAGCAGAGACAGGGCTTTCTGAAGGGAATGATTTGGGAATCTTAGTGACGGGCAGGACGCTTAATTACCTTTTTATACTAAAAGACAACAAAGCGGTGTGAGAGCTCATCAGCCCGCGACTCCCTGTGCATTACTGTTCATCCCAGGCAAAGGGAATATGCTTCACCAATGAGAGGCCCTGAGCTGGAGCCCCTGCCTCCTCCCGCAGCAGAGGTGTCCCCAGTGTTGTTCAGAGGGGGCCTGTCCATACACATCACTAGAGAGGAGATTTCAATCTCCCAGAGGAGTTTAGCATTGGTGAGAAGTACCAGACAGAGTCCCAAACACAAAAGAGGATAAATGGGAACCTAAGGCAGCATCCAGGAGAACATCCTCAGCAACGCGCCTCCCTCCAGACCTGGGATGATCACTTCTAGGGCTCATGCTCCCTGGCACATCCAGTCTTTGCCCTCTCTGCTGAGATGGCCAGCAAGGGAGCCAGTTAGTACCCAAAGATCAAAGGCAGCTGGTAACATCTGCAAGTGGGTAGGCAAAACCAACCCAAAGGTGCCCTCAAAGGCGGTTTGAGAACAGCAAGTAAAATATCACATTGCATCGGATCCGGTATAGGGCAGGAAAGCCTCCCCGAGGAGCCTCCACTGCCGGGAGTGAAGCTGACAAAGGCACCTGTCGGCTCTAGAACCAGACGAAGGCCAGAACTATTCCACACAAAAGAAGAACCCCATGCGGCCAGATGTCCGATCAACTGGGGCTGGCTTCAGCGTCAGCTAGAAGCAACGGGCAAGTGATATGGGACATGGAGCCTGAAAGAGTAGATTGTTTCCTTAAAAAGGAGTATCATTTTAGCTGATGGTCATATCAGGTGCCTGGATTTTACACACACACTCTCCCCCCCCCCCCCCGGGACCCCAGCCATCTGTGCATCAGCAGCCATGCTCCTTCATTTCCAGCCCAATTTCTTCAGTTACGCCTCAAGCCAATGACATGTGAAAAGCGGTTCCAGGGGGTGAAAAAAACAACCGAGGGATGCTACTGAGTGAATCCAGCAGAAGGAAGAGGTTAGTTCTAAAGGGTGAACCCTCTGCTTTAGGCACAAACACCCCCACAATCCACAGCCAGGGGGGGAAGGAATTGGGACAAAGGGTGAGAGAGAAGTGGGAGCTGGCTAAAAATCACACCATTTAAATAAAAATAAATAAAAAAAAAAAATATTGCTTGAGAGCGTGTTGGGAATCTCTTTGCAATTCACAGCAGGCACTGAGATACTGTGGCGATAGGGCCCTTGGATACTACGCTCCTTGGGAGCGAAGCTCTCTGTGAGGAGGAGACGCTATGGGGAGTTACTGTTATACAGCACAGTGGCACTGAATGCCCAGCCAGAGAAGCCAGTCCAGGATCTTGTTCTCATCAGTACTGGTCTGTTGGCAGATCGGTGTTGTGGAAATAAGCTGGGGTACCCTTAGGGGGTGAGAGGGAATCCTTAGACTGTCCCCCACCCATTTTCCAATCACACAAACAGGGAGGATGCCCTGTCCGCTCTAGCGGCACATAAACTAAGGATCTCTCCCTACAGGGTACTCACACAGGAGAGGCTAACGAGGATGGCCATGACCCTCCTACACCTCCCTTCAGTAAAGAGCGTCGGCTAGTCTCAGAGAGACGGCGCCGCTTACTCTGTTGCATCCAGTGAGATGATCAGACTGTCAGTGGCTCACACGGAGAGGAAAAGGGGAGGGAAGATGGGTTCACACACTCCTAGACCCAGGTAGCCTCCTTGCCGGACGATGCCAGGCCGAGTTAGCCCACCGTGGGTCGGATCTCCTAAAAGATCCTCTAGTTACTGGGCTTGCGTTAGAGTAGTTCTGGTCACGAGCCAAAAGACTTCGCAGAGTACTCTGGGCGTCTTCCGGTAACACTCAATTCACACTGGTGTACACACACACACACACACACACACACACACACACACCCCCCCCAAGGCCTTATTCCAGGTACTATTCCCAAGTACCTCCAGGTACTATTCCCAAGTACCTCGATGCATCACTCGAGGCGGTAACAACCCCTCCTGAGGCGGTAACAACCCCTCAACACCGGTGCATACCTATGCACCTCGCCTATGCATACAGGGGGCGGCAACAATTCCCCTAAGCCGCTCAGCATCTGACCTTGCTGCACAGTCAATAAGTTCGGATGGCGTGAGCCCAACAGGGACAGACGGCCCCACAGACAGTCCTCCTCTGACACCCCAATAGAGATTTCAAAAGGTCTCCTACCTCTATTGTGGCGCCATGGGGTTCAAAGGGGAATGATCCGTAGCAGCTGCCGGTGCCTCTGCGGGCGTTGCCATCCCGGACGAGCCCCCAAATTGTCGGAGAATAACAGAGTTCTCACTTTTTGTTTGGGTACAGCAAATCAGATACCTTATTTTCTCTCTCTATATCAATTGCATAGAGGGAGAGAGCTAAGCAGGTCTCTCAACAGGTAAACAATTACAGCAAGCATTTATACCTTTTGTTACAGACAATAATGAGCAATAGCTGCATTTTGTTTATACATAGGTCATTCTGATATCTTGTTTTGCTCACTAATGTAGACTCTTAGTCTACATTCCATATTATCTACACAAGGTCGCAACAACTTCTTACACAGTTCTTTCCCACTCGCCTCACACATTCCTCGCTTCTACAAATCTCGCGTTATTAGGGTTACAGTTAGCCTAACTCTTGCTAACGAACTGTCATGCATTGCATCCCCTTCCTGTCAGTTCTTTCTCTGCTTCCACAACGTTGTAATTCTTCATTGTGCGAGGACTATAAGGAGCGAGCGGATAGGGAGAGCTACACTTTCTTCAGGCAGTACTGGAAGCCCCAATCCTTTGGACATGAACAAAGCCCTAGTGAATAGGGACCTGCCCTGCATTGGCAGAGAGGCCTGGGCTATCCAGCTCGTGTGCTGGTATAACTATGTTGGTCAAAGGGGGGTTGTACAGTTTGAACTATACCTTCCGAATGATAACAAGGTCTAAGTAGGTTTCTTCCCATCTTTAACACCCCCAATTTAAAGGGGTTTGAGGGTCTGGAATGCAATGAAGTAGTTGATCGGTACCTGATCCGTTGACAAACCCTGTAAATATCAGCTAGCACCTTTAATCTAATAGGCATACATGGGTCTCCTTGTGTTCCCTGTCTAAAGGAACGGATGACGCTGCGCTGGCAGGAACAGAGCAGTTAGTACCAGGTACCATCCTGATGGATCAGCTTATTTAACACAATTATGTCCAGGACGAGGCTGGCCAGCGCTGCCTGTACATTACAGATCATTTTAATTTACTGCATGTGAGGAAGGGGCCAGCATTTCAACAGGGCCTTTCTTTCATCTCATTTGCTTCATGATCAGGAAACTGGGAGCTCCTCCAGACCAAGCAATATATAACTTAGGGCTATGTTACAGAGACCTACCCCGACCTAGGCTGGAAGCCAGTCAAGACAGGGACCGCCCCCCCCCACCTGTAAAGTTCTATGCACACCTATGCCATGTAATTCCTGCTTTCCTGCGGACCCAGGATCCACTACACCTTGATAAACAATGGAAAGCCACTGATTCCCCAGTGATCAGCGAGCTCCCAAGGACCCAGGGAATGGCAAAGGCCTTTGGCAGGGGCACATTCAATGTGCCATGCAACCTTTCATAATCTTTGGACTGATTGTGGAAGACCCGCAGGCTTCCCCAGCCCGACTCATAACCCTACAGCCGTTTCACCCATGCCTGGAGCTTTGCAGTCTGGGCACAGCCGATGAGCTGTGTACACAGCCACTCCCAATCAAGCTGGGTGTGGCTATCCAGGGGCAGGAGATAAATCGGCCCACCGTGTATGGCACAGTTACTTTTCACAAGAACAAGCTGGTGGGATCCGCTTCCCTCTCCCCCAAAGGTTGGATTAAGCTCCATTTTTAAAAGACAAGACAAACCAAACTATGATACGCACATAAGAACTGGCAGAGCAGAGCAGACCAGAGACCTACTCCAGCAGTAGGGACCAGTGCCAGAAGCTTCAAGGGAAGATTCAATAAACCGAACAATGGACAGCTATGGAACAGCCTGCCAGTGAGACAGAAATGTCTTCCAATCCCCTGGCAAACAGTTGCTGGCGTATGCCCTGATGCATACGGGTTTATGTCCCAGACAAAATGTGTAATGTGGATATCACCACCAGTCCTTCTGCAGATAACCTGGGGTGAACAGTTTAGTCACAAGCTTTCAGACTATCCAGTTAATTTGAGACCCCAGCTCCTTGTCACACCTCACAAAGAAGGCTCCCTTTGTACTGCGGGAGCTGCATACATTTCATGCAGCTCGAGTATTGATTTCGAGTCAACCTTGCAACTTCTCCAGTGGTTTTTCTTTTTGACAGGCCCATGCAAGCATCAGAGAGTGTGACGTTAACAAATGCATCTCAACTGACAGCAAAACCAGAGGTCACAGATGGCAAACAGAACTTGACTGGCAGCAGGCAATGGCTCCAGCAGCCATGCAGGAAGAGCAATAGACAGGTAAGGCTCCCTCTGAGGTCTCTGTTAAGCTAAGCCAGCGCTTCGCTGTCAGACCCCAAGGAAAGGTGGACAGTCGGCTGGAAGAACAAAGAGGTGGACGTGATCATGGAGGAAGGGAATTAGCTGGGAAACACAAAAGCTCTAAGGATGCAGATCACATCAAAATGGCTCTCTCTCTCTCTCTCGCTCTCTGTCTCTCTATTTATTTCATTTAAGAGGAAAGACTTCCATCTCCATTCTAGGAATTTCCCTGTGGTTGGGCAGAGGAAACGTGAGCTAATGTGCCACTGCAAGTGAGTTCTACGAGCCTTCCCTTGGCTGGGCTCCCACTTTTCAACAGATACAGATGTAATGGGCCAAGTTTATCCCTGGAGTAGCTCCACTGAGGTCAGTGGAGTTAAACTAGAGAGACTTTGATCCAAAACCAAGCTGATCTGTGGAAGTAATTTCATCCCACAAGAGATGAGGGGCAGCTGTGGAGCTGTTGCGAGAACCCAAAAGCTGTTCCATCGCACCAGGGAGCAATAAGGCAGCAGAGTAGGAATGAGCTATGAGGAGAACAACAGTGTTAATCTGTTCCCCGACACTCCTTTTCACCCTCCATGTGATAAGCTCCTTGCGCTCCTCATCAGAGGGTTTGGTCCCTTTTTCCCTGCAAATAAATTAATTTCTAATCACTGATACACTCTGCTAAGTTTGTTCTTGTAGATGAAATAATTCTAGCAAACCTATCCAAAGCCGGTATGTTTACCTGAACAGAGATCACTAACATTGTGATATCAAAGTGACAGTTCATAGTCAAGACCTTACAGCTAAAGTACTTGGAAACATATGTCAGTATCGTCGACTTATAATGGTCCATGGGGAGTGGGCATCTGATTGACGCATTCATTTAGAATGCCCCGGTTACGTGCAAAGTAAACTAAGAATCCCTGCCCAACACCCCTGCTGCTGCTGGACCACCAACGTGTCTATGCAACGGGTTTAAATGGAACATCCCCGTGGATGGAATGTCTGGCTGTTGGTTACATCCAGCCATACAGAGCTAGCACACTTCCTGGATGTACCTGTTGCATCCTGGAATTCAAAATGAAAGAGAAATCAGAATCTCTCTCTTCGGCTCATTATCACCACACAGGTTTGAAGGGAACATGGCATCAGTAGATTACATTGGGGAGGAGGAGACTGAGATTGTTAACATGCCACCCCACCTACACACCTTTTTTGGGGGGGGGGGAGGGGAAGAGGGGCACAGAGTAATGTACTGATCATACATTTGCCTGGGGCTGTGCAGCTACTCACTTGAAACTGAACATCCACCTCTCCAAGACACTGAGTGCCAAACTCAGCTCTGGTATAATCACGCATAATTCCCGTTCAAAGGGAGCTGCATAGCTTCCACCAAGAACACCTTTCCCGTATTCTCTGTCACCAAGAGAACCCCCAGAGGCACGGAGGAATGAAAAACATGAGCACTCCCATTTCCTCTAAAGGCAGCAACGCTGTGTAAGTCAGAGATGGATCAAGGAGGGCATGGAAAGAACCAGCTTGGGGGTTGAATCTAGGCAGCACTTTCAGGCTCTGAAGTCACATTTTTGTGGTCATTACTTCAGTGGGGAGAGCCCCACTCCTGTTCCCATTTCGGAACATTTCAGTGTGTTTACACGTCCTTGCATCCCTCTCACCCGATTATCGGCAGATTGTGAATTTAGATAATCAGTGGGGAAAACTTTGTACTTGGAACATAGGCACTGACTGCGTGGGTGCTCCGGGGCTCAAGCACCCATGGAAAAAAATAGTGGGTATTCAGCACCCAGAGCTTGAGTGTGTGGAATGTGATGAGGGAGTTTGTTTATAAACAGAGGCAGGCTGATTAAGATAATAAATTAAATTAAATTAAATTAAGGATCGTTAGATGATCCTGAAAGCATTGCCAGGCACTCCAGTTAAAAGATAGGAAACAAATGGTAGGAATAAATGGTCCATTTTCAAAATGAAGAGAGGTAAATAGTGGTGTCCTCCAGGGGCTTGTACTGGACCAGTGCTGTTCAACCTATTCATAAATGATCTGCAAAAAGGGGTGAACAGTGAGGTGGCAACGTTTGCAGAGGATACAAAATTACTCAGTATTTTGCAGTCAGCTTTGGACTTAATGTTACAAAGGGATCTCACAAAACTGGGTGAGTAGGCAACAAAATGGCAGATGAAATTCAATGTTAAATGCAAAGTAATGCACATGGCAAAATATAATCCCAACTATATATACAAAATGATGGTGCCTAAATTAGCTGTTTCCCATCCAGAAAGAGATCTTGGAGTCATTTGCAGTACTGTTTCCAGAGTACTGCAGATTTATAAGAATCCTTCTCACGGTGCCTGTATCATCCTGAACTCATTCTCAAGCTTCAGAAGATTTAAAAGTGATCTCCTGTCACCAATGGGACAGACGCAACTGAATAACCAAACTGTCCTTAATGTCCATCAAAACAATACCAGGGAACTAGATGTAAATAAGATTGCTGACCGTTTCATCCAGAAAGCTACAGTTCGGCATAATGTCTTTCAACAGGGATGTTTGTGAAGACAGCTTGTAGGTGACTGCAATGATTTTAATGTAGTGTAATTCATGATAATGTAATTATGTAGTTCACAACAATTTAATCATTATTAAAATAGTAAAGATACCAATGACAGACACATTCAATAACTAGAATATGAAAGAAGTGTATAAATAGGTTGAAAATAGCCTTCCCCCAAAACTGGCAGAGTGCCCCCTCCCTCCCCAAACACACACACCCACCCCTCTTCAAAAGCATTCACCAGCAAAAACAAAAGTCAGCACCCATGACTTGGAAACTGAAAGGGCCTGCAGTGTATCAAATACACAGACTCATGATTGCACAGACACCAGGAGTTGAGTGAAGAGCTCTGCAGTGACCCTTTCTGCCCCCCAGGGGCAGTGCTAAACCTCAAGATACATAGGCCATAGTGTGACAGATCCCCAAAGGGGGTAAACAGGGAGCTCTCTTGCCTGGTGAGGAAATCCCAAACTAAAGTCTGGCTCAGCCCAGATCCAAGCCATAATCTAGAACCAGGACAGAGTCTTGCAATTCAGCACAGGAAGGTCCCACAGCAGCCAAGGTGCCACAGTCAATCCCAGGGTGTGCTCACAGCTATGGGTGATGTTTGGCCCAGACACTCCCCTCAGCTCTGTACCCAGATCTCCCCTCACCTCCCCCGGGTAGAAAAGCGATCACCACTCGCACTGCCCTGAGTCCCCGGGAAATTTGAAAGGCCCGAGCTGGACATGCCAGGAAGGGGCCGGGCACTTCTCAAAGCAGGGCTGCAATTTGCAATTGCATCAGACAGTGACACCGCTGCCAAACCTCAGTCACCAGCCCTGCGAACAGCCCGCAAAATAGCGAGCGGGGAGCACGGCCATGGAAACCCGACACTGCCCGGGAGGGAGGGATGCCCAGCTCCTCGCGAACAGCCGAGCGAGGGCCGCTGTCAGACACACGCAGGGGGACAGAGTTCAGGGCACGCACTGTGCACAGACTCTTCCAAGCAGCCCAGGAGACCTGGGGGTGCCGAGCCAGACAACTCGCGGGGCCGGGCGACTGTCCCCCCAGGGCAGCAGCAGAGGGGAATTCCGGGACGGGGAACAGGGGAGGTTGTTGTCCCATCACCCAGGCGGCCGCTCCTGCCCCAGGCGAGGCGCGGCCCCCACCCCCGGGTGCAGCGAGCGCTTGGCCGGGGCAGCCCCCGCCCAGCACTCACCTGCCAGGATCGCCTTGCCGGGGTGGGTGAGCTTCGCCCTGCCGGCCGGGGCCGCGGCAGCCAGGCGGCGGGGGCTGGGGAAGGGGCTGGTGAACGCGGGGCGGGCGGACATGACTGCGGCGGCGGGAGAGGCCGGCGGACTGGCCCCGTTTAAGCGGTGCGGGGCTGGGCTCGGGGCGGGTCCCCGGGCAGGGGGCGGGCAGCAGGGCACGGCGCCCCCCGCGGACGCCCGGGCTGGCTACGCGCTGGAGCGGCTGGTCGGCAGCCGGTCCCCGCCCGCAGCAGGGGTGGGGCCGGCGGCGTCACATCCTCGGGAACACGCGGGGCGGGGCGGGCCCGGGCAGCCCGCGGGGGCGGGACTCAGGCGGCAGCTCCGCCGCCTGCTCCTCGCCCGCCGGGAGAAAGTGGGGGGCAGGGTCCTGCGGGGCGACAGGCGGCTGCTGTTCGGGGGGGCTATGAAATCCTTCCCTCGGGGGCTCCGCTCTGCCCCTGCCCCGGTGCAGCCTCAGCTCCAGCAGCCCAGGGGCTCCCCTCACTCAACCAGCCCCAGGGCTCAAGCAGTTTTTTACTTTCATAACTGAGGAAGGCAGCCCAGGGGTGCCGGGGCCACGAACGGCCCAGCCCAGGGGTGCCGGGGTCAGGAACGGCCCAGCCCAGGGGTGCCGGGACTCAGCAAGCCCTGGCCCAAATTAAGCCCTGGCCTTACTGCAGCGGCTTGGCTCAGCACCTGCTGCTTCCCAGCTGTGGAATCACATGTGGGGGGCAGTAGGGATGAAACCCTGAAACCACAATCACTGCCCTCAGGGGAAGAAGCCATGAGCCCGGTAACATCCGTGCCCTAACGGGAGGGTATAGTGGCCTAGTAGATCGAACAGGGCCCTAGGACTTAAGAATCCCTGTGTCTGCTACTTAGCAAGTCCCTTTATCCCCCCATTTCTGCAGCTATGAAATGCGGAGAATGATAGCAACTTCCTCTGTAAAGCACTGTAAATAATTATTAGAAATAGACACCTAGGGCAAGCTGATCCAGGCTTTTGCAACTTTATTAAGATGCCATCTGCCAAGGACCGTAGATGAGACAGCGTTTTGAGGGGGTCTAGATAAGGGGCCATGGCACTGTTGCATGAAGTTGTTTGGTAATAGAGAGGCAGGTGTCTTATCTATAATTGATTTATATTGCAACTTTCATCCTAAAGGACATAGTTCAAGTTAAGCACGCCTCTAAGTAGCTGTAGGATTAGGACATTAGAGATTGTGTACAGCTACCTTGCACACACATACCCCACCTCTGCCAGGGAGTGTGTCATCTTCCTCTCACTAACTTTTTTTACCAGTATGTTACTACCTTCATTTATGGAAGTTTGAGAGCAGTTTAATTCCAGCTCAGGGTTGTTATTAAGCCACTCAACTTAGCTCATGGGGTTTAATGTCAGCACTAGAGCTCCTTGATGAAAACTGCACTGAGTTATATTTGTCCGTAAATTAAACAAAAGAGGCACCTGCAAGCATCCAGGCATTCATTTTTTATTTTTTTTAGGCATTTGTTTTTCTGACTGCTGCTTGTAAACAACCTCGTAGAAGCTTAAAAATTAAGTCCTGGTCCCTAGTGAATGTTCCTGCCTGGCTGTTGGACACAGGCTGGTTTGTTAGTGCTTGCAGTGACTGATTGAAGAAAAGCATTTTAACCTTTTTTTTTTTCTCATTACAGCTGTTTCCAAGGCCATAGAAGACACCACCACCAACACATTTGTGCCCCTCTCAACCTTCACAAGCTGTAAAATGATGATTTCTAAACAGGACGCTCCCTTCCCCCTCAACAAACTATGAAAAAGTCAACGTCATACACTGTGAACCTAATACGAGGTGGTCTTAACAGGCTATATATACATACACACACCTCAGTGTGTCACTAGGGCCTGGCTAAAAAGAACGCTCCTGAGACCCAAAATTATGGGGCTGAGTCTTTTACCAAGAACTAGATTCGAGTCAGCTGTTAGTGCTGCATGGGTAGAAGGGCTTTTCCTCAGGTAAGACAGATATAAGCCCTGACTAATACTGAGTTAGCCAAAGAACACACTAGTATAGTAAGAGACTATTAAGATTTTCACATCAGTCACTAAATGGCTCTCCCAGTAGAGTACATTTTTGGCCCCTGTTAACTTTAGCTGAACTTGAACTGGTGGCTTAGATATCTATATCCTCACCATGAGTTCCCTTCACCAACTTGTCCTCCTTTATCTGTATTTTAAACACAAGGCAATTAGTAGAAATGGTGGTTACTACGTGAATATATTGAGAGAAGTTCACTTCATAATTGGATCAGAAACGGACTTTCCCAAGATGGGGAAGATTGTGGATCCAAGGTTCTGGTTGAGTCCAGTTTAAGCAGAACAAAATCCAGCACAGACTAAGTTTAAACGATTCCAAAGTTAATGACCATCTAAATGGCAATTTTGTTATCAGAATTCAGAGTCAGTTTTCTGCACAAGACCTAGGGAATTCCAAAAATTTGCAGGGAGATCCTAAATCCACAGAAGTCTACCTGTGCAGACTTTCCTCCACAACAGAGCAATTAGCCTGTTCCAAAGCTAACTAATATTACCTTCCATAGGTTTCCTCCGACAACTGTAGCTAGCTCCGCTAGATGCAACTCAGCTCTCATTGAGTCCTGTGGTCTGTGCACCTTCATGTTGTTCTTTCCCACCAGCAAGTTTGAGGAGTCTGTTAGCAGATGGAATCTAATTGTGTACTTGGGAAAATTGACTGGTATGGCTCTAGCAGAATAATTATTCCACTGCAGCTATGCTGGTGCAACTTACTGTGTGAACACACTGTTCCAGAATAAATAGGACTTTACTCTACTTTGGAAATAGAGTGATTTATACTGGAATAAAGTCCTATTTATTCTGGAACAGAGTGTCCACCCCCAGGGGGTTATATCGGTACCTCTACAGCAGTGCAATTATTCAGCCCAAAGGACATAGGATGTAGCGGTCAATTTTCTTTTATAGTCAAGCCTCAAGTGAACATTAGGGGCCAGGCTCTATGTTCATCTTTGATTCAGATACTTTATATTGGTCTCAGCCACCAATTGCGGGCAGTCAATGCCTGGCCTTAGGTTCTCAGATCTATAGCCATGGCACAATGAGGCTCCCTGCTCAGAACTCATGTGACTTGCAATACTTTTACTGTTAAGGGATTGTATTGAATTTCAGATCCATCATCAGTGAGTGTGTGTTGTGCCATTTCAGTCTCAGAGATGGACTGCATCACGGCTAGGAGAAACAGTCTCTTCACTCCTCACATCCAGCTGGGCGGATTAGTTTGGTTCTATGCAGCCAGGGGTGCAGTGCAGATGGTCTCCGTGACTGTTCAGTGTGTAGGTTCCCACAGTAATGGCTGTCAACTGTTCATTGGATTTCAACCCAAATCCCATACTGAGTCCGCTTTTTACTTTGTCTGACTCCACTGTCAGGCCCCATCCTCTCTCATTAGTATCCAGTCCGTTACAGGCGCTCTTGGCATACCCTAGTCGCAGCACTAGTAGCAAGCATATATTCCAAAATCCTGATTATTGGTAATATTATTACTTACCATAACATGAATCTGGAGCTGTAAGGTAAAGTGGTTTCCTGAGTGCCTCATTGTGTGTCTCACCAGTGCCATGGCACAAAGCTGAAGGATTACCTATAGCTTTCAAAATGGCTGTGTTTTTTGCACCAGCATCCATCTTGGCCTCCTCTCTCCTTTGGGCTCATCCCTCCATCCCCTTTTCTGAATGATTACATTCAATCCACAGCAGCTTCTTGGAAAATGAGATGAACTACTATAGGTGAAATACGGAAGTTGTTTACTTGTATAAGAGGTATTACCGGTGGCTTCACAGCATGGTTAAAACATACATACTGATATAGTGTATAATATACCATAAATGCAGTATGCATAGGTATGTGGGGGCAGAGTAACAGAGTACAAAGGCCAAGATTCAGAGGAACTAATTAAGCTGGAAAGCTTGGAACAGGTTATAATTTTAATGAGAAAGGAGGTTAGGAGTCAGAGACCAGACCGGAAGAGCTGTAAGGACTGGCAGCAAAAGCGCATTTATGGCATGGGAGGCCAGGCAGAGACAGATGCAGCAGTGGAAATATCCAGCTCACATCTCATGCCCACGCATGGTCCAAACCTTTCATCCCTATATAGGAAGCTAGACACCCAGCTCCCAAATCTTCCATTTTCCTACTAACCCCACTGACCCAGCAGAGGAAGGAACGATGCTATGCCATTTGTTTGCTGAGATTGTTAAGTTATTATTCAGCTCACTTTGCTTTATCCATCGTCCACAGGTGCCAACTTTCCTTGGCGCCGGTGGGTGCTCGCGCCCCCCTGGCCCCACCCCCTCCCCCTCCCTGCCCCTATTGGATTCTTCCCCAAATCGCTGCCTCTTCCCCAAGCGCGCCACGTTCCTTCCCCCCCCCCCACCACCACCATTTGCTGCGCAAAACAGCTGTTTCACGGCGCAAGCGCTGGGAGGGAGGGGGAGAAGCAGGACATGGCGGCGCACTCACGGGAGGAGGCAGAGGCGGAGGGGCAGGTTGGGGTGCTGCCGGTGGGTCCAGAGCACCCACCAATTTTTCCCTGTGGGTGCTCCAGCCCCAGAGCACCCACGGAGTCAGCGCCTATGCCATCGTGCACTGCTGAGCATCTTCCACCCTGACTCCCCAGATCAGCTCATTTGAGTTTACAGGAGCTATATGAAAGGTGCCACAAGCGCCACTCAAGCCATTCTCTGGGTTCTCTCCAGCTTGGATCTGCTAGAAGAGTAGGATGACTAACCATCAGTCCTTTTCCTCCCACCTACCTGACCTATAGGAAGGAAGGAATGTAGGCACAGTCATAGATTTGGGGCAGCTGTTTAGAACTCCGGTTAACAGCATTGTTTGGATGGCAGAAAACAAAGATTGTAAACTGTCTGAAAACAGCAAGAGATTTAAACTTGTGATGGATCTCCGCAGCTCTCTGCTTGCTTCTCATGCCACTACTGTATGTTGTGTCTGCAAATGCTATAACATGCCCATTGCTATTGTAGGTGAGGTCACTTGCTTTACCCAATCCTCAGTACACACCAACTCTTCATTAAGCAATAGATTGGCTTTTTTAGGTCCTAACTCATCAAGTCCATTAAGCAATGTGCATGATCTCAAACTTATTCAGCAAAGTACTCAAGTGCACTCTTAACCTAACGCACATACTTAAATCCCATTTACCTCACTGAGATATAAGCAGGTGCTTAACTTTTAAACATGTGATGAACTCCTTCCCTGTTCAGCAAAGTAATGAAGCACAAGCACAGATTAGAAGTTGTTACACAAGTTGCCCTCCAAGAAATCATTATACCCATCACCAGGAAGAGACTAGAGAGAAAGAGTACTCTGTAGAGAACAGCTGACCTTTGTACTAGTGGCTGTAGAATGAGATGTTTAAAATCCATAGGTGGTTTTTACATGCAAGTTTCTGCTGCCAGCTGAAGCCTACAAGAGTATTACCCTGGGCTAGTACATGGGCAAAATTAAAGATAAAAAGAAGAGTTAACTTTAAGAGGTAGAATTTTAAGTCTTGTCTCTTATTTTTGTCAGTCCAACAATTTCTATGGAAGCAAACTATCTGGCAAAACCAGAATCCATTTCCATTACTGATGGCGGGTTCTTGCCTCTGCTGTCATGGAAACAAATGCCCGATTACCATATTTATGACAGAGTACTAGAATAACTTTAACCGTTTCCTTCCTTTTTTTGTCCCCTCGATTCCAGGGGTTAATAAAGCTACTGGGAACCAAAAGGGCAGCAGAATATCAGAGGGAGGACTCGGATCTCGAGGACTGAGTGGGAACTGAAAACTGCAAGGGCTGGTTGACAAGCATTGGCTACAGACCCAAAAAACACCTCAAGTCTGGGGCCATTCAGATGGAAAGATATTTTTCCACTCCTACTCTTACCCTATAAAGATCTTTACAAAATAAAATGATCATGTTGTTTGATAAGCTGACAACGTGTCTGGCTCTGCGTTAGACACACAATGAAGACAATCCTAACCCTGAAGAATTTACAATCTAAAGACGGTCCCAAAACACAGGATGCAGTGACTCCAAGCAATGAGTGAACGGGGATTATTAATATTACTGATGACACCTCCTGCGGGCACTGAACATTGTTTTCACGTCCAATGGTGTGGTTTTACCAGAAACCTTTAGGTGGTTGAAGTATTGCACCAAAAGCATGCCAATCACCTTATCACACACCTACACACATTATAGCACAGCTACTTTAATTATATAGCAATCTGAAAAGTGTGAAGCACTACCTGAATAGTAGAATTGGTCAAGATATGCTACCCAGAAATTTACCATTACAAGCTCCTCCAACCTGCTACAAAAATACACCAGTTTATTCTGTGATGAGGAGGCAGTGAGCTAGATTTCCTTTCTCCAGCAGTGAAGGTTCACCAGTATTCCAACAGGTTCCTTACATCAAGTCTATAGTCTGCTACGCATGATCATGCAGACTGAAGATGAAGAGATGTCATGTTAGGGCTTTTGAGTCAGAGCATGCAGTCAGCTTTAGGTGTTTCCTGGAACCAGTAGGATTCTGAGGACACTATTCTACAGTGTCTCACAGGGCCCCAGTTTGAGCAGCATTTGCAAACAAGAGTCCATTGTGAGGCAACATTAAGTCTGAAAGGATTTCCCTTCCCACACGAGCTGGTATGTTGTGGCCCTCTGGGGCGTGTAACCTTCAAGTGGGGGTAGAACTCAGCTTCTGATCCAAAGGCACAGGCCCCCTAGCAACACAGCTAGAATAAAGGTCTTACCATCTTTACGCAAGCCTGACTCTCCATCCAGGAGAAGACAACTCTGACACGTGCTAGATAGGACATTACAAGTTATCACCACTCCACCAGAGCATGGTAAGTGCATTCTCCATGGCATGAGCTATGTTGTTGCTTTAAAAAAAATAAATAAAAAGTTGAAGTTGACAAACCCAGGATTGAATTTACCCTAAATGTGTCCATTTGTACCATCTGACTCAGAAGAGGGGGGAGATAGGGAGGGGAATTTCTTGCAAAAGAACAGCATTCCAAAAGATTAAAAACCCTCAAGTTCTCAGATGGGCAACCCTCCCACAGACTCCCCCAATTCAGAATCTTGGATTTCTCTTCAATCATACATTGTAATGCTTCAGAACTTTGCCACTGGGCTAACGTACATGCCAGAGGCTCTGCTAGTCCTTTCTGGTTGCCCTTTTTCCACAAAGGTTACAAACACTGCCTTAGGATAAGAGATTTTAAATCTTTATTAAGAGTCCACAAAACATTTCTCAGCTGGGTCAATGAAACACTACAGGAGAAGGTTTGATAGATAAAACTTAGAATTTAAAAATGGAATGGGAACATTTCTAGTGGTATAAGGCTTTTGGAAAAAGGTACTATATTTTACAAAACTAATTCTAGGTCAACTGGTTTAAGCATCTCTTTAAGAGCAGGGTAGGCCATGAATGCATGCAAACCTGATTTTCAGGAATTCCAAGTACCAATGCCAAAAGAAGTCAATGCATCTTTATAGCTTGGGGCGGGGCAGGGCAGGGCAGCCGATACAGTGCCTTTAAATTGCCAAATTAAGTTAAGGAAGCTTTCTTCTGCTCTATTCCTTGCAATTGCCCAATACTTCAGAGGTCTTTGTTCTTAAAGGTGAAGTGTTCAGTACTTTAAAATGGGTCAGAACATCTCATTCCAGCTGTAATCTCACTGAGATTTTGGTACAGTTTTTCTAACTCCTCAATTTCATTAATTCTCTTGGGCACAAAGAGATTATCTTCCACCAGCCCTGATCAAAAGCTAAACACAGGATGCAGCACTGATCTGTTCGAACTGGACTGATCACCGATCCGTTCAGTTTAAAGAACAAGCTCCTAAGGCTATGTCTACATCATGAGCTAGGGGTGTGATTCCTGAGCTCTAAGGCAAGTATAGATAGCTGTGTAACTGCAGTCGTGCGGGCAGCAGCAGCGTGGCTTAGCTGTGCTAAGTACAAACACTCCTGAAATGAGAAAATATGTACTCAGTCCAGCTAAGCTGTGCCACCACTGTGACTGAAAATGCTATCATGGCTACACCAATAGGTTACACCACTATTTATACTTGTGCTAGCTCTCCTTGAGCTACTGCAGGTATGAGTCTGTGAGCTGGGCAAATCACACCCTTAGTTCATAGCATAGACGTAGCCTCACAATCATACAGGTAGGAGTTCAAATCAGATTTTACTGTTATACTGGTCTGCATTTCATATTTGGGGAAAGGATATGCCAGGAGAAAGTCATGCTCCTACTTGTGGCCTTTTTTGCAAAGATTTAGCCCTTTCCACCTTCCTCTTCCTCCCACCCTTGGGGGGGGGGGGGGGGGGGAAAAAAAATACCCACTTTAGGCTCCAAATTCAAGTTTGTAAGAAAGCAAGGTTTTACAGACATTAGGGCAAAGGAAATGTTTCCATGTTTTGGCTGTTTGTAAAAAATCCAATTAAAACTTTTGTTTGGATTTAAACATTCCCAATGCAGAGTTTGCAACCCAAAACACCTCACCTATGTGCTAGTGTGAGAATGATAGTGAAACTGCCTAGAAACAGAAGTGAAACTAAATGGCTGTTTCTTCACCCCTTTTGAATTTAATTATCAGAACTTTTAAAAAGAACAGCTAAGATGTTAAAAAAAAAAAAAGTCCTGAACTTGTTAAGTGTAAGCTGACACAGCCCCCCTTAATTCATTATACATGCATGGCATCTTTTCCCCAGGATCCCAGACAAATATCATTTTCAATCCATCTCTGCGAGGTATTTTGGGGAAGGATCCTCATCACATCCATCTTCAGTAACGACCCCAAGCCAAAGGCACTCAGTAGCTCTTCTGTGATGAGCTGGCAGCTAGCTATGTTAGGCAGGATTATAGGGAATACCATGAAAGCATCATGTACACTTAGGCCGTGGCTACACTCAGAACTCCAAAGCGCTGCCGCGGGAGCGCTCCCTCGGCAGCGTTTTGAAGTGCGAGTGTGGTCGCGGCGCCAGAGCTGGGAAAGAGCTCTCCCAGCGCTGCAGGTACTCCACCTCCACGAGGGGATTAGTTTTTTCACACCCCGGAGCGAGAAAGTTGCAGCAGTGTAAAGCGCCAGTGTAGCCATAGCTTTAGGAGTCCCATGTTCTTATATTATGGCTTTGAGCTTTGTTGTACGGCTGAATCTGCAGAATGTCGTATGGCCCTTTAGAATGCTGGTAGTTAGGTGAGTGCTACACAAATGGCGGATGTGACATATTGTATTGTCAAGTTCATCAGGTCATACACATGCGACTTCCCATCAGCCTTCGGAGCTAATTTTGTGTCCAGAAAGGAGAGCCATAGTACAGCTCCTTACACACACACACCCTCCCCATACATGAAGTCTGCTTTCACATTCAGGACACACAATGAAGCACAGAGAGGCTGTCAGGGCTGACAAACCAGTTACATGCCTTTTCTTTGTGCAGACTTCAGCACCCAAGTTAGGTCATCTTGCTATGAACAACCTTTTTACCACCACCACAGATTCCTCCCAGGGGCAACTCTGCCAATTTTAATGAAGACTCTTGTGCTATTTGGTATTTTTCTTGAAGCTGCAGGAATCTTTTAGTTAGATGACAGAGGGGTAGCCGTGTTAGTCTGTATCAGCAAAAACAGGGAGGGGTCTTTGTGGCACCTTAGAGACTAAAATTTATTTGGGCATAAGCTTTGATGGGCTAAAACCCACTTCATCAGTTTTAGCCCACGAAAGCTTCTGCCCAAATAAATTGGTTAGTCTCTAAGGTGCCACAAGGACTCCTCGTTGTTTTAGTTAGATGAGGCTCTTGCCTTTCATTTAATAAGATTCTAAGCCTCTTGGTGGAGGAAAGTTTGGGAAAAAACAAAGTCAAACCCTAAAAGGCTCAAAAATCAGGAGACACAGAGAATCCAGAGTGCATTTGTTTTCAAAATCTTGTGATTTTTAAGCTAATCTCATAGTTTTCTGGGGCCTGACCTGTGACTTTTTGACTGTTTGCAGCTGGCAATACTATTAATACTCAGCTTCAAAAAAGCACAACTCCTGCCTGCTTCATTCAAATATTTAACAGGCTCCAACACTAAAGTTCAGGGTAGGAATGTTCCTGTCTAGAAGAGTTTAAATCTTGCTTGTACGTTCATTGAGGCAGGATCCACGTGTCTGCCTCATGAGCACACAGCACATTGTGAGCACTGACAGAAACTTACAAATAAGACCACTAGCTCTCGTCCATTGTACTTAACCCTTTTCTTAAAGGCTGAAAGTTGCTGCAGGGTAAGGTACAACAGAAAAAGAGACAGTAGGTAGAATTACCATCCATTATGCTAGAATGATGCCCCTGCAGCTTGCAATAGCAAGTACAAAGCCACTCCATGTTACACAATTTAAAGTTATATTCCAGTGTTATAAAGAATACTCCCATTATTCCCACACAGCACCTCTCATATATAGTGCACAGCATTTTATTACAGGTTCAAAATGCCCTGAAACTCCACTCCCTGTGGGAACTAATGAGATTCAAGCAAGCATTCTCCTGGGGTGTATTTTAGGGTGAGCACACAAGCATGTTTAGATTGGGAGCAAAGTGATGAGCCAAGCTATATATAGCAGAATATTGAGATTACAACAACATAGTAGCAAATGCTATAAATGAGATGGGCATTCCATTGCCTAACAGTTTCCACTGTAACCTTCAGAACAGATAGTTGTATGTGACCTGCTGCAAGCAGGTCTAAAACCTCCAAGATCCAGTTGTTTTCTAACTTGTCATTTTAGGTCAGATAGCCTTTTCAATGCAACTTGGACTCACTGAAGCACTCTGTTTTAGGAATGTGGTTTTAGCGTTCCTAACACTCTTAATCAGTAAGTCAGATATGGTCAGACAGAAGGGTTAGCTATGTAGTAATTTTAGTTTTCCTAACTGGCTTTACTCAGCTCCCTCATTTATAAAGAGACAGACAATTTTAAAATTGTCTACACCATATAAATAAGTAGCAGAGGACATAAGAAATGGTAAACAACTCTTTCCTATTTTTTTCCCTTTCGATACAAACAAATATAGGTCAAGGATTTGTCAAGCTATTTTTGACATACCTTACAAAATGCCTGTTGCCAACTGGCTAGGAAAGGACAGCAAGCTGTCTTTGGCAGGGTTATTTGCACAGACAAAGTTGCATATTGGGCTAAATAC
The DNA here is from genome assembly GCF_002925995.2 of Terrapene triunguis. NCBI lineage: Eukaryota > Metazoa > Chordata > Testudines > Emydidae > Terrapene > Terrapene triunguis. Next base: position 18,264,005 of record NW_020664585.1, on the reverse strand, counting down.
CAGCTGTTTGTGTGTTAGAACTGCTGTGGCTAAAGATGACATTTTATAGAGAATATATTAAACACAGATTGAAATGAACTCTGGTACCCGGGAGTAATTACTCCTATTTTATACCATGTGCACTTGGAACACTGCCATAACAATATCACTAAATCAACCAGATCTTGCCTGGCTGGAGCTCTTCAGTATGTTCATTCTGCATTCCCCACTAGAAATGGGACTGAAGCACTTTAGGGCATTACGGCAGGGCTTCTGCATGACTGCAGTAAGTAAGGCAGAACAGCTCCTGCAATCAAGAGTTTTTCTGTATAGCCAAGAAAATGGAGCTTACTGTTGAAAAATGGTCTTCCTGAGTTTTCTGGCTTAGCCCACGGGTTTGATGCCAGAGCAGAGAGCTGGGTCTTAGAAAAGCCAGCCGTCAGGAGCAACTTTGTTTCTGTGCAAGAGGCATCCTTCCACCTTCTCTCTACTTCCAGACTTGACAGAACATCAGTTTGTGACCTTCTTGGAACCAGTCAGTCAACCAACCTTCATGAGAGGGAGCAAAGGATAGTGATGGTAGCTTCTATGCAAGTAGATGCCCAGCTAGCCCACCCCAACACAGGCCAGGATTTCTATCAAGAGCACAAGGAACAGTACACATCTTTGCCAGCACAGGTCCCTTACAAACTTGAGAGTTAAGCCATCTATTTCCATCTAGCCTGGTGAGTCACTTAACAGCCAAGTTGCAATGCTTGCAGGATCCCAAATACCTTGGGCTAGGCTTTCCCTGCTGAGTGGGAGTAGAGAGGGTTTAATATTCTCCCACGGCATGTTAAGTGGAGAGGGAAACAAAGATCCCATGTGGACTGATGTATAGCCAAGGCTAATTGCAAAGAAAGAAGCCCATTCTCAGATGGTGGAAGGACAAGGTGACACATGTATGAGCGCCCTCTATTATGCATAATTTTCTCATATCCTTCCTGAAACAGCCTTCCCCCCACATGACTTATTCATTACCCTAATGTGAATGGATATTCCTCTACAGCAGTAACTGCTGATGTGCTGCTTTAGTTACATGAAGTGGGTGAAGAGTCTTGGGCAACAGGGATTGTTATCCTGTTAGAAGAGCAGAGAACTTCACGCCCTCCTTTGCTGGAACATTATACATCACAGAAGTTTTGGTGCAATTGTTGTAAGAGACACATGGGAGCTAGTCATTACTTCCTCAGTAGGAGCACTCTTCCCCAATACAAGTTAGGCAAGGCTGGGAACAAGAAAACTGACTGGCTTAGTTTCCACTTTCCTACCCACAAATAAGCTTGATTTCAAGTCTAAAGCATGTGATCAGTTTGATTGTCTGTAGTGTAGCCTCTTTAGGGCTTATGGGGGGGGGGAGGGGGGAGAGAAGTCTATTCTATTGGAAAATGTATGTGTGACACAAAGTCTTTTGTTTAATCTGTTTTATTACCTGTGCAGACTGATTTTTCCTGCCATTTAGAAACCTGCATTTTTATTGCAGAGGAGTTTGAGGTGCAGGTAGTGAAACAGTAACCTTATAGCATGCAGGGTTGTCACATTTACACTGAAAGTACAATTATAGTGGCTGGATTTGAAGAGTAACCCATTCTATATCAGCTACCTTCCAACAGCAGCAATAGATTGTCAGTTTTATGCTGAAAAGTAGTGCATCTCTGGAGCCATACTAGAAACATGACATTTTGGTCCCTCCTCCTATGCCTAAACACCTGTTGGTAATTTAAAAGCAAGTACTTGCCAGAACTGCATTTAAGAGATTACAAATAATCCCTTTCCTTTACATCTACAGACACTTTAAATTGAGGTTCTCTGGTTTAGGTGCTTGCACTGCAAATTTTCACCATAGCAGCATGGTAGGAACTTTATTCCCTGCAATTGTTTCAGCTCCTTAAAGTATCATAGCTCTTGCTGGAGAAAGCCTTGGCAGGTATATAAAAACAAATTTTTATAGTTTTAAGTCTTTGTGTTACTAGTTTAAAATCTTACAGGTTTTTGGCACTTGTTTAAAAGTAGAATTCTTCTTTCCATCTCCCTTCCCCCATGAACTACATTGGTTACCTACATTTCATCTGATATTTATGCCAATAGTAAATTAATGGGAACTGTCCCAACCACCACAAAGTATGATTATAGCAACTAACTATAATTTGTTTTCAAGCCTTCTTTCCTTCCTCCCACTGCTTAAGCAAGGTCACAAGCCATGACATCCTACAAGCAGCAATGGTCAATCAATCAATATACCATATGAACCAGGGGTCCCACTCTAAAGCCTTTCTTCACACAAGTAATCCTGATGAAGTCAGTATCATTGCTCTACTGAGCTAGCCAAGTCACATATGGAACAGGCCTGATGGGACAGCTACAGAAGACATCTTTATATTGTAGTAGTGCATTTCCTTCTATGGGATATCTGATTTTCTTTAAAAAAAAAAAACAAAAAAAACTTCGTTTTAGGATTCAGTGTTTGTGATGGCTTTCACTAAAAAGTGAGATTGAGTTTGTTCACCACCCTAGATTTGGTCTAGTAACAGCTAATAGCAAGACTGCTATACTTCTGTATCTGTTAAAAGGATACTAGCTTAAAATAGAAGGGAATGTAAGAATTATTAGCTTTCATTTAGGATCAATAACTGACAGATTGTTCTCCTGATAGGAAACCCTTTGGTTGTGTAGGAGAAGCTGAGCCTCCATCTGCAGTAGTATGAAGTGTAACACATGCTTCTAGAAGAGTGTATCCAAGTTAACATCTGCTCTAATAGTTTCCTTTTCATGTTCATTAGAGGACCGCTCTCGGGGGAGTATATGGGAAATATTTATGTAGAGTTCCTGATAAACAACTGAAAAAAGCTTTTTTTTTTTTTTTTTTTTTTTAAACCTATGGCATTTTTCTGTAGGTGGGATATACAAGTTAGAGCTGTGGTTGCACAACAGCAGAGTGCTAGAATAGATGAAGTGGGTGGGGAGGAGGGGGCACGGGGAAGAAAGACCTATAGTACTCTTACCAGCGAGGTTGTGAATTTGAGCTTGCCTATACCATTAGCCATCTTAAATGGCCCTTTAGCAGAAGTGCTGCTATTGATGGTTTGAATGCTTAAAGCCAACTCCCTTCAGCCTTCCCACATATGGCTGACAGTTGCACATGCAGCTGTAGGGTTTTCCTACTCCAACATGCTCCTGGTTTGAAGGAGGTAGTGGTGTGTATTGTGTTCTGTTCTTGACTACTATAGTGTGTAGAAGTGATGGAGAGGCAGTGCTCCAAGATGCACTGAATGACTTACAGCAGAAGATGTTCTGCTAGTTCTTTTGGTAGCTTCCAGTAGTTGAGTTTCACCTTCACTTAGTTCTGCTTAGTTTACATAGCTTCACTTTTGGGAAAGACCCATGAAAGACTGCATCACAGTATTAAGCTAGGCTGCCTCTTACAGTACAACTGAAGTACAGTAAAGGACATAAGTCTAGGCTGGGCACTTTTTGAAGCCCGTGACTAAGTTTGTTCCCAAGATGAGAATGGACAAACAAATCCATCTAAAATTTGTATAGCAGAAAGACTGGAGGAATAAGAAGTTTAGGGCACTGTGTTCATAACATAAGTTAATGTCACATAGGGCTTGCAAGACACTCTGCAAGGGGTGGAAGAACTGTCAGATACTTGTATTTTCCTCATTCACCCCTCAGCACATCTACAGTGGGAAGGTACAGTGTAAGTATTCTTAGTCCAAAGTGCTCTGAACCTACTACAGTGCAGGCAATGTAGAGGGGAGGGCAGTGATCAAACGCCTAGTTTAGCTTTGATGGTTGCTAGTTTGGTACCATCACTGTTGGTAGATACAACTCCCCCTGCCAAAAAATATCAAGACTACAACCACTGTGTACACCAGTTTTACATTTATAATTGGACTTTTATAATATTCATGATTAGCACAAAGTTCATAACCATAAATTATACATTGTTATCTAATTTCAGTACATAAAACGTTAATGATATATGTATTTGAAGAGTGGCACAAAGTAATACAGCCCTGTTGGCATTCTCAAAGAAAAAGGTGTGCGGTGGATGCGCCATTTATACTACTACAGCACAGCAAAACCAAGAGTTGCCGAACCCTGTCAGATCAGATGACACTGCCTCTAGTTGCCGGTCAGGAATTTGAGTCAGCCCAACATGGTGGAGCAGAAAACCTTGACTCCAGCATCAGAGTTAATAAAGGTGCAAAACCAGGATTATATCCCTCTCCACTACCTCAAATATTTCAGCAATATATCCCTCCCCGATCCTGACACTGCACTCTGAATCATTGTTACCTTAGCATATGCTCATAGTACTTTGGCAGCCCCCCCCCCTCCACACACACATTCCTGCTGCGTTCAACTTGCCATACATATAGCTGAGATTTCCTTTTGTACCATTTAATGTCAATGAGTAACATGCTCTCCCCTCTTGTTAAACAAAAAAGCATCTGGGAAGTTTGCTCGCTCTCTGGTATGATCAGATTTATTCTCTTTCAGTAATTAAGTCTCAAACCTTCTCCATAAGGTACACAACAGGCTCAATCTGCCCCCCACCCCCCTCAAATAACTTTCTGCAAAAAATTTCCCCAATATTCCTCCAAACAATTTGCAGAGTACTTTAAGAAATATTTGAAAGCCCATTCTCCTGTTTGCATACAACGTTGCAAATAAAGTGGGGTAGTCAGATTTAAGCAAACTTCTAACAGTCCACCAGTAAGAAGATGCTGAATTCAATTCTGAACATCCATGCTACCTACTTAGTAGCTTCAGCTACAGTACTTTAAAGCTTTAACGACTTGGTGCCAGGTGATTCCCCAGCACAACCACTGCCGGCAATGGGTTTGCAGCAAGGAATATGCACTCCCTCTTCCCCCTGGCCTCAAGCAGTTATTGCTATATTCTGAGTTTTAGATAAATAGTGCCTCAACTTCAGTCAAGAGTCTTGCAACATAATTAACAAAAGCTGCCTTTGAGGTTGAAATGTAACCGGACAATAGCAATAAATAACAGTAACAGGTATCCTCTGGAAATCTCCTCACTGAGTGGGACAGCAAGTATTCAACCAACCGAGGGGTCATCTGTGCCTTTAGGACCATTGTAAACTTCTCCAAGAAGTTAGCGGGACAGGAAGGGAGGAAAAAAAAAAAAACCACCAGACTGTAGATCTGTCAAAGAGCTAGTTACATATTGAAACCATAAACAGGCGGCTGGGTGAATCCTGGAGCTGTGTATCCATACTGGAAGTTGGCCTGGGGAGGTACTGCACTGGGGCCTGCTGTTAACATTAGCTGCTGGCCTGGAAAGGGAAGAAGGAATTTGTTTAAACAAAGCTTTGCAAATGGCTGAAATAAAAAGTGATGAGGTGGTGTTAAACTGCCAGCATTTAGAATGGCTATCTAGCTGGTTAGCAAGCATGTTTGTATTTTAATATAAACAATGGGAGAACCTAAACTACACCTCCTTCACTGATGAGAGAGGATAGCCTGTTTTGTTCACATCATTGTATCTAGCTTTTGCTGCCAGACAGATTTAAGAGCAATTCACAGTATCGAAAGCTGGGTGAAGTTTTGACTAAAAACTCAACCCCCCCCCCCCAACCAAAAAACCTTAATGACACCAAAACGTTTCATGAATATGTCCATTTGTTCATTTAGAAAAAGCCTACAAGAATTCCAAAAAACCCCAAAAGTGTTTTGTTTCAACATTTCAGAAGGAAGTGTTTAAAAATGGAAAAAAACAAAAAAGTTTCAAAATTTGCTTTTTAAAATAAAATTAAAATGTTTATTCTGATTTTGAGCATTTTTAAAGCATCTTGTTTTGTGTCAAAGTGTTGTTAGACCTGAAAAGAATTTTGGGTTTTTGAAATTGCCAATGTAATGAAAAATCCACTATCTGCCCACCTCTGACAGGACAAAGTGATATAGAAAGTGTGGGTGAAAAAAAAAAAAAAAAAGTATCCATTGAGCTTGAGACAGCTACATAGCCTCCCAATAAAACAGATTAACACTGATTCCTTGAAACAATTGATATGGTTAGGATTCATGCATGGTCAAAATTTTGACCAAAGCAAGTCAAGCTATTGAATTTCCAGCAGCTTGTGTACATGTAATAAATCCACAGATTGCAAATGCATCTTATGAACACCAATAGCACACATGCCTCATGCAGACAATCAACTCAGGGATAACCTTTCCATTAGAGAGTGGACCACAGAGTCATGTATTTCTCTGCCCCAGAGCTGCTGCAAGATGTGCTAGTGAGCAGAATCTGCCTGGTCACAAAACAATCTATGAAGCAGCCTTCTGCAGAGTCCATTGTGAAAGAGACCTTCCATTTACCTGCTCAACACAAGGTTTTTCTAGGACAGGCCATTAAAAAAAAAAAAAAAACAAATCAAGCAGTGAGTGGATTATTAAGTGGAAAGGCAGACTTCCAATCTTTGAAAGGTAGCAAGGTATCAGACAGGAAGTACAAGGAGGAATGTGTTTCATCTGGAAATCCAGAAGAGACTCTGGTAACCCAAAAGCTCCTTCTCCTCCCTTCCCCCACCACTGAAAGACTTGGGATTTATGATTTGTCTAAGGGAGTGGTACGGTAAAGGAGGAATAAGCCAAGTTGGATTGTTTCAGCTGAAGACTGCTACTCATTCAAATGTTTAAAATTTAAGTGTTGCACAAAACTTTCAAGCATATTAATAAGTATAACTGGTTATACTTATCCAGGATAAGGGCCCCAAGTAGTGATCACTAGCTGGGAGAAGACAAACTGCTTCATTGACTAGAGGTGGAGGATATCCATACCACAGATAGTCACTTTCCTGTGGCCTATTTAAAGCCCAACATGGTGAGCCCTAACTGATAAGATTATCTTGCTAAAAATAAAAATAAACCAAGTCTTTCACCTACCAAATACTATTGGAGTGGGTTCAGCTACTTGTTCCTCTTCTTTCCTTAGGCTTTCAGAAGCATCAAGTTTATCCACCTATGTTATAAAGTGAACAGGAGAAGTGTATGAAGGCCTTGCCTAAGAGTCATGTCCTCTTAGTGGTATGTCTCATACCAAATGCTTCAAGTATTTAAGTGTTGCCCTTGCAAGTCTGATTTTGAAGCCATAGAACATACTTGTGTGTTCCAAGTTGTCCAAAACCCAAAAGGAGAGGGGAGACTAATTCTGAAATAAGCATCAATTTTTGCTTAGCTGGATACAAAGAGGTCCACTACCTGAAATACAAGTGTAATACTTAGCACTTGCTCTCCATCCATTGATAACATTATGTCCTGCAACACAAGCTGCCAATTTCCATTTCAGAGCTTCAGGGTCAAGTCTGCATGAAGAACTGTTTGGCAGACAGCTACTACCTAACCACATCTTCAATAAGAAATTCTGAAAACACATGCCTACAGTATGTTTGACACTGGAAGCCATACATACCAGACAGCATGAAACATGGTTTGACTAATAATCAATGTTGTACCCTATGTAAAGTGAATAGATCTAAAACAGCAAATAGTAAGCTCTGTTCACTCGTACTGGCACACCAGATAAGGTCAGCTAACTTTTAGTAATAGGCTTCAGAGCCAGTACTATAGGTATATTGCTTTAAAATATTTTCACTTTAATTTAGAGGTAGTACGAGTTTATTTTCTACTAGATAGTAATGCAAGCTCCTGGAACTTCAACGGGAAGACAGTCTGAGGAGGTCCTATAGGGGGAATTGGCTGAAGCTAAGGGTATAGCTCAAATTGTTTATTTTGCTCTATACACACCTAGTTTAGTCTTTGATATCTTAGGCCTGGTCTACACTTGGGGGGGGGGGGGGGGGACAGGACGGGACTGCCACCGCTCCCCTGTCGACTCCGCTTCCGCCTCTTGCTGCAGTGGAGTACAGGAGTCGATGGCAGAGCAATCAGGGATCGATTTATCGCGTCTACACTAGATGTGATAAATCCCTGATAGATCGATCACTACCCGCCGATCTGGTGGGTAGTGTAGACGCACCCTTAGACAGCCACTACTTATCACCACAATACAACTGCTAGCACTAAAATCCCTAGCTATGAATTAAATGGCCTGGTCAGTTAGCACCCATGCCCCCCCCAAAATTTGATGCCTACTGAAGTATCACACCTTCAGAGTTTCCAACTCTCTGGACTGAATAAGGACCTTTGTTAAATAAGATAGAGGCTTACAACTTTAGTGTAGTCCATAGCATAACTAACATCTATCCAAAAATAGGGGATACTACTCCCTCTAGAGGGAAGCAGCAACAGTGTTCAGCCTACATGACAGGAAGTACAGAACATATCAAATTTAAGTAAAGGAAGCCCATTTTCGAATTCCACAGACTAAATTAGTTTCACTGCACATCAGACTCATGCATATTTCACTTTAGGAAAAAAAATTCTAGTATTTAGTAGATAATTGTCACCTGTAAATCCAGCCAGCAGTTTAAAGTTAATATCTAACCCTCATTTTTTATTTGAGAAATCCACTGCCCCACTCTTATATGCAAGTGGCTTAGACTTAGATTTATTTGAAGCTACTGTATTGTGCGGAAATTCTGAAGATTCTGCATACAAGATCAGTCCAAAGCAGTTTCTGAGCATGCAGACAAGAGTGTCTGCTGGGAAGCTTTATCTTGCCAAGTCAGGGGCCATCACTTCTCCAAAGATGTCATACTACTTTGTATGTAAGCTGCTAGACTTGTTTACATGTAGACTGCGGGTAAGGCAGAACACTTGGGAATATCAGTTATCTAGAGATTTCCTCCCTCTTCACAACTGATCCTGCGACCTTGTGGTTTACTATGCTGCAAGGTTCTGATAATGGGCTATCTGCTACAAAAAAAGAATATGTAGTACACCAGACAGGAGTTAAGGATGATGGACTCAAGGCAAAAAATGCAGTTATTTCTTTTTTGAATCATTAGCCCAAATGCTTATTAACAGTGTTCTTCAGTGAATAGTTTTCCCCAGCTGAAAGTGAGCTAAGTCTGGCTGGATTCTCAAGTTGTGTGTAAGAAGCTGTCTTTCTACAGCATTAGAAGTTAATAGGAAACAGAGTTAGACAAAAAGCTAGATTATGCTGCTCTTCTGGCAGAAGCTACAGCTAGGTTCTAGTAACAGAATCCTAGGAGATATATATTAAGGGACACAAATGAACACAAAGTTTAAAATCAGAGACTGTCACCTTATTAAACAGCCCATCAACCTGCAAGAAAGTTCAGAAGGGAATACTTATCAAGTGACTATTCAAAAAAACAAATCTGAAGCAAAAAACCATATCTAAACATTGGGACAATAAAGGCAAGAGTATTTAGTGCTAAGAGAAAATCATTTGGTCACTATTTTACAGTGCACAAGTTATGTCTAATCATGTACATTACAGCTTACTTAGAATTGCAGACAGCTAATTATTTTGGCAGATTACTTGGTAATTAAACAGCATATACAGATTTACCATATATAACCTGCTATGGTTTAAGACATGCCATTTACATGATAAATGCAACTCCTCCACCAGTACATAGTATTTGCCATGTACTTAAATCATGAATTTCTAGGCGTGGACAGTATTTGCAGATTTGTGCACTGTAAAGTGAATCATTACCCATGTTAAGGAGGTAGAAAAGTGACTTCCACCTTGTTGTGACTGATCTGGAGGCATGCATCTCCTATGTATCTACAGGAAAGTAGTACTTTTCTTCTAGCTTTAGGTTTGTGATAAGTCAGTTTTGTTTGATGCTGTGGGATTTAGCAGCTCCAGATTTGCAGACAGATGGTTAAAACGACTATGGGCAAGATCCCCCCCACAGCTTGTGTAAGTCAGCATAGCTCTATTGAAGTGGTGCAACTATGAGTTACATCAGCTGAGGATCTTGCCCTAAGGAGATAACACAAACGCAACTTCAGGCTTTAACAGTAGCTCCTTCCCCCTCCAGGTCATGTTTGTGTGACCAAATGTCAGAACTACTGAATGTCTCAGTAAATAATGATGCTACAATTTCAGCAAAACGCAGAAAGCTTAAAAGATTAGCAATGAAACATTTAAAATAGGCTAATTATACACACATACACACAGTGGATTCCTGACAAAGGTTCTGTAGTCCCATAGGTCTACAACTATGGAGTCTACACATATGTATGCCCATAGCTGCTGATGTGGGAGGGCTTCAGAAGGCTAGCTGCTTCACAAAGTACTACCCCCCACTATTCCCATGAAGAGAGCTAGTTATGTCTCAGGCAAGATGACTGTGGCCTCCTAAAATTAAATTGGTAAAAGGCAGAGGAATGGTAAGAGACATCACAGCTTGAAAGCTCGTGAGCCCAAGTTTTAGAGAAAAAGAAAAAAAAAAAAAAAAAAAAAAGTAGTTTTTATGTATAAACTGGAAGGCAAAAGCATGACAGTTACCTAAGGAGTCAAATGGTTAAAGTACCATAGAGAAATAGACCGCCCTTGTATTCAAGAAAGCAGCATGCACAGTATTAGCCCTTTTTGCTTGGAGTCTAGATTCACCAGTTCCCAGAAGAACAGATAGCAGCTAGAGAAACAGTTCAGTCTTTTCAGCAATTAACAGTTATAGCCTCTAAGCATCAGGTTTAATTGTGATTGGTTCATTGTTATGTACTATGTAGCATGTTCACTGAGGTGTGCTGAAGTTTATGTACCTCCACCTCAAACTGGTATTTCTGGAACAGAGGTTCAGTATCTCAACAATCCATGAGCACGGTCTTACCTAGTTCAGTTTGGACAATGCTAAACATGTGCAAGAATCTAGTACAAAGTAGCGAGTCTTTCAACAGAAGCAATACTCACTTTGGTAAGGTACTCCCTCATCACCTGGATGAAATAAGGCATTGCAAAGTCCATGATGTTATGCCTCCATGCCAGCTCAAGGACCACATCTGGGTGCAGCAAGTCATAGCATGCGAAGAGAGATGCTGCAAAACACTCCTGTTTGCCTTCCTCCAGGAACCACTGGAGCAGTTTCTCTGCCAGCTCTGCATCTTTGGACTCTGCAGCATACTGCATGGCATCCTACAAGTGAAATGCCACATACTTTAAGAGTTACCACCTGGCCCCTTCAAAACTATTTATTTTTCCCCTTAGTGAATTCTGCAGACAGGTTTCCCCCAAGTGAGGTAGTTTGGCTGATCCTAAGGCAGGAGAATGCCAAATGCTGCAAAGCCAAATGTAATTGGTTTCCAAGTGAGTAGTTTTAAATTGAGGCCACTGGTTCCGTGCACTAGTGGTCATAATGCCTGCAGTAATTATTTATCATCAGCTTATGTCAGTTAAACTAAAAAAGTGGCTCAACTTTTCCAGACTACTGTACTCCTTTCAGGAGGCCATTTTGTGAAACATGAGGGTATGCAAGACTTCACTTAAGTACTTGCTTACAAAACAAAAAACAAAACCAAACACACCGACCCACAAATACACAAGTGTCACAGCACACTATTACTGAAAAATTGCTCACTTTCATTTTTATCATAAAAGTGATTGGAATATATATTGAACTTATTTTTCACGGTATAGTATACAGAGCAGCATAAACAAGTCATTTTCTGTATGAAATTTTAGTTTGTACTGACTTGTCTAGTGCTTTTTATGTAGCCTGTTGCAAAAAGAGGCAAAAATATCAAGATAAGTTATGTACCCTGGAAGACCTCTGCATACCCCCAGGGTTACATGTATCCCTGGTTGAGAACCACTGAACTAAAGCATTTACAGGAGAAGCCAAGAATGGACAGCACAGCTTCTGCATGTATTCCATGACTATACAAAAGCATTAGAGAGTGTCATGGAGATGCTCTATTCTACCCAGAATAGGATCATAGAATGCGCTTATAGATTAGCTAAAGAGTTATTATCTATCAGTATCCATTTTAAAATCAGATTTGGTTTGTCAACTTGACCTTTCAGTTAATGGTATTTAGAACAGTAAAATACCAGTTGCTGGCATTAAAGGAAGCCAGTCAAATGAGATTAAGAGACTTCCTCCAAGAACTACAAATGAGGTCTCTGTCCAAAACAGATGGTGTTTGGGTGTGAGTAAAGGTGTTTTAAAAAAGCAGTAAGCCTCAGTTTCTAGCATCTCACTGCAGTCTCTGTACTGACATTTTAAAATAGGGATGACTCCAATATGCAAAGTCACTAATATCAGAGATTCTTCAACACAAAACCAGAAGTGGCTTAGGCTAGTCTATCATTAGGGTTGATAGGTTTACAGGGCCTTCAAGTGCCTCCTTCTAGAATGTTCTGCCCCAAAGAAGTTGGCAAAGGCGTAACCATTAGTTCCACCTTTGGTTCAAGTATCAGAAGACAAAGCTGTGTTCAGACTTGTGTACGAGACAAACTAGTGTTTTTTGCTATAGATCTAGATCGTGCTTGTGTTATACCTCCACTGAGTATATAGCTATCCACATCACATACTGTTTTGCACTTAAGTTTTAATGGAGGCTAGAGCCTCAGTAATGGCACATTGATTCAGCTGCATCAGGGCTCCACATCTGAAGTATGATACAATGCACCTTAATTTTACAATTTTTTTTTTTTTTTTAAAAACCACAGAAAGTGAGACCTACTCCTGTCAAGTGAGCATCCTAATTAGCACTAGTTTGTTATAAGACAACCTATTGGGGGGAGGGGAGGGAGGAGAGAGAAAATACATGTGAAAAGGAATTTACTTTTAATGTCATTGCCTCTTAGATTAGTTCTAATCCTAAATTTGTAGCAGGTTTTGTGAAGGGAGGTGCAATCCACGCTGCAGTGACAGCGCAGAAAGCTCACTGCAGTTTGTTTTGGAGATGTCTTAGAATTGCCTCTTCCATACCATTAAAAAAGGAAAAAGTTAAACGTTAAACGTTAACTGACCTTGTAGAGACGATCCTTCTTGCAGAGCTCCACACTCTGTTTCCAACGATTATTACCTTTGTACAAGTAGGCTGCGATACGCCTAAATTCAATCAATTCATGTTTCTCCAAGCGCTGAGCTAGTGTGATGTTATCAAAGTTATCATATGCATCAATAGATGCTCTCAAGCCCTATTTAGAGAAAAATTCTGTTAGCTATCAGAACAGCAAGTAAGCTTCTAAACGCCACTGGAGAAACAAGGCTATAGAGAAGTATGGCTAGCATGAATTAATTTTGGTTTTGGGGGCTGACAGTTCTAGGTTACTGCAGTATGGACTTGGCTGCTTTCTAGCTGCTCCGATTAGAAAATTCAGAAGAGAGGTGTTTGCTCCAAAGGAGCCAGTCCCCCACACTTAAAGCCATGATGCTGGCTTTGCCTATAGAGGGATTGCTGAAGTACAGAAACATTGATACAAGTGCTAAGTGTCCCATTAGCAGTGGACAAGTTATGCACACTTGAAGTAACTGGTCTGTTTGCCTCCCTAGTCCACTTGACACAGAAGCCTGCAACCTCTTACATACACAAGGCATTTTATTTTTAAAGAGATCCCCATACAGCGGCACATATAGCGTGCCAAGATATAACGACTCTGTATTCTAATACAGTCTAGAGAAATAACTTTAGAAGGAATCTGCTATTTATGTGCGGGGTGCTTTAGGGTATTTCTACCTATCACTACTTTATCCTGACCTTTGAAATCTTTGGTCATAGCTGCTATTCCTCCAGAAGAGGTAGACTTATCCCCATCCCACCCCACCTTTACATTCCAGCCAATACTTTTCAGTCAATTTGAGACCAAGTGAATAATTCTTACAATGCATGAAGCGTGGCTGATTAACAAATAGCAGGCATGTGAAGAGAAGGGAGAGTGCATTTGCTCTACTCAGATGTTGTAGGCCTGCTGTAACTCAACTGTATGGGAGACTCACCTGATAATCCTCCTCCTCTGTCAGGAGATTGTTTAGAGCCTCATTGACTCCTTTGTTGTTGTGGTTCTGGACTGAACGCAGGTAAGGCTTAACTAGAGGCAGCTGATTAACCTGGAAGCAAAACAGCAGTAAGGACATGTTAGATTAGGAGTACTGCTTTGAAGGAAATTAAATACTCTAGAGAAACAGGCTCTCCAGTTTAGCACTATAGACTTATTTTTAAACCAGCCCAAGAAAGTCTATTATAGCTGCCAGCAGCTCAGATATTTAGGAAAAAATTATCCTTTAATTGCTGGCATGAAAGAGCTAGACACAGTCAGGATTTAAATTTACAGAAGATATTTGGACCTATTTCCCATCACCATGTGGTGGGACTGTGGAACTGCCCTATTCCAAGTGATTTGATGAGCACTAGCAGCATGTCTGCTACTGCAAGAGGCAGAGATCTTCTAGACCCTCAAGTCTTCATCTCAGAGGGCAAGGACAAGAACGCACTAAAAAATCCTGAGGAACAGAGTTTAGTTTCTATACCTGATCCATTTATAATGACTATAGCTCACCTTTGAGAAAAAGCTGACTGTCCTGGTATGATCCAGCCGCGGAGATAATACCAGCAGAAGATCATTGATCAACAGAGGTTTGTAGTCCAAATAGAACTGCAGGGCTTTGTAATACAGCTCCACATTGGCCACCTGGATAGAGGAAACACTGATTAGATCAAAGGCTGCCTCTGCATCTGAAAGTTTAACTATGTTGCAGGGAAAGTGAAGTAGAATACCAGATTTAAAAAAAGTGTCAACTCTGCAAAAGTCTAAATGTCAGGTATCTGTTTGAATGCTGGCCATGTACACAGCTGCAATTTGAAATTAAACTTCTCACTTAGATGGCTAGTACTTGTCATCTTCCTGCTCTGCCTGATTCCAGGAATCTATACAAGATTCAGATCCCAACCTGACTGTACAAAAACATTTTACTAGCACAGCTACAGCCTTGAGTTAAGAGGGCGGTGCGGGGGAAGGGGGGGGGGGGGGAGAAGAGAGAAGAGAAGCTAGGCACAGGAAGCCCAGAAGAAAGAGTTCAGCAGCTTCCTGTTTAATTATTTCAGGAGTTTGTTGAACAGGTACTTGAACCTTGTAGCTGTAAGATTAAAGCTCTATCATTTCAATTTTTGCTTTGTAGTAACAATTTTCACAAAGCTAGCTGGGTCCAGTAATTAGATCACAGCTATTTACCTTAGCAATTATGTCTTTGAACTGCCCTTCTTTCCAGGCATCAGTGGGATGGTTCATCATTGTAATTATTGCATTGTCATACTCTTCATACTTGTCATAAAGGAAGACCAGTTCTCCCCAGAGGTGAGCTTGTTCTGCAGCTCTGAGCACCTAGGGATAGGAAAAGGATAATATTAGGAGTTGCATGTTGCTCAACACTTGCCTAGCTGCTTAACAGTTTAATGCAGCAAGATACCTACCTTTGGAATGTTGACTCTGGACCAGAAGAGCTCCAGATGTTCCCTCATCTTCTGAGGTTTGAATTTGGAGTACAAGATAGCAAGTTCTGTGAACATTCCCATGTGAGCACGCTCCAGGCCCAAAGCAGCTTCCAAGAGGGCAATCAGTTCTTCAAAGTAGCCGCGATCCTAAGATGAAGATGGCCAAGGTTACTGATTGAAAAGGGATGATGTTCAAAGTTCCCTTAGCAGCATAGTAGGGAAAAACAGTGATTTGAAGTTTTAAGTTTAAGACTGGGGTTTCAAGGTTGAGGTTTCTGAGAAGTACTGGCCCT
The DNA here is from genome assembly GCF_002925995.2 of Terrapene triunguis. Classification (NCBI taxonomy): domain Eukaryota; kingdom Metazoa; phylum Chordata; order Testudines; family Emydidae; genus Terrapene; species Terrapene triunguis. The sequence goes on along the minus strand of NW_020664585.1, from coordinate 18,248,347 downwards.
TTTACTTACTCCATTGCACAGTGAAGATGGGTCTCCAGTTTAAACACAGCTCCTTGTTTAAAATGAGCTTGTTTCACTAGTGGTTTAAAAAAAAAAAAAAATCCTCAAAGGGATGTGTTAAAGTTCCGGGAATGCCAACTGTTACCATGGCACTGAAGGGTAGCGTAGTTGCTGCCATCTCAGATTTTAAGGATCACTATTAATAAATCCTGCAAACAGGGAGCAAACAATTATTCCCTTAGATCATTAAAACAATTTAACCTGATAATAGCTAATCAGCTCTTCAAGTTCATCTGCATGGATTACTATGTGCAAGCCGCATATCTGTGCAAGGCGGAACTCCTTTCCATCCACACAGGCAAAGCACACCTGTAACAAAAGAACATTTTAGTCAAACTGATGTTAGACACCCAGACTAGTACACCACATTACCCAAAATGAATTATATAACTGCAAGACTAAAAAAAAGTTCCTTCTATACATTAGAAAGAAGACACTATCAGATGTAGGACAACTAATCAAGGCGCTTGGAAGTATAGACTGGAAGCAGTATCCTCATGCTCCATTAGGAGTAAGAATTCTCATTTAAGACAAAGGTTCTAAAATGGCCTTTGAGGCTCTGACTTCCAAAGTGTGGACCATATCTTGTATATATTGCTCTTGTGAAACCTCATCCCCTATTTGTGACTGCATAACATAGCAACTAAGAAATTGCTCATATGGAAGACTAATATTAGGAAAGCATGTTTGAGTATCTTGATATGATCTAGTAGCTGGAAGCATGGCAAGCCAGCATTACATGACCAGCAAGTGCTCTGAAGACTAGTAGTCCAGGTTTGTTTAGGAATAAGATACCATTTCAAGCTAATATGAATGTGACACCTGGGAGAAGGAGCACATATTTTCTATAAGCAGCACCACATACTAAAAGGGTTCTACAGACTGGGTTGACAGTGTTAAAGATGAGGCAAGATGAACTACCTCCTTCCAGGTCCTGGTGCTGTTGGCTTTGCGGCCACTGTCTACTGCTGCCTGGTACTCTCCAAGATGCACCAAGGTAGATGCCAGGCGGGCAAAGTTAGATACATTGTTGTAGAGCAGCTTTGCTGCATCATACATTCCCTCCTCATAGCAGCGATCTCCAACCTAGAGAGAAAACCAGGATAAACTGAGTTGGACTGATGGGGGCAGGAAAGGGTAATGAGCGAACTTTGAAAGCTTGTCCTGTTTTCTTTGAGAGAGTGTCAGGAAATTTCTGACCTGACAAGGCTATTTGTAAAGGCCTTCCTATTTTATTAGGAACATAAAAGACATACCTGCTGAATGTGGGCATTGTTAGGGCCACTCACAAACTCTTCCAGCTCTGAGAGGCGGTTGGTTTTTGCCAAAGCAAAGATAAGTTCAGTCTCTACATAGGACTCTCTGGCCTTTTTTCTGGCCATTTGCAAGAATTTAACCAGATCCTCCCAGTTACCTTAAAGAAACAGAAGAAAAAACAAACAAACAAACAAAGTTTCCTATTCCACTCCTTTCATTCTGAATTATTTCCCATTGTCTAAACTATGTTCAAGAGAACAGTCAGTTAATGAGCTACTCTGCAGAGCCATACTGCCCAGCTGGGACTAGCTGACCCCACAGCCAAACAAAATGCACTAGGTACCATTCCTTGAGCTGATCAACTCTTAACATCCAGACATCTCTTCTGGATCAGGATTACTTGAGAATGAGTTGTGCGCTGTTAGTATTTATAGTTCTAATTTTATGTAGAGATTTGAGAATTTAAGTCAGTGAAAGCACTTTAAAATGGATCCCATGCTGAAACACTGGAACTGAAGACTTCATATATTAGTCATTGGGGACACTAATCAGTACTGTTATATATATTAACTTTGAACTCCTTTGTTAATCTGGCTCAGTCTTCCTATGTTCTCATTAACAAGCCATGCTTAACTACAGAACTGATGAGGACTTAGCTTACTGTTTCTACTAGCTGCTTGAACAACTTCCATGTAAGCAGAGGGATCATCAGCCTTGATATAGGAGTCAATGGCTTCCTTCACCAAGTCCTTCTGGAGCTGTGCTCTAGCCAGTTGGCTCCATACAGCTGGTTCATTACATCTCTCTGCAAATTCATAGGCACGGTCCAGGTTGCCAATGTGCTCTATCAGCACCTATGATATTAAAAGATACACTTGAAAAATGTTGACATTCTAGTCCTTTAATCTTCAAATGGCTAGAGCTCTTCCCCATACCAGAGGATGAGCAGCAAAAGAACCCCATAGTGATATGAAAGCATGCAACCACATTCTGGATTTAAAGCAGCCCTTTCAAACTCATCTATAAATGGTTGTGTTTCAGGGTGGGAATGTCTTCCTCTTACTAAGAGGAACAATCTCCTTGGGGCAAAAAGACAACACTGACTGATGTTAAATTTAACTCACTTAAACTCCCAAGAGATTGGTGTCTGAATTACTTCATTTGGATGCTGAACAATTATGTTACCTACATTCAGATTGATGATTTGTCTTCCCTTCTGCCCCATTCCCAACTTTCAAGTGCTTGAAAAGCAGCTTTTTCCACAGAATATTTATAACATATTGTATTGGTGGTAGGTTGACTGTAGTTTTATCTACATGTACAGTAGGACTTTTCTAGAAAAGTCTACCGGCCACCCTGGAGTTATTTACCTTTTTTTCTACCTGTTCCTATGAACTGTACACCCTTAGGAAACATGAGCTGGTAGCCATGACTGCATCTCACCTGTATTGCAGAAGTATTAACATCAAATTTCCTGAAGATAGCAAAGGCTTCTTCATATAGCTCATTACTGATGGCTATGTTTGCAATATCTGGGGCATCATAGTTATCCAGACGATTGATATACTCCATTACACGAGTGCGATCAGCTTTAATGGCAGTCAGAATCAGAAGATTCTGCAGGTTCCTGTAAATGGGATAAGCAGGACAAAAATGGTCTATAAAAAGGAGGTATTAGGTGCTACCCACTATTTGACCTAAAAATGCCACTGTCAGGCAGTGAAGTCCAAAATTAAGGTTTTAAAATGAGTTTTACAGAAGTCTAGTAGATTAGATGGCTTTAGACACTGTCTCCTGCAATAGCAAACTGACTAGCCCATTTTTATAGCCAAAATGGAGAGAAGTACAAGATTAAGTTACTTGTTACACTATCAATTCACTTTCTAATAAAAGAGAGCCAGCATTCTTTTGTATTAGTACACTGGCTGCACTACTTCCGTTGTATTCAAAAGTTAAAGTTAAAATTAAAATCCTTGAATACCACCATTTAATCACTTCAGTGGCTGCTCACCTTCTCTAGTACACATCACCTAATGCTGCTAGATCAAATTTTGCGCAGCCAAAAAGAGGATATCCAATTAAAGACTGTATAGAGTGCAGAGCAGCCAGGTATTTCAGAAGTTTAGGGGACAACCTAAAACATCACAAAACACTTCTACTTTTCTTCCAACAGAAGGGGTATCACCTTCCACCTACCTATGCTCGCTGAACACAGAGTTGTCCAAGACTATCTTCTCAAGAAGCTCAATTAGTTCATTGGGCAGATCAGCAGTCATGAAAGCTTTCACAGTAACAGAAACCTCTTCAGGATCCTGCGTTTCAGATAAGGCTGTCTGGACAACCTAATTTTGAAAACATTTGGAAGGAGCAGTTGAAAGGGCTTTTCCTAGTCTTAACCCCTTGTTTATGAATCTAAATTATCAGCCCACTGAGGTAGGACACACATTAAGTCAGGAACCTCACAAGGTTCTGAAACATCAAGCTGAACAAACACTGCAACTTCTCGTTAGAAGATTCTGGCTACCAAAGATTCTTTTCAATCGGTCATGTAGATGGCTTTGAAATATTGATTCACCAGTATTAGTGTGTGATACTGGGCATTTCACAGCTATTTAATAAAGCATACCACAGCACTAGCCTTACAGTATGAGCAGTCTCCCTTAGTTTTAACTATCCCAGATAAGATTCAATTACTTTTACATTAAAGAGACCAGACAAGTGCTAGTTATACTGGCCCCTGTCCGTGATGAAACAATCTGGATACTATAGAACAGGGTGGGCAAAATACGGCCCACCTAACATTTGTGTGGTCCAGAGATAGCAGCCAAAGTCCTGCGGCACAGCGAGGTGCTCCTGGCTGGCTGCTGCTGGCATGTCTGCGCACCCCTGGTGGGGGGACCACACAGGGGAGGAGGGGGAAGGCAGCTCCATGTGCTGCCCGTCCCCAGCACTGTTCTCACTGTGGGGGTGGTGCTTGCAGTTGCAGGCAGCACATGGAGACCCGCTGCCCCCTTCCCCACGAGGGGTATGTAGAGATGTGCTATGGTGCCAGCAGCCAGCTGCTTCTGGGAGTGGTGTGGGGCGATGGCAGGTAGCCTGCTTGAGCGCCCCACTGAGCTGCCGGCTGGGAGCTGCGTGTGGTAAGCACCTCCTGGCAAGAGCCTGCACTTGGCACCCCAATCTCCTGCCCCAGGTCAGAACCCCCTCCTGCACCCAAACTCCCTCCCAGACCCTGCACCCCCTCCATTAATATAGTAGAAAATGTGCGACCCGTAACAACTTACCTGAAATTGGGCCAGCTAGTAAGCTTAGGGAGGACTAATGACCCACCAGAGTTTGGCAGAAAGCAACACATTTATTATACTGATAGCTGAGCTCAAAAGAAGGGGGAGGGGTCACACCCACAAGTCCCAGACACCTTGGCCTGGTCTACACTGGGACGGGGGGGGGGAGGGGGCGGGGGGTCGATAAGATACACAACTTCAGCTACAGGAATAGCGTAGCTGAAGTCAACGCATCTTATTTTGCCTTACCTCCTGTCCTTACAGCATGGGATCGACGGCCACGGCTCCCCGTCGACTCCACTACCGCTGCTCACCCTGGTGGAGTTCCGGAGTCGACGGGAGCGCGTTCGGGGATTGATATATTGCGTCTGGACATATCCCTTGTCTACCTGGGAGCGCTTCTGATCTTCCAGCTGTTCAAGCAGCCCATTCATTCCACAAGCATTCCAGGAGGGAGGGGGAAAGCCACTTCACAGGTATTCAAGGGAGGGGAGGCGGTGTAACACACCTTTTGAACATACAGGTTCTACAGAGCATACAGATCACTGCTGCTCCCACAACAGCCCCCCCACCCAGCAAAAGTTATTGCCCACCCCTCGGACAGAAGATAAATTAAACTGAAGTAGAGGGGCTGATAGGGTTGGCACAAGTATCGGGGGGGGTGCGAGCAAGGGATTCTGGAGTCATTCTGAAGTCATAAGATACTGGATAACAGCTTTCATTTCTAATTGTAGAGCCAGTTACTTTACTGTACCTGATCAATGAGCTGTCGCCTGAATGGACTGTTTTCCTCAAGGACATTTGCCCAAAGTTCTGGATCCTTTCTGCGTACCAAATAGCGAGCCTCACTCTTGAACAAGGAGTTCTCATTGCAAACCTGAAAAAGAGAGAAAGCCATGAACACTGAACACATGTATAGTTAAGGGAACACTTACAATGAGATCCCACCCAACATAAGTTTGGCTTTTTGACATTAATAATGAGCCATACTCAACGGACAACAGTTTCTGAATACAACTAGTTGTTGGCCATCACTAAGTGCCACACAGACTCAAGTTTGGATTCTTACCTAGCCTCTAATCTAAAAGGCTCTCAGCAGACAGGATCTCTTGCAAAGTTACAAGCTTTTCTTGCTTTTGCCCAATAGAAATATTATGACAATTTCTCATGGTAATATTTCTACTGCTGTCAGAAGCCATGAACTACACAGGCTTCTGACAAATTTCAGACCTAGAAGGGGATTCATTTTGGAGTGGAGAAAATTTAGGTCAGTTTTATTTTATCTGAAGCCTTCACTCAGCTTCATTGTCAAACAGCACCAGAATGTTTCTATTTTGTAAAATCTTTTGAATTTCACAGAATGTTTCCACAACTATAAGCTTCTAAGTAACTGTTTGTGGGCTACAGTTTTACCTAATGGAAACATTGTGCAGAAGCTTATCAATGATACAGCAGAGGAAGTAAATTCTCACAATGGCTTTGTATTTTTCTACTGATTCTAATTGCACAGTTTGAATCTTGTGACTCAATGTAACCTGGTTACATTTTATCAGCACCAGCTTCAATGGACAGCAAGGTATGTTTTGTTTTCCAAGGCATTTTAATAGGAGCCTAGAGTCCAATCCTTCCTTCCATTACTGCTTAAGCCTAGGCTGGGTACCAAGGTTAGCACTTCCTGACTTTATGGAGTGCCTATAACACCAACTGTTATAATTAAAATGGTTCTGTGACTGAAGGCTGACCAGAGCTGGTCTCAAATCATGTAAGTGCAGATAGGAGGGGAGGTTGCCAGGCTCTATCAAGAGGATATGTGCACAGTAGTTAAAGGTTACATTTCATTGCTATGCAGTTCTCACAGCAGTGAGCTGCACAGGAAACAGGTGGCCAAAGTAAGATTCCCAGTTCACCCTAGGAAAGGGCCTATGCCCAGAGGAGAGCCTTCGATTCTTTTTCTTTTCTTTTTTTTTGGGGGGGGAGAAGAGATCAGTTTCTGTAGTAGAAAATTTGGCTGTTGGAAGACAAAAAGCCCTTTGCAGAGCACCTTGGTTAGGAGAAAGCAAGTGTACCACAGAATTCACAACCCAAGAAGGGAGCATGGAACAATCCAAGAAGGGAGCATGGAATAGTCACAATCCATGTCTGTCCACTTTCAAGAGCTGAACCTGGAAAACTGTTTCTAAATAAACTTCAGAGTAAACTACTCTTGATTCAGATATTGAATTAATCTATTAAGACCACCACTTTTGTGGCTATATTCTCCCTTCCACACACTTCCATAAGACAGCATGTAAAAACTGGACTCAACTGCTACACAGTGGACACAGCCAAGCCTTTCATGCTGAACCATTAAATTAGTGTACACCTATAGGAAGGGTAATCCCTTAAGGAACCACACCACATTCCAGCAGGCAGTGATTCCAGGCTGGGACAGGTTATGGAAGTGTGGACTAGAGGGTGCTCCATATGCGGATACTACTCAGCTGTTTCCACCACAGACTTGGCTTGTGCACTGGAACAAGTGATCAACTGTTGATGAAGTTGAGTTTGTTGAGGCTTATGTTGACCAGTTGGCAGAAGCAATGGGAAGAGCTGGCAAGGGATACATGGTAGAGGGAGTCCATTCCCTTTTGGGACTCTGGAAACCAAGACAATCTATCCAAGCCTACTAATACTAAAATGAAACGTGTTCAGGGTCCTTTTTCCAATTGCACCTGGTACCTTCTTTTTACTGTGGACCCTAAGACTACTGTAATAGCTTTTATTTAGGGCTATTTAAACATAAATCCAACCTCAGCCGTTCCATAATTTAACGTTACATAGCCAAATCTTGCTAGCTTCAATGGGATTTTAAGTTAAGGCATGTAGGACTTGGCCAGTGTTAGAAAGACTTATGGTTAAAAATCTAATCAGAACGTTGGTTACACCAATATTGACATTTGAAAACCCACCACCACTCAAACCTCTTAACATTAGACTACAGCAGATTTGTAAATACAAAAGCAAGTTTTGCTAACCTTGATGAGTTCAAGGTCACACTGCCCCCTCTCATAAGCAACACAGGCCAAATGAGGGTCCCTTTTTTCACAGTATTTGCCTACAACACAGCTGTCATAGTATGGGTTCTCCCGGAGAAACCGCTCAGGATTATTGTTACTGTCAATGTAGATTTTAGCCAGAGCATTGTGGGTGGCAGGTTCTTCACAGCCTTCATGAATTCTAGATTCCAGCCATGGCAGCAGCAACTTAAGCCTTTTGGGGAAAATAAAGTTTGTTAAGTTTGCAGACCAAATGTGCTACTAAAGTTTTCAATTCGATTCCTTAACTTGAGAGGAGTGCCAGCAAACTTTAAGGTCAAGGTTGTTCCCCAGAAAGGCTGTGGTCCCAGTATATTGGTCTCCTGGATCAAATCATTCTAACCTCGACTGATCTACAAAATAACCCCTTTAAGATTTAAAATGCCCCTAAGCTTTTCATTGGGAGGCATGCATACAGACTATTTGGAGTTTCTCTAATCCTTTTAAAGGAAAAAATCTTGATAGGAAGGACAGAGGGGAGAGACTGGAAGAAACCTAGTCATAGCTCAAATAAAGATAGTGCTTCTGGAGCCATAGGTGCCTCAAGAATGCTTGTTTAGAGTAAAACCTAACTGATGAAAGCAGTGTCAGTGTACAGGTGATCTGTGCACAGTAAGGCTACGTCTTCACTACCCGCCGATCCGGCGGGTAGCAATCGGTTTATCGGGGATCGACTTACCGCGTCTCGTGAGGACGCGGTAAAATCGATCCCTGATCGCTCTGCCGTCGACTCCGGAAATCCACCTCGACAAGAGGCGGTAGCGGAGTCGGCGGCAGCGGTCGGCTTTCCCCCGTCCTCACCACCAGGTAAGCCGACCTAAAATACGCAACTTCAGCTACGGTATTCACGTAGCTGAAGTTGCGTATCTTAGGTCAGAACACCGCTGTAGTGTAGACCTAGCCTGAGTCCCTCAGAGGAGAGTTCACTTTAAAAATACTGTACTCATTTAACAAGTTGAGAGTAGGGCATATGGAACATGCTATACATCAACTGGGAACCTGCTGCAAGCAAAGTGTAATGTTAAAGCGGCTGTACTGGGAGAGGACAGAGTCAGAAAAGGATTGATAACTCAGGAAGCAGCAAGGGTAGATGAACACAAGTACATCAGAATAGTTTAAACCCAAAGTTTAAAATAGGGGAAGCTAGAGAAAAAACTTGAGGTAGTAGGAAAAAAATTAAAAGCAATAGGAAAAGAGCTTTAGTAATTGACTTTTGGGTTAATGACTACTGTAACCTTCTGCTTAGGTTAAGGACAGAATTAACCAGACCACAGGTATTTTCAGTAGGGTAAGATAGGAACAAAATGAATTTTGCAAGTGTTAAGAATGGCAAGGTTTATTAGGAGAGAAGAGAGTGATTTAGGCTTTAAGTTTAAATGATATAGTGAAAGGATACTTCATGGATTCCATACTTCTAGTATTGTAGAAATAATTTGTGGAAGTTTTCAGAACAAGATGTTTTAGCAAATTCTTGCTTGTGATTAGGATTTGAGCCCAGTGGACACTTATATTTATAGCTAATGCACCCTGTATGATATTAGTTTCCTGGTCCCACTACTTACAGAAAAAAAAATGCAGCAAAAACAAGTCCTTCAACTGACAGACAATGCTCTGCGATGGCTTTTTAGGCTTTCCTGTTAGAAAGATTTATTTCTTTTCTTCCCCGAATTTGAGGAAGTGGGAGAGAGGAACCACATTGTCTCAACATTTGCAATATTTTGCCCCTTCTCCATTCCAGTTCTACTAAGCTAGTCAAAGTCATTGTGTGTTTTTACTCACATACATTCTCCATGTATACTTCCCTACAATTAGCTATTTGTTCTAGTCAAGCACTGTGTGTCAAAACTCAAGTCTAGACATGGGGTTGTTTCTTTTCTCCCATTACACAAGGCTGAGTGATCTTCCCGATCCCATATTCATGAATGGGACACAAAAAAAAGTGAGCTATTCAGATTTGAAGACTGCCATATATGGTCTGAATTATCAATGAATGTGATACTGTGACACCCTCTTACATACTGTACTCATGTGTCTTTGAAACTCCACATGCAGAATTCCTTTGCTTACTCAAGAGAACTGCCCCACATTAGCGAGCACCATATTAATTCCTTTCATGATTTTTACTTCGATCTTTCAAAGTGGGATTGACTTAGAGCAACAGATGCAACTCCTGTATACCAAGGAGGAAGCCTTTTACTGGAGCAAAATGGAATGACTGTTTATACCAAGTACCTTTATATTCTATTCTTACCTATTTCTTTTTTCCACTTCAGCCACCAGCTCATCAGTTGAGAACTGGCCTCGAACCACCATGATCAAGTTCTTAATAACATCTTCAGAACAATCCACATCAAGAAGCCCTCCAATCACTGCTGGTATACGGCTTGGATTCACCTAGAATAAACCACCATAAGAATGGTTTCTGGACTGTGCCATAACTGGAGGGATTTTTAAAAAAAACAATTCTTTAATGTTTAGAAATGTAGGAAACAGGACTACCTTAATTAGTTGTCTGATGTGTTCTTAAGTGAGACTTAGCAAGTACAAGTTAATCCATCACTAAATTGGTGTTAACCAGCAATATTCTACGAAGCCCACCAAAAGACTAATCACAGTTACCTGCGACTGACCCCTTCTCTCCCCAAAAATCTAATCAGGAACATACTTTAGTGACCAACGTCCCCAGCCTAAGTGCTGGGGAAATAGCATTCCTTGGTTTCATATATCAGAGTGATCAATAAGCCTAAATTGCTATAGCAATGGGGGGGGGGGGGGGGGGAAAAAAAGAGAGGGCGTGGGGGGAAAAGGAGGCAACACTTCATTGATATCTTGGTGTTCCATTCTGCTCTACCAGCCAATAAGAAGGTTTAAGTCTTATGGGGCTGAACCACTTCTGAACTACAGAGCCTCAGGTAAACTAAAGCTCCCACTATACAGGCTGGACCCTTTCTTGGAGTTTATTCTTTAGAACAGATTGTATTTTACCTTCTGAACATAGATCTCGATGTACTTCTGCAGGTTGTTGCGGTATAAGTAGAGAACCAGGTCATGAACAAAGTCAAATCTATCACAAACAATGATCAGAGGAAGCTGGTCTGTGAGTTTGGCCTCCTGTATGTTTGGGGGGAGGGAAATGGAAAGGAGTTGAAAAGGAAGAGAAAAAAAAAACAAAAAACACATAAGTCACTATCTTTACAAATTATGCGGGGATGTGAGCAGAGAGCCTTAACTGTTTTCCTAATTTAGGACCAGCAAAAGGCTACGATTCAGAAAAATGCTGACTCTAAATTGACTGCAGTCTGATCCTTTAATACAAATATTAAAGAGCCCATCATAGACAGCCAAATGAGGTGCATTTCTACTTTAGTAGTGACTAGCAAATCCTGGATGCACTTCGATATCTACCTTTAGAGGTCTTGGCTGAGAGTGGATGCTCAGCACTTTGAGAGTCAGGCCCCTTAAAAGGAGTCTCAAGTTGGACACCCAGAATCACTTAAACCAGGGTTAAGAATCTGGAAGCCAAAAGTTCAAGCAAGAAAGAACATGCACCTGGGCCAAGCTGCATAAATGTCACTCCCCCCCCCCCCCCCCACTCTTCTGGAATGGCCAGTAAAAAGCCTGATTTGATTAATAAGGTGAGTCACTGGAAGGAATGCTTGCCTCCCCAAACCCAGAGTTGGAAGTAAGTTCCCCCTGAAACTTGGGCAAGCATAACACAACAAACATCCTTGAGTTCTGCTAAAAAGGATCTGGAGGTTATAGCGGATCACAAATTGAATATGAGCTAACTTGATGCAATTGCAAAAAAACAAATGCCATTCTTGGGTGTAATGACAGGAGAGTGGCATGTAAGACACGGAGATAGTTGTCCTGCTATACTTAGCACTGGTGAAGCCTGGGCTGGAAGACAGTGCCCAAAATTGGACAGTGAACTTTAGGAAAGGTGGACAAATCAGAGAAAGTCCAGGGGCAAGCAAAAATATAGTCAGGAGGTCTAGAAGACCTGGACTTCTGAGGAAAGGTTACTTTTCTACTATTACTATTCTAGCCAACAGTCGGGAAAATTACCTTGAGAAAATTCTTCACTCGTTCAGGGTTATAGCAGTTACTTTCACGGCAGATCCTTTCTACCTCCTTAATTTGACCCGTCTTGCAGGCTGCCTGGATATATTTGAAATGGACATCTGGATCCTGGCTGAAGTTCACAATAGAACCCAGGAAATAAAACAATCCTAGAAAGAAGCAGAGGTTACCTACTTATAGCTATGAACATTTAGAGTTCAACTCATCACCTAGATAAGGAGTTATATGCTTTGATAATTTACTATGAATAAGGAAGGAAGCCACTGATAAGTGGTGAGACAGGACAGGTGAATTTAAATAGTCCCACAATAGTCTCAAAGGAAAGCTGCCAACAGGAACACTCAGACTGTCAGCTACGCATATAGTTTCCTTCCTCCACCCAGATATGTATGTCTCCAGGAGAGCATCATAGTAACTAGGTGTCTTCTGCAAAACAGTTGCAAACACCAGACTACAGTAAACCTAATGCTTGGTTCAAACTGAAAGACTGAGTACTAGTACGCCAGTCAACTCTCCTTCCATCTCAAAACAGATTGAAAGCAAGTACCTCCCTCAGAACATAAGGACACCTCACCTTCATAACTTTTAAAAGATTCAAAAAGCTCCACGAGAGACTGGGTGCCAAGCTGCTCATGGTATTTAGAAGCTACTTGCACACAGAGCTGTAGGTTTTGTCGGATGTTGGCCGATAGCATAGCACGCAGACATTCCACAGAGTCCTCAACTGACAGAGAGCCAAAGAAGTTTACAAGCCACTAAGAACAAAAGTTAAAATGGTTTTAGTAGTTGTATACACCTCGCTGAAGTTCAGCAGGGGAAGTAGTAATTACATTCTGCAGGGTTGGCAGGTGGAAACATATGTACTTGTCCCAGATGTGCAACAGGAAGAATTCGGGAATGACAATAGGGCTGATATCTGTTTAACCCTCCTAAAAATTAAGGATAGCAACAAGGACTCTGCTACACACGACCTCATATAGTTCATTAAGTCAAATACTCTGTTTTGAACACCCATGTGATTTTGTTGTGGGCAAGAATTAGTTCACCAGGTAGGCGTTTTTGCTGCCAAGAGATTGATTTCAGGTTTAGAATGGCTACTGGCAATGTAGACTGAGTTTGAACGATTAAGGTTTTCCTCAAGTTAATTACAGAGGTATGGCTGAACACCTACTGGCCAGTCACTGAAGCTACTCGTTTGAGCTCGTCTAGGGCAGTGGCTCCCAACCTTTCCAGACTACTGTGCCCCTTTCAGGAGTCTGATTTGTCTTGCACACTCCAAGTTTCACCTCACTTAAAAGCTACTTGCTAACCCCCCCCCCCAAATCAGACAAAAAAATATAGAAGTGTCACAGCACACTATTACTGAAAAATTGCTTACTTTCTCATTTTTACCATATTATAATAAATCAATTGGAATGTAAATACTGTACTTACATTTCAGTGTATAGTATATAGAGCAGTATAAACAAGCCATTGTCTGTATGAAGTTTTAGTTTGTACTGACATTGCTAGTGTTTTTGTGTAGCCTGTTGTAATACTAGGCAAATATCTAGAGGAGTTGCTGTACCCTGTGGAAGACCTCTGTATCTCCAGGGATACATGTACCCCTGGTTGAGAACCATGGGTCTAGGGGATTTCATTACATGTATTACTTTAAGCTTTCCCGCTGAAAAGGGAATTAGTTTATGCAGGGCCGGCTCCAGGGTTTTGGCCGCCCTAAGCAGCCAAAAAAAAAAAAAAAAAAGCAGCCGCGATCGCAATCGCGATCTGCAGCAGCAATTCGGCGGGAGGTCCTTTGCTCCAAGGAGTGAGGGACCGTCTGCCGAATTGCTGCCGAACAGCTGGACGTGCTGCCCCTCTCCGGAGTAGCCGCCCCAAGCACCTGCTTGCCAAGCTGGTGCCTGGAGCCGGCCCTGAGTTTATGGACAGGTAAGTGACAGCAGGAGAAATTTAGTTACATTTAACCCACAAAGTAAAATTCAGCTGAAACTAGTCTTACCTCAGGGTTTAAGAGGTGAGTGTGAACTACAGCTCGTTTTATATCATAAAGATCAGTGTAGTGCTCCAATGCTCTCTGTAGCAAGCCTGCCTTTTCACATAACTGGGCAATATGAGCACGATCATAGAGTGTAAACATCTGGTTTCCAAGGATGGCATCTGCAACCTAAGAGGATACGAATTGTTGTTGAACTTTAAGCTTCCAGTTTCCATCCACAATCAAGATGTAACGTTATCATGCAAGGAAACTACATAAAAGGAGAGTTTCCGGGAAACAGACCACATTGACTAACAATTAGTCAGTTACACTGCACTTCTACAGATGTTTATTCTAAAATATCACTTTACAACACCCTTACAATAGGTATCTGCACATCCACCCTTTCACTCTCCACAGTAATGCTTTGTCTCAACTATGCCTGTAGCTGGAGACTGCTACCATCAAAAGCATTGTTTTCTAAATGGCTGGAGTTCTAAAAATTTGCTTGTTTTTTCAAGAAGGGGTGAAGGAGACTTATTTTAAGGAGACTAGATTGAGGAATCTTACCTGTGGTGCATGAATCAGATTCATTTCCAACAGACGTGTCTGAAGGTGTCCTTCAGCAGGGCGATTATTCTTCAAAGCATCCAACAAGAAGGAAGTGCACTGCTGAATGAGACTGTTCTCCATGAATACATCTACGATCTGAAGTGGACAGTAATCAAATCAGTCATTCACCCACATAAGTTCTTATACAATTTTGAGTACAAGTCACGAGTATTGCAGCTGATCCTCACAGGAGCCATCTCACAACATATGCAGCACCTCTATGTAACCAACTGGTTAAGTTATGTTAAAGCTTCCAGCATTGTACTACAGTAGTAGTGTTTCTACTTACATTTTACCTTTTGAGAGTGTTCTCAAACTGACTTCCCTTAAAATGTTTTTATTCACTGTATCAGGGAGAGTTCAGACTTGTACTTTTAGCATCTGAATTTGATGACAGAGGTCATTTTGGCTGATGTGTCAAACAACTATTTGGTAACCAGTAAGTGAAGCAAGTTTGATAGATTTATGTACAAGTTATAGTATTCTACTTCATAAGTAGAAGACTATTTCCCCAAAGAAAAAGGATTTCAATATCAAGTGCCCATTTGTTTTACAATAAAAACCTCAAAAAAAGTTATAATCTAGATCAGTCTCTGGGGACTAGTTTACCTACTGAATGGAAGTCTTCCCCCCCCCTTCTCCCCCACAATTAGGGCTAACAGCAGCAGCCTTCTTGACTCTGAAGCTTGGCAGTCTCCATCAATCAGCATAACAAACTTGCAATGTAGGAGGTGCTGTTCTCCTTGTGAAAGCCAAGAAGATCTGCAGAACTCAATCTACAGCCAATTCTGAAGCTAGTTTGGTAGTTGGGTTAGCAGATTAACAGCATGCCAGATTACAGGAACTATTACTAGAAATACTGCATGGCCATAGGCCAGCCCAATCAAGCTAATTCAAATACTAGGAGTATAGCAAAGTTCACTGGATTGGACTTTATTTTACAAACACCATTAGTTTCAGCTGGGACTACAAGTCCTTACCAGTTGCAAGTTTTTACCTGGTTAATATTAGCCAGGGGCTCCTCATCCTGCACCAACATCTGAGAGAACTGTAGTCCCTGTTCTGGGCTGACTCTCATCACGCTTCTCAACAAGAAGATCCAGTCCGGCGTATATCCAACCTAGAACAATTACACAATTTTAGCAGTCAAAGCTCCCTGGAAATGCTTAGGAATTTACAAGATTTTGCTCTCAAGTTCATACTTTAGTTCAGTGACACCTGCTGCAGACATGTTTATTCCCAGCACAATGCAACCTACTCACACAAGACTATCCCATCCCAAGCTGTGAAAATAGTGAGTTTAAAGTTTCCACATACACTGATAATTAAGATAACAGTGTAGACTAGCCCTATGTTTCCAGCTGGGGAAGACACAGATGCTCAGTCTCTACACTTGAAGACTAGTTTGTGGGGAATGCTTTAGACCAACTGCTGTCCAAAGTTTAAGGTGGGGGAGACAAAGGACAAGTTACTGTATTTGTGACCACACAATGAAACTGCAGATCTTATCTATCAAGTTCAGTCTCCATTATATGGCTGGTCTAAGACCATGTTCTCCAGTGTTCCAAAACTCAAATTTTGGGAGTTCACATTCTTTGTGAGCTAAGCTGATGCTTAGTCCTGCCACGGGACAGAACTGCATCATGGTTCATTTAGAAAGGAGTGTCATGACATGACAAATTGAGCAAGGCAGCTCTCAACTGATTATCAGCTTTACAGACTCTGGCATGTTTAAAGCCTTGTCTTATCTCATGGAAGATACCCAGAGTATGTACAGCTTAGAGTACTGCACACAGATGTGTACTGGGAGTCTAGCAATAGAGAGGTATTACACAATCTTACACCTTTAACAAAAACATTTACCTTTTTGGCATAGAGCACTATTTTCTGGAATTGACCAGTTTCCGCAAAGCACTGAATGACTTTGTTTGGCACATTAGCACGAAGGTAAACACTGAGTGCAAGGGTCGGATCAGCTGTCTTCACCAGGTCTCCTAGTTCCTCAGAGCACTCCAGCTGAAAGCAGAAGTAGCATTTGATGATCAGGCAGAACAGAAGAGACAGATAGTTGGTTCATCTCCACTAAGTACATAAACATGTAGCAGTCTACTGGCACAAGACACACTGCAGCATTAAGTTTAACCAAAACATTTGCCTACCTTATCTTCCTTCAGCCATTTCTCCAGGAGCTGCTTGCGCCCTTGTTGCAGGACAGGACGGCAGAGTTCTAAAGATTCAAATTTGTTAAGTTGTCCTTGATCAAGCAAGATACCAAAGTACTGCAGCAAGGGAGAGGCCTGCCCAGGCTGGGCTGGTACACTCTGGAACTTCCTGATAGTATCACTGGTACGCAGGATTCCCTGAAAGATACCGGGAAGGGGAAGAGACCCAAGATTTAAAAAAAAAAGGTTTCAGTTACAACCATTTGAATAATCCTTGCCTTTTTCTGTACCTGAACTATTTGCTTAGTAGCCAACTCAAAACATGCCGATGTGTTGCGTATTTTTAATTTGCAGTCAGTTCTTTGATCCAACAACAAGAGCAGCTTCTGATTGTGCTCTTCTCTGTATACTATGCCCAACCTAGAATGTAGTTGTTAGTGAAAAGCTATTCCTCTTCTGTAGGGTCCACAACAAGCTAGATTCTTCAACCAGAAACATCTCTTTACCAGTTTACTCTTTGTACATCAAGTTTAACTCAAAGATGATAATTTGGTTAAGATAAAGACACATTTGACTGAAAGTGCAGTAACTGCCAAGTGGCAGAGTTAGTTGTGTATTTAGGATGTTAGAATAAGCATCACCTTAAATCCTTAGTCTTCATCTTTGAAAGCACTCACCTTTGGTGCAGATGCTGCCACTTTAGCAGCTTCTGCATAGCTTCCTTGTGCAAAGAGTGTATTGAACTTTCTGGCAAATAGTTCCTCGGCCCCAGCCAGGTTACTGCGGATAGCCATACGCAGACCCAGGTCTGGATTCTGGAGAACGTTAGTAGCATAGTTCACAATGTTATCTTCTTCAACACAAACTGAAAGCACCTGGAAAGGATAAAAAAAGCCTTAACAGAAGCATCCTGCTGAAAACAGCAGCTCAAAGTAATAGAGCAAAGGAATTAAGAGTCCAAGAAGCTCATCAATAAAGTAGATAAAGCTATAGTTCCTCTATTGCTGTTGTTTTGGGTCTTAGAACTCAGCTTGTCAGTCTACCCATTGTCTAAAAGTGCAACCTATAACTGAGGGCCATTTCATCACATTGTTTCTTCCTACTATGCTAAAGTTTTGTATGCCTTTTAAGGCTATATAAGCTCTTTGAGGAAAGGGCCATCTGTTATGTTTGTACAGTGCCCATCACAATTGGGCTGAGGCCTCTAGTATTACACACTGCAGTATGTAATGCTAATCTCAAGTTTGCTGAGTGCCTAATGGCTCACTTTGAGGTATGCATTGCTGGCATACCTTAATATATCCAATAATCAGCAACATTATAGTGGCAAATAAGTGTTAAAACTGTTTCAGGTGCTAGATTTCCACTAAGATTTAATTAAGAGAAGTTTTACATCATAAGTCTGGAGATGCATGTTCTCTAAGCAGCTATTCAGTGGCACCCCTTTTCCACATTAAAAGGAACTTTTCCATTCCAAGTACATGCTAGTGTTGCAAGTTGGCATGCTGAGTGCCTTGGATTGTGGTAACAATTTTCTACATGGTCTAAATACAGTCAAGTCACAGCACATTTCCTTGCCATTTCCCATCAGACTAAAAGGAGAGGAAGGCTGAGAAGTTATTGTCAAACCACTGCAAGAAAATAAGTGGCCAGATACAGGGAAGCCAGGCATTGCATTCACTAAATAACAATGAACAAACCATGACAACCTTGAGCTGCCTGCCATATGCACTATAGTTGCCTTGTAAAACAATTTTGCTCAAAACTGGGAGAGCAGTTCGCCCAAGTTCAGTAAGGAGTTGTGGGAACAGAATGTTCTCCTGTGTGTTCCTCCTTACACTACAAAACATTACTGCACACTTTTTCCTGTACAGTTGTGGCAGTGTAAATCAAAGGTCTGAGATTTTGTTATCTAAAGTAGTATGGTACTCTTGATTAGATAATGGTACTGACTATGCCTTTAGCTGTCCTGCGCAAAAGTCACTAGGGTATTCCTATGCTCAGTTAGAGGCTCAAGAGCAGACAGGACTCAATTTACCTGTCCTTTTTTATTCACACCAATAATGCCAGAGGAAGGTTCATGAGGAGCAGTTACAAAGATTGTGTCAGCACTAATACGGTTCATGTAAATACACACTCCAGATTCCAAGTCATACATGTGAATGTATCCATACTTCGTAATCAGGTAGATAACGCCATGCTTAGTTCCAATCTGCCAAAAGGGAAAGACAATTAGGAACATTTGAATATAGTTTAAGTGAACTGTCAAAATACAAGCTACTAGAAACTTAAGGCAGTGCTGTGTAGCAGGAGAATATTCTCACTACATGGTTTAGTTGACAAAAGGTGAAGATGCAGCTGTAAGCTCTCAGGTTGCAAGGAAGGAGTGTAACAATCCTGTTGGTCACTTACAGAGCTGCAATTCCATACTAGTGGCAGGTAGAAGACAAGACATCGGTCTCCAGGGTAGAAGTTAAGATAGCCATGCATGGCTAAGCTAGGATGTTGATTATACAAGCTAGAATATCTGCATTAAGAGCTTCAGTTAACATGAAAACTAGTGCTACAATCCCGTTCTTTTCTAGGAAGGTCAGCCAGATTGGAATAGCTAGAGAAGTCAGTCAACTAACCTAAAAATGCCAAATGTAGTTGTAAAATTATGCAAGTCTCACTTTGAGACATTAATTCAACTGAGACATGTTAAGCAGTGGTGTTGAGAGATGGCTTTATGACTGAAAGCCTCAACTGGAAGTAGTCACCAGTATACAACTGCTTGTGAAATTTTTTAATCCACTGATACTATTAGGTCAAGAGGCAGCTGTCTATTGTTACCCAAGATCAGAGTCAAAATTGCTCACTATAGCTAGTCATCTGAAATTAAACAAGTATCTTCTGCTAAAATTGGACTACTATGCTAGCTAGCAATTTCACATCCATGACAGCCAAAGATGTTATTTTAGCACTTTTGCCTCTGAACATATGTAGTTTTCCACTATACTTTGCAAATCTGGTCAAAAGATGACTGACTCCCCTTATGCAAGTTCTCAAATCATGATGGGGAGACATGATGTGATCAAGGAGAAAGTCTGTCAGAGCCAGAATTAGGCTTCTGCAGTTCTTATTCCCAGCTCTATCCCCAAATCACAAAACTACAGCTAATTTCAGCAGACTTTAATAGTACGTTTGTATTTGGACAGGTAGGAGAATTTCTGAAATAGAATGCTCATGTGTAATAGCAACTTGAGTTTTTGTATCCAGTGAGGTGCTTTTTATTGCTAGTTCAATTTTTACAGAAGTGGGTTGGAAGCAGTTTTGGAGTACTAAATTTGAGAAGTATCACCTATGTGGGGTGGTCTTCCCCATGCTACACTTCGGACCTCTACCTTTAGAGTGAGCTATGCTTCCAGCATTGGTTGTGTTATGGAAGAATAAAATCCATGGCTGATTTGACAGCAACATCTACAAAGCAATGGTGAAGTCACACTCTTTACAGGGAAAGCTCTGACTGATACTATTTAAAGTGAGGTTTATGATTCCTAAAGGACTCAGTTCATAAAATGGAGAATTAGATTTTCCACACAGACTTTGAAATTTGAGCCAAAAAATCTTTATCATCAGGAGTGTTTGGTCAAAGTCAGTTCTCATTTTGGTCCAAATTCTCTTGTTTTTAGGAGACTGTTTTGGCTTTCAAATGCCCCAAACTTTGAATTCCCCATGAAAAGTGTTGGTATTTTTTTTTAAATCAGCTGTGTCTATGTGCAAGTCTACATAAAAAAGTAGATATCACCACTGAAAACATGGCCTGAAGTGAATGCACCTTCTTGGACGAGGAATAAGAACAGAGGTCACTTATTCTAGGATTCTATTCAGAGATGTGCCATATACATATTACATCCACATATCCTCCACCACAGAGTATGTGAAATGCTATTATACATGCCTATGTTGGCCAGTTCATGAGCAGCTTTACACGGGTTTAGTGTGCACTCTTGTATACCTTACCTGCATTGCCACAGGGAAGTCTGTCTGAGCCTCAGGAGGGAAAAACACATCAACAGCTTTCTTTACAAAGGGCTGGTTTCCAGTAGCAGGTTGACCTACTTCTATTATATGCAGCTGGGAAGAAGGAATTGCATGTCACCAAGACAAAGTTTGTAAGCAAAATCCTGCTAAGAAACAAGTTGATCCTCTACCCAACAAATGCTTCCCAAACAGGCTACAAACCAGGCAACTAGCTATTTCAATACCTTTTATGCAAAGGTACCCATGAAGCTTTTCAGCCAATATTCATGATTCTAGAACTTAAGAGTTGTCCAAGATGCTTGTTTTAATAAAAACTCTTAAAGCGGGAGAGAACCTCTGTGCTTTTGATAAAACCATTTCTCACTTTCCAAATCATTAGTCATAAAGCACTGCCCAGACACATTAAAAAAAGTGCCAGCCTTGTTCTACGACACCATCGCTGCCATCTCTTGGACTAGGCAGTTTCAGATGTACTCAATCTTGAACAGTTCAATACAAGAGCAAAAGGTTTGCCATGGACAAGTTGTCAAGATTTTGGTCCAAATGCAAATTTTTTGGTCTTTCCAGGGATGTTGCATCTTGTAAGAAGCTATTGAAATATTATTCAGCCTATTAAACTCAAGTAGTTATTCTCCACACTACAGGGCAGCTTAGCAAGTGTGGCACATTGTATTTTGTGATCTTTTAGAACGTTTGATCAGAACTCCATCAACTTGTAAAATTTAAGGCACAAGAATCTAACTTCAGAGTCAATACTTGAGACTCAGTTAGGCTTTAGCTTTTCAACAAGGCTGCTATATTATAATTGCCATCAATTTAAGGCCTACAAGAGGCAGAGTGAGCTTGCTCAGCTGAGAACCATGCTACAAGATGTGAGAGCTTTATTCAGATTGAGAGTCAAGGCACCTTTAGACTCAGGTATTTCACTGCCTTCAATATTTATTTACATTAATTTTATGAAGTTCCTTAAAAAAGGCAGAAGATTACTTCACAGTAAAACAAAGCCTTGACTGAACAAACAGCACCCACTTTTTTACAGCCACCATTCCTCAAAAACAAGGGGTCAACTTTGTTTAATTTAATCAGTGCAACCCTACTGAAGTCAATTGCATTAAATTAACACAATTAGAAGTATTTAACAACTAGTCTTAATTTGTAAAGCTTCTAGTGGTAACTGAAAGATTTAAGGTTACTGATAATTTACATTAGCTTGAAAGTAGTCAGTATGGTTTATAAATTTTACCTTGCCTCCTGCAGGGCTCCGTACAGCGAAACAGAAGAGTGTGGAAGGCTTGGAGTTTCCTTCAATTTTGAATTCTGCAAAGGCTGCTGCATGACCCTCTATAGGTTGGGAAACCTTCCTATCAACTGAGTACAACTGCATTGCACCAACCACACGATTTTGCTAATGATATGGGCGGGAGAGAGAGGGGAAGAGGGAGAAGGAGAAGTCAGCTTAAAACTTTTTTTCTAAGTACTTAAGAGTTGCGTATGCATCAAGAGCATAGGAATTGAACCACTATCACTTTCAGAACGGAGAAGCAAAAACAAAATTTTTTACTATGCTGTACATACTTCTGAAAGGAAAGGCTAGAAAACATTCTTATGGAAAAAGGTCTCCCACCTACTGCAGAACACTCTTGAAATAAGGGTTACGTTTTGTTAAACAGAAGGAACTACAGTCCGTATGAAATGAAAACAAGTGCTTGATCCAATTTTGACCTATTTTCCTGCACAGTTCAGATTTATACCTGTATTCATAATGCACTTTTCCTGTATATTATTCTGAAGAGTCCCTTACCTGGGCTGAAATTCCTATTAGGAGTAGCCATTTTTGGTGTTCATCTGTCCTGTAGTTGATGATTTGGCAGCCTGCAAGACTAGCATGCCTGTCAAACATCTTTTGGGGCTGAGATTCTCCCTCCATGCTCCAATGAAAGACTGCTGTCTCTGTCACCAAGGCAACTGTGTTTACCGATATCCATTTCCAGAAGATCACTTCCTCTGCCATAGTATGGGCTTTCATTTTACTTTTCATCTCAATGTTAAAGATCTGAAGTGTCTTCCCTGCTGGTGTGGGAGATACAAAAGAATCACAGACCTCTGGACATTAAATTATACTCAGCCCTATAATTTGCATGTATTGGGAGGCATGTTTAGAATGTTTAGCTGCAATAAGCTAGTTTTCCAGTTTAAACATTCCAATAAAGATGAGTAGAATAAAGATAGTTAAGTTGCCATAGTTTTGCCCTAACAGAATGACTTCAGCTACAGCTTAGGCCATTTCAATGATCTTGTAACAGATGCTGCACCACACAGATTTAACATTAATTTCTGCACAGGCAGTGAACACTTTATGGCAACATGTTTTAAATATAAGTTTCCTCTTTACTGGGTCCTAGAGAAGTGAGTCAATGGAGACAGACAAGTCCTGACTTATGAAGTAAGACTGGGCTGATCAGATAACACTTTACTCCAAGTCACAAGTAACTGCCTCATCAAGATTAAACTATAGTCAAGTGCCTACAGCTACACAGATACAAAGTTACACCCCTTTGTGTGTGCATATTTCCTTTTGAGTGTGGTATAATAATCAGTGAGCAAGTAGCACTGGCATATCAAGCTGACTATCTTGATAAGTGGTTCAATAGTGAAGTTAGAGATCAAAGATATAGGTCATACTTAATAATCTCTAGTGAAAGTATGTACAGCATTCCAATCAGCATGCCTCTGCTTATTTTGGTATTTATTAGCTCACATTTGGAAAGTTCAAAGTTTACAGTAGTGTCAGAACCTAACATCTGCTTCAAAGGAATCTTACTTTAAGACAAGCGAGGCAGGCTCTCCATGTGCCATTTAAATGGTCTAATTAAATATACCCAGTTCCTTCAACTTGTATACTACACTAGTGTCTGCCCATATTCCCACTTTAAAGGAAAAGTTACAGGTTCCGTAGTCACTTACATCTTCCCTTGTTTATGGAGCAGAGCTGGCTCTGTAAAAGTATCTGTTTGTAAGGGCATGTCTACTCATACCTCTGGAGCGATTGATCACTCCAGGGGTTGATTTATCACGTCTAGTGAAGATGCGATAAATTGACCGCCGAGCACTTCTCCCGTCAACTCCAGTACTCCACTTGAGTGAGAAGCATAGGTGAAGTCGACAGGGGAGCATCAGCGGTCGACCTACCACAGTGAAGACATTGTGGTAAGTAGATCTAAGTACGTCGACTTCAGCTACGTTATTCACGTAGCTGAAGTTGTGTAACTTAGATTGATCCCCCACAGTGCAGACCAGGCCTTAGAAAGCACAATAGTTGGATGGGCTGCAATTAGCAGTTTAGAGTGCAAATATTTTAGCTTCCACCAAACAAGAACAAAAAAAGCCATTGCCAGTTTAAGGGACAAGATTTCCAGGGATGAATCTACCACGCTAAATAGATGGGGAGGGGCTTAGATTTTTATTAAAATGCCTTGCTACCTTCCATGCAGAAGCCCTGTAAGCTTAGTTTTAACTTCATTCCTTTCATCCAAGAGAAGCCAGATGAGAATTAATTTCACCTTGTTTTAATTCCTAATGGCCTAGCCTGACTTGCAGTCGTTAGATATGATTATGGAGCTGCAAGCTGATTCCCATTCCAATAAGAGGGTTAGTAATATTTAACTATGATATTAGCTAGTAGGCAGCAATTAAACAGTAATTTAGATAGAGATTTTCCTTTTATATGTGGGGTGGGAAAAGCGTAAGCTGCAGCCTGGAGCCAAGACAGCATTGTCTAAGATATGACTATTGCAGGAGTGTGGGTCTCTCGGGAACAGAATACCAGATAAACTATAACTGCTAGTTCCTGGATAGTCCTAATAACTGGTTGAGTTAGTTATTTTTCCCAAAAAGGGTAAAGTGGTTTTCCCTTTAATGAAGGAGATACTCAACAGAAGATTCCAGAACACACATTACCCAAATGGCAGCTTATAAATTGACAAAGCACCCCTAACCATCTAGAAGGGAAGGTATTTGACAATCTTCTTTCAAACAAGGCATTACCCAGAAAGACTTGCCCTAACTTTACACTACAAAGCTTGAAGATTTGTTTCAAAGTCTTCTGCATAGCTACATACTAAAAGCCCTACACATGACACGAAGATGGAGTTAGCTTAAGTCACTATATCACTGAAGGTATCAGAAGCCATATGATTACAGAGACTTCAAGAAGCAGAACACTGCTACATTATCTTCTGTATATGTATGTTAGAGACCTCCTCTAGCAGAAGCTGCTAAGTGATTATGAAAGCATCCTACTCTCACCAGCCTCCTCTGGAAACTTTAGTTTCACATTTAGGAGGGCTACAGAGATTTATGAATTGTTATATCCTCAAATGAAGATATTAGCAGGATTAAGGCAAGCTAATTTTGATCATAGAGTCTTTATGTATCATGTATATAAAGGAAGGACACCCAGACTGTCTTCTGGGCTTTTAAGTTTCCAGCTCAAGTCATCCTGGCATCACTATTTCAGAATGGAGGATCTGGATCAGCTATGCCTAAAGTGCATATTTAATGTCTACGTCTAAAAGCAATTCTAACTACTGTGCTCTAACATTTGAAACAGTAGTTGTTTTAGAAGTGCAGAATACTCAGCTAAATGATCCCTGATCTAATGGACAAAATGAGCAGTGGCAATCATGGTATATCTTAAAATGAAAGAAAACTATACTCTAGGTCTGAATTTTACAGACCCTAATCACCGGGTAACAGACTTGTTTAGGAGAGCCTTCTCTTCTTATATCCAGCACTGCATTAAGGGGCAGGTTGTAGTATGGTGTTAGAGAGTTTTCGTCTATTATCCAAGTAACATTTATTGGAATGGTTAATGTTCTGCTATAAGGAGTTAGGGTAGAGGCAAGTGTCACAAGATTTTTGCTCTTCTACCCCAATATCCTATTAGCTTACTTGTTTAAGACTTGCAACGGATAGTATCCTCAAAAGGATTAGGCCCAAACTCAAGTTTTAAACATTAAGTGACTTAAAAAGAAAAAAAACAAACACACACACACCCCACCGGCATTCAATTGCCCTGTCAATGCAAGTCTGAATTTCCTTAGTCTACTTATAGGAAAAAGTTCTCTCTACTAGAGGTGGAAGAATGTAAGTTTCTGTAATACTAGAGCATGAAATTGCATTTTTACATTCCCATGATTAATGTATGGAAATGTGGTCTGAAAACACTGCATTCCCCACTTGTTTTGTGCTTTTGTGGTACAGAACATAGCAAGAGAAAGAAATACATGGATACAAAGACAAAAAAGTGTCATACTTAGAACACTAGGGGAATGCTACATGCAATCCAGAAATGCAATTTTTATGCATTTATACCACACCCCATAATAGTTGCTAATTTTAGAAATATTTCATTTCCCATTGGAGATTGAGATTGTACATTCTGTTGCTCATAATTTGAGCATTAGTGAGCAACTCAGTCATGGTGCATACATACTGTGCCTTTTTTTTTTATAAAAGTAACAGCTTAGACTGCCGTCTTCACAATCCATCAGCAGGGAAAGTTTGGCTTGCTCCACCCTTTAGTCAGGGAGCCAAGTATTAAATGCTAGAGAAAGTCTGATCTAGTCTACATTTTTGGGAAACGGGATTTTTATGAAAGAAAGTCATATTGTTGTAATTCCATAATTTGTGTACCATTGTCCAAGGATAGCTAAGCAAGTGACAGTATCCCTGGTCTTTAAACACTCCTTGCCCCCCACCCCCCTTTCACCCACATCCATTCTGGAGATACTGTATCCCCCGTGTCACCCCACAGGTTTGCGGGACCTTGACAAACATTTTTATGTAGTACTCTGACATCACACATTGTCTAATGACATCTCTGGGAAGACTACATTAGCTCATTCACACTGCAGTAGCAGGACAATATTGCTTCTGACTAAGTCTAATGTTGGTAAAAATAAAGCTAGATTGTTAGAAGCTGGATGACACTAAACCCATTTTATAGTTAGTAGGTTAGTTTCAGATCAGGGCAGACTAACAGTTTTCCATTTAAGTGCTGGATGAAGTTTTACTAGTACACAGGATGCACTTTCCTTGCCAACAGGTTGCTTTACAGGGGTCCAAGACTATGATTAAGGAGAGTGGATGCCAATCAATGTGGTACCGAACCTCGAGGTAATACAAATTAAGAGATTAAGTGCATTGTTCAGCACCTCTGCCCACCTCTCATACATGGAGGCTGTTCACAGTAGTCTGAAGGAAATGCATGCAACAGCTGAAATACAATTTGAGTTGGAATCAAAACATTGACTGTTTATTTGCTTTAAAAAACAGCCTTGACCTCAAGTCTAGGCTGATAGAAAACAGAATTTATTCCAGTTTTCAAAACTAGATTTTAGACAGATGATTTCTTGGACCCCTAGATAATATCACCATGACTTTTCAGACTAAATAGCACACTTAGGCAGAAATGACTGGCACACAAGACATCATGCTAGCAAAGGTCTCTCATAAAAGTATTGCGACTCACTTTTGTCTATCAACTGTACTATAATTGCATATATTAATATTGTCTTTAGTTGGTACAGTCAATAGTCAAAGCAACCAAATGGTCAATGGCACATCAATAAAGGGAGAAGGTTTTCTTCCCTCTGCAGTTACTAAGTTGAGGATTCAAATTCCCAATTAGCTGTAAAGTAAAAAGGATAGCAAATGGCTATTTGTAAATATTTCAGTACTTTTTATGAGATTAGACCATTTTGTACCACTAAAACATGAAATGTCAGGACAAGTTAACTCACCATCTGTTTAAGACAAGAATGCAGGAAGAAAAGTACACAGTCAGTAACAGAGTGAAGCATTTATTTCAAAGATTAAACAACTAGCTTGCAAGTTATTCTGCTTTTCGGAAAGGCTGGAAGTTTTTATTCCATGGTGCTCCAGTAGCTCATGAAGTGGTACCCAGAAAGCCAAAAGCAACTTAACTAGCTTAAAGTTAATCGCAAAAACCCCGTTTCCAAGTGTTTATTATATATTCTGCATTCAAAAGTTTTAGCACCAGAGACAATTTCCACTTTAAGTCTGTGACTTCTGCCAACTTTTAAGTATAAAATGTCTATTTAGACAAGTATTTCAGCTTACAATAAGCTACTGGCTGTCCTTATGTGATTTTAATATTAACATCTTTCCAGATACATTTTAAGTATCTTCTATTTTGAGGTTAAGGACATTAATACACATTTAGACTTAGATTACATTTTAAAAAGCTGTACAGTGGCCTTCATTCTCACATCTGTTACCCTGCAATAGTAGTCTGATGTGTTCTCTATACGTATTCTGCAAAGTTCACTCAGCACGCTGGTCTTGGCACTTGGTCTTTTCA
This sequence comes from Terrapene triunguis, assembly GCF_002925995.2. NCBI lineage: Eukaryota > Metazoa > Chordata > Testudines > Emydidae > Terrapene > Terrapene triunguis. The sequence goes on along the minus strand of NW_020664585.1, from coordinate 18,220,433 downwards.
AAGACCTTTTCAGCAAATTTGTTTAAATAGGAAAGTCCAAAGTTTATGGACTCTCCATATCCAATGCCCTCCCAGTTTCAGGATGGAATGCAGTCATACATTTCTACAGGGGTTTGGCTTACTACCACTCTGTGTAGGCAAGCTTAGCTCAACCTCTTAAATCCAAGACAGAGTTGATACTATAACCAAGACCATACAGTCGAGAAACTCAAGTCCTGCGTAAAACTAAGGTTCACTACAGACTCAGAACTGCCTTTTGGCTGAATGTTGCCATATGTTTGGTTGCGTGTTAGACATTACTGAAAACAGCATCAACTCACCTTTCAGAGCAATGACTTTAGAAGCAGGATTCATGATGGCACTTTCTGCAGAAATTGGACGTCTGATGGGTGTGGTCGGATCACTCATATCAATTATCACGACCTGTGCTTGTTCCCCTACTTTCTCTCTGATGCAGATGAATTTATCAGATTCCATTGTTAGGGTGCTGAATCCAATGTTCGCTGGGTTAATTCCCAAGTTTTGGAGCTAAACAAAAAAGAGAAAGTTGTTTATGCTTTGACAAAAACTTGTTTAATAAGTTGATGGCTTGTATAATCTTCTCTGGAAGCGAGGCATTTCTCCTTACTCAAAGAATCTGAATGCAAGCACAAACTAAACAAATAGAACACTGGATATAGCAGGTTGAAGAGCATCCCCATTAGAAAGTGTGCTTTTGTTAGTCTTCCACAGGGAAAAGACTGATCAAACGGATTTTTTGAAATATGAGCAGTCTAAATTTGTTTCACTGTTTTTGCTATTTTGATTTTTCCATCCCAATTTGAGATAAAAAGATTGAGATGTTGGAATTTCCTGAGAGAGACATTGTTGTTTTATGAACAGTTCTATTGGATAATATGAACACCAGATATTTGGTAGTAATAGCTCAGTATTTTTAATTGTACTAGGATTGTGCAATAGATAATTGTCAGTGTACCATGTCTGACATTCTCCAATACAATACTCAGACACACTGCTTCCTTCCCTAGACCTGAAGAGCTCCGTTTAGCTCAAAAGCTTGTAATTCCACCAACAGAAGTTGGCCCAATAAAAGATCTCTACCTACCTTGTCTCATTCTCTGATAGGTATAGAATACTTTTTTTTTTTTTTTTTTTTATAATATGAAAGAGTCCAAAACAGAGCAATACAACAAAAGAACAGAAGCAGCTAGACTGGGTGTCAAGTTGCCTGGTCTTAGTTCAGGATTTAGAAACTGGGATAAAATGCTAGTTAAGATGATGCAGTCTCACCTATAAGCTCTAGGCATTAAAGAAGGATACAGCCTATTTAACGGAGAGCTTCTACTAGCAGCTTGATAACAGAGCTAGTAGTGCAATAATCTTGTGTACAGAAGGTCCATCCTTGACTAGATTTTGGGGACTGGCCTGTATCAAGGAAGTAATATTAGTATGGAGACTAAAGTTCCTACTAGCAGAGAGCTGTCATGTAGCTTTAGAGTCTTTTCCTGGAATACTATATTTGGTACTAGGCTCCTTGTTACCAGAATGACAAATATGAAGGTGCTGAGAAGAGCAACAGAACTTAAGAATTGGAGAGAGACTTTTCTAAATAAGCAAAGGAGATAATACAAATTACTGAATATTTAAAGTGGAAGTTTAGAGTGGTAAAGATACAAGGTAGTACAAGAACAGGATTGAGCCAAAGGGAAGTTTCAACTGGAGGTTGGGGGGAAATTTGAGTGATTTCTATCACCGAATAATTTAAGGGAATTAGAAGCCTCAGCACTTCTATTTCAACCTAGACTGAATAATGCACTTGGAACTGCATTGTACCTGGGCAAGACTGAATCACTGTCAATCAATGGACTGTGTGTCTGGGGCAAGACATGTGCACTTCAGGAAAATCCCAGTCTAAGGCCTGGTTTACACTTGGGGGGGGGAACCAATCTAAGTTACGCAACTTCAGCTACATGAACAACATAGCTGAAGTTGACATACTTAGACCCACTCACCGCAGTGAAGACACCGCGGTGAGTCAACTACTGCCGCTCCCCTGTTGACTCCTATACTCCACCACCGTGAGAGATGCAGGCAGAGTCGACAGGAGAGCGCGTGGGGGGTGGTGGTGGTGTCGATTTATCGCGTCTAGTCTAGACATGATAAATCGACCCCCACTGGATCAATCGCTGCCCGCCGGGTAGTGTAGACATACCCTAAGTCTGAAGAAAGGAACAGCTGCTCACTCCTGCTGCCCCCCTCCCATTCATTTTTAGGCAAGTATTAGCACTAAAAAGCTTATAGCCAGGCTCTGAAATTAAGTTGCCAAACACAGGTAACAACTGTTTGGGTCACTGAAATTCAGTTATGCCCAGCTCTGGTTTAGTTTGAGAACATCCATAAAAACCTCCACCGGGGAAAGAATCAAATCCAGAAAAGCAATAACTGCAGTCATTCTGGTCAGTTACTTGATTACTACATACAAATTCATCGCCATGCTACTTAGTCGCATATCACTCAAGTAAAGTACATAACTTAAGGTCTTCTGTGATCTCTAGATAGATAACCTATCTTCTACTTAAAGTTGAACCTAGAGGCTGGGAGCCAAGAACTAGTGATGGCTTGGTTAAAGAAATTCCAATTTGAGTGGTTGTCCCAGCAGAGCAGAAAGCACCACCTAGAATTAATGTTTATCAATCATGGTGGAAAGGAGCCATTTTGATACTATATTTAATATTCCTTTTATGGTTCTCAGCTTAATGACTGGTTACTATAAACTTGAAGCATCTCCTGTAGATTTTAGCCCTTTAGGGTTAGTTTAGAATTTGATTCCTTCTACTGTTTTCTACTTCAGAGCCCATCTTTTTGGGAGAGGTAGCCTTAAGCAAATTCTAATTTTTATGAATATGTAAATAAAGAGTCAGATACAGAGCCAAATGCTTCTAAATATAGCAAACTGCAAGTCTCACTGTCTCAACTAGTAGCTTCACTTATGAGTTTTTGAATCTTATTGCTAATCTCTTAAAAGCGTCAATTAAACTAATATGATTCCCTTTCTGACTGAATGAAATTGACACTAACACCCCATTCTGATTGTACTAGAAGTGAATAAAAACTGCCCTAGAACAAAAACACCAGGGATATCACAACTGACATTATTCCAATCCATTCCAGCAGTGCTTTTAAAGGTGAGACTAAAGTCACCAAGGCAATGAACAGGTCATATTGTTGGTGTCATGTATACGCTATTAAATACGTTTTGATCTGGTTGATCAGAGCTGGCTACAACTGAAGTGAGACACTCACTAAACCATACATTAGGTATGTAACGGATAACATTACATTTGTTGTTGGTGGTCCAGTACTCTTAGCTGAGATCTCTAAAGATGCCTCAGGGATCACTTCTGTACTCCCAATTATTAAATTGTTACCAATGCAATGCTGAAATGCACTGCTGTAATTCTGGGCTAGTCCTGACAGACCCATGTTTGCTTCAAAAGACTGAAAATGTAAAGCAGAAAGCAAACAGGTGTGAAGACATCTGGGAAGTCATTGAGATAGAATGGCCCTAGTGGCAATTCAAGGGAGGACCCTCCCACATCCCATGCTGTACATGAAAGCATAATATCTAAATATGCCCAGGTAACAAACTAACATGTGCATTGTGGGTCATTCATTCAAAAAGGTGTTCATGCCATGTTTAAACACTTACAGCTCTTCACTTCCAAAACACTATAGTGAAGAGGCTGCCAAAGTAGAGACTTTAATGCATATATAAATTGTATGCTAAAGTCAGATTTCAGGATTCTGAATTATGAGTTTTGATACAAGTTCAAACTGTGTATGCAGTCCGTATACTTTGCCAAGTATAAGACTGCCATTTACAATCAGCCCCCAGTGTAATATGCCAAGGCCATTTGCTACCTGTAGTAGAGATTTATAGCATTAACTATCTGAAGTTATTTCCAATTCACATAATACTTCAAAGGGTTATTGTAAGAAGTGGTGTTTGAAGTACATGGAGTGTAAAGTATTACCACCCTTTAATAAGCAGTGAAGTTACATAGCTTGCCTAAGGCCACAAGGGCAGGGATTAGGACTCAGGGGTTCTGCTCCTAGTCACATGCTCTGACTTGGGACTGAGCTCCCCTAGTGTATAGGGAGTGGGAAGGAAGGAATCATTTGTCATTCTACATAAATATCCAGTTAAGCACTTCCTTCATTTATAGTTTAGCAATCATATAGATTATGAAACTGACTATTTGTGCATACAGAGAATCTCCAAGACACACATGCTTATTTGGAAGTAATAGTGTATATTCTCTTGGGCATTTTACCTCAAGCCTCCATATTTAGCCATACCAGAAGGGTTTAGGCCAAGTCAGGTGCCAACTTTAAAAAGAAGGGGGGCGGGGGGGAGGAACCTGTTTTGCTTGGACTTCATCTATCATTTCTATAATGTTCACTGTAGCAGTAAACCAGCACTGAACTTCATGTCCCCTATAATCCCCTTCTTCCCAGTCTCTTGATATTTGCTTTGTATCCTGTGAAATTACTGTTCACTTATATACCATTCTTCACAAGTGATTTCCCCGCTGCTGCCCTCCTCCCCTTTGAGCGTATTCATGAGATGCCTCCCATTAACAGCATAACCTTCAAGGGTCACTTTTAGTACCTAGAATTATGCAGGCTTACATACATTGCATATACCTCTGAGTCAGTAAAGAACCATTCCCATGGTGTTGACAGAATGCAACACTTTACATGCTGATTTAACTACTGTTACTCAGTAATCATATCACCAATTATGTATTCTCCCTTCCATACTGCATACTCCTGTACCTCATTTGTGTCCCAACAGCCCTCCCTTAAGCCACATACACCAGTAAGTGAGCTTCAAGAAGTTTGTGTCAGTGTCAGAGTTCAATTAGTCACTTCCCCACTCTTTTAATAAAATATTTTATCCTCTAGATATATGGATTAGATTATTCTGCAGACTCCCATGGAACCTGCAATGCTGAGTCATTATGGTATACCTTCCTTAAAATTTCACCAATATATAGTCCCCCAAGTCCAAGTTATTGATAATATTTTACAGTGCTTGGGAATCCAATTGAGGTTTTAGAACTTAAAAAATATAAATGTTTTCTCTTCTCAAAAGAGGCTGGGAGGCCCTTATCTGGTATTTTGTCCATTTTATATCTACGCTTTATATACTTACTACCTAGCAATAAGGAACAGTCTCTTGGGACCTGCATCCCCTTTACAGTAGAGATAGCAGTGAACTACTGCTAGATCGGTCCCTTCTTTACCCAGGATATTCTACTTACTAGGTATTTTAGCAATCCAGTTTTCATTTTAGTCTTATCAAGAATCTTGTTGAGAGACTATTCAATTAGAAGTAGAACAAAAAATGCTATTTACCCCACTTATACTCTAAAAGAGGGTAAGAGTCCCTCCTGACTTATTACTCTTTCCTTTAGCATGTCACCCTCCTCCCTGATTAGACTTCAGTGATGTCATGTATATAGCTTATCAGTCACTCATTAGTATTGTTTCAGATATAGGATAAAGACTCCTGAAGACTTTGCTTACTTTTTCAAAGTCAGCTTTCTGATGTCCAGGTTTTGCCCCCCAAGTATCACTTTTCATTTGAAACTCAGAGGCGTGTTCTCCCGTTCCATGTGCAGGTGTCCCATTATTTCAATACACCTCTACCCCAATATAGTGCGACCCAATATAACACGAATTCGGCTATAACACGGTAAAGCAGCGCTCTGGGGCGAGGGGAGGGGCAGGGGGGCTGCACGCTCCGGTGGATCAAAGCAAGTTCGATATAACGCGTTTTCTCCTATAACGCAGTAAGATTTTTTGGCTCCCGAGAACACAGTGTTATATCGGGGTAGAGGTGTAGTTTCATGGTCAGATTAACTGACGCTCACTCTCTGCTATTAGGTTGCTTGGGACTGTCCAACTCAACTTTCCCATTCTATAAAGCATTGTTTAGTTGAGCTATAAAGTCAAGTTATTCTGCACCCAACTCTAGAAACAGTTTTCAGAAGTTTGTTTCACCTTCTGCCACCCCCCCACCCCCTCCCAATTGATCAAGACAGTTAAAATCCCCAGGAAATCAAAACTTTGGCAAACCTTCTTAATGCTAAAGAGCCTTGTAGTTACCCTGATGGTCAGTCTATCATTTCAAGCACAACATAAATAAAGTTGTCTAAGCCAGAACTTTTTCCAAAGGTTCTCATTTGAATGCCCTTCCATATATTTTATCTTGCTTTAGCTGCCCAAGGGAGTCTAACCCATTCTTCTCCAAAGATTACATTTAGGAACGTAATCCTCATGTCCCCAACCCACCCATAAGAAGAACTGTGGAAGTAATCTAGTAATCTTCCATTATCCAAGGCAGAGTGGAAAGCTGTTTCTTTATGTATGCTAGACAGCTTTCAAAGTATTTTCTAGAGTATGACTTTGGTACTTCTACAGCCTTTTCCTCCTTCATCCAGTGTGGTGTATGAGGCTAATGGGGCAGCTGCATCTTTCCAACTCCTGCAGTACTACAGTAGAACATCAGTTACAAACTGACTGGTCAACCACACCCCTCATTTGGTACTGGAAATATGCAATCAGACAGCAGAGAAAAAAGTAAGCACAATACTGTGTTAAACAAAATACTAAAAAAAGGGAAAGCTTAAAAAATTGGACAAGGTAAGGAAACTTGGTGCTTGTTTCATTTAAATTAAAGTGGTTATAAGCAGCATTTTTCTTCTTTATAATAAAGCTTTGAAATGTTACTATGTAAATTTTCAGTCGTCAACTTTTGAAAGAACAAACAGAATCTTTTGTTCAGTGTTAAACCTCCATTCCTGAGGTGGTAATAACTCTGAGGTTCTACTGTAACTAAGAGCTGATACAAAAAGCTTAGAGCAGAGACAGTGTTCTGTTAGGACTCTTCACTAGCATATCTCCTCCCGCCCCGACCACCACATATTGTTCTCTAGCTAGCTAAATTATATCTCATGGGAAGAACAGCTAATTCACCAAAAATCTACCTGTCATAACTGACCCTATGTGCTGTCCACAATGCCAACTGAACAGTTAAAATTTGTATGCAATATGCAGAGTATAAGTAGTTATTTTTAGAACACTAGCATTTTAATGTTGCCGCCTTCAGAGCCGGATAAGTTTGGTAGAGAAGCCAGCAAGGACCTACTGTTCATAGAGCTATCAAAACTACCATTCTGTTCTACATTTCTATTCTCAGGTCTCGTCTTCACAGGGGAAAAAAGTCTAACCTAAAAAGGTGTGAATTTAAGTCAATATAATTGGGATAATCTCTGTAAAGGCCCTTATTTCAGTACAAAAAGGGTTTGGGTTTAAACTACACTCAAAAATAATTATTGTACTGGAATATGTGTTTACACAGGGATTATACAGTATCGTTAACCTGCTGAACTGTCCCCTACATAGAAACCCTTTACCCCCTTTGTTTATACTATTTGTCAGCTCCTCTGTCAGAATAACCTCACAAATTTGCAGTTCAGTTTTCTAAGATCTTGTGGTGATGGTGGTGGTGGCGGCGGCGGCAAGTGCCTCCAGTGGTGAATACTGTACAAGTTGCAGTTAATAAGCAATTCCTTTTTTGGATTTGTACAGAAGAGTTTAGCCTTTGCAGTTCACTTTTACCTGCCACCTGAAGTAAATCTGGAGAGACAAGATAAAGCATGGATTAAACAATTACTACATTAAATAAGAGGAAAGATAGCACAGTAGGCTCATTTGGCTCCTGAGAGATGGTGAAGTACATTGGTCTCATTGTAGCCTAGGAGCAAGTATCAGCAAATCAAGTCTGCAATTGCACATAATTGACCCAAATGGGAACGGCCAGAGATTTGAGGTATTTAATATTAGGACTTTAATACATTGTTATGAATAGGAAGTCTTGACAGCAGTCCTAACATATCCTATTTTAAAATTAGGATTAGCCCTCAGTGAACACCAAAGCCTACTGAATAAAGAGAAATAGATTATGTTTGTATGTCACATCTTTACAAGCTGATGTATTAAAGTATATCAATATCTGTTTTTGAGCATGCATCTCTGGGGAAAAAAAAAAGTAGATACATTAGCATTACTAATTGCTAGTTTCAATGCAGAATTTTGCTACACTGAAGCACAGGTCAACTCACCACAAAAAGTTACACTTGTGTGCTATTTCCTGAAGTTGCCTTTATCCTTTTGGATAGTATTCTGGTAGAAATTTAGCAGTGAAACTTCTATATGAAGTTTTGTTTTTGGAGTGATGACAATGACCTCGTAACAAATTTGTTATGAGACAAATACACAAAAGTTAGGATAGGTATAATTTTCTCAATTCTGAAATTAGAAGAGCTTCCACATCTATTCAAGTTGGGAGGAAACTCCTAACCTGAGGCTATTTTGCAGAAGGCAAAGGACTTACGTTTTTATAGGCTTGGGAATATTTGAGCAGCCTTTATATAGTGCCAACAGGCCCAATGCAAGCCAGCCTACATCATTCTGCCATTGGTGCCAATCCACTATATATTCAGTCCTAAACCTCTTCTGTAGGATGACCAGTCTACTGAAATGCAACACTTGTTATAAGTTGATGCAAGAACTTCTACCTGCTAGTACAAAGTTTGCTACTTTACTTCACTTGGGTCAAGTGGGATGTTTTGCCACATAATGTTGCAAGAAGCAAGGGTAAGCTTTATTCAGCAGAGCCCAGTTCTTCCATGGGACACCCAAATCTAATTCTCTAAATATCATTTTGCTCCACTAGCAAATCTTATTTCACCAGCAAGCAAACTCAGATGTAAATTTCAGGGATACTGAAGTCATTAGAACAGAACTGTTCCTCTGATTAACAAAGAGCATGTTTTTTTGCAGGACAGAATTATTATTCTAGATAACACTAGGATTATTCTCCATAGCGTTCTTTTAGAAGGGCAAAATTCAGCAGCTTCAGATATATAGTCAACATGCAACAAGCCTTGAGATCAGCCCACATTTGAGTCAGTTACATTCTAGAGCTTTTTAAATGTAAGCCTTCCATCCCCATCCGCAGCATAGATACAGAGCATCTTTTACAGTGTAGCTCTCAAGTTGATCATAGCATTTTTAGTTTCAGGTGAAGTCAGTGAGGTAATGGCCATCAGAACATGTTTAGCTGCTACATATAAGGAACACAGCTTCCTATTTTGTAGAAAAGTACATTAATATAGACAAGAAAAGGCTGATTATATACCTGTCAAATAGTGGCAGTTTGTGCATTTAAGTTACAAAGTTAGCTCCCCTCCCCTTGAGAGTGATTTGCACTACTCCACCTGGTAAGCTTCCTCTAACACTTCCTCCCCAATGACCATTCCATTTACAAAATATGGTACAAGTCATGCCATCTATATGCTACCACCTAAGGCAGCATGCATTTAAAAAAAAAAAAACACACACCCATGTCACAGAACTGACATGGCTAAAAGGCACCACTTGGTAGACTTCATAAATGCTATAAAGTAATCCAGACACTAGACTAGGCTCTTAATGGTCCATCTTGCCAATTGTGAACCAAGTTACCTGGGGTTTTGAGTCAAGTTCTGGGTTAAGTCTATAGCCTGCACTAAGTTTCTGTAGACAGCTATTCGGTCTTAGAATGTAATATAGCTACAGGTGAATGCCTAGAGTTTCATTGAGAAATTATGCAGTTTATTTTGTGTAGTGAGATGTGTCAGGTTTGAAGAACTCACTTGCTAAGTTATATTAATTCAGCTTTTTCCTGTTTCTTACAGTGACAGCCCTGGAAGTTGTTTTTGTATGATCTGAGTACCTTTAGTCAATATTACTTCCCCTCTATTATGCTAAAACAGGATGAACACAGTTTAATAGCAAATCACATTTATCAAAAAAAAAAATCTGTCATAACCTAACTTCATGTAAGACATGTATTTCTATCATGCTGTGTCATGATATTTAGCTATGAAGTGTAGAGACAGGGAAAAACTCCGTCTGTTGGGTCTATTCTTGCTTAATTTGATGTATGTAAAATGTTTGAGCTAAACTAGCCAGTATAAGCTAAAAACAAACAAAAATAAGAATTAGTTCCTAAAAGCAACAAGGTTACACTGGAGTGCTTGACTATGCTTTTTCCATCCTTATCTGTTTAAATAGTCTCAGCATGGTGTCAAAAATATCTGTCAAGTTTACCCAATACCTAGTTAATATTGCATCTGACTTGCAGAACACATGTAATTTCAGTCCTAGGTCACTATGTGCTCTGCCAAACATTACTTTTAATAGTCATTGGGTTTGATAATGTGGATTGAGGTCCCTTAATGGCAAAGTTGAGACCAACCACACAATAGCACCATATGTAGATCAGATTAGTCTGTCACCTAGAGACAAAAATGCAAGTGCATTAGGTCCCAAAAGGAAAGTCTTGCGAACTTGTGGGTTACTCTGAGGCCCATGCATGTGCCATGAACTATTTAGTTCTACTTCCACACCTTTTGCACTACACTTTAATGTGAGGGGTGCATGTTGTTACAGAGTTGGGTGAAGGCACAGTATATGTGCATTCTTTTGTAATTAGTATTCAAAAAACCTTTTCAGTCCTTATTGACAAATCCATTTTTGTTAATTTCATTCAATTCCATTATAAAGCTATTGTAGGCCACAGAACCAAAGCAGTTAGTATGAAGTGCAGAAAAATTACTGGATATTACTTCCTATTCTGTTGGCTCATCCTAATCAGGTCAGTTTATTTCCCCAGAGGATGTTTAAATCTAAATTAATGATAGCTTCTTGCGGCAAGTATTAGTCCTACCAGTAATAGTCAGCTAAATCTGAATGTCTACAGCCTTAAAGCTTTTAATCAGTTTTAATTATTGCCAAATGGTCTACTTGAGTGGAGGGTCAGAAAACAAAAGTGTGGTGCAACTAAACTAAGAGCCTACAAGCATTTCAATTATAGCCTTTAGATACGGTGAAGGGGTATAAAGTGACCAGTTTAGTTCGTCAGGTTGCACTCTATATACTTGCTTATTTCCTCCTCCCCCTAAATCCCTAAACATTGGAGTTTTAGGTGAGATTGGTCCAAGAAATTTTGACTATAGTAAAGCATCTCCTCCGCAGGCATAACTTACAGTATGGTGATTCAAGATTCTAAAACCCTTAAGTATTTGGACAATGGTGGGAGCTAGCTCTAAACAGTAGTTCTACAGAAGTGTACACACTGTAAATGTTTAGTACTGTTTGCATACAACAGGAGACTAATTACAATAGAAGCTTAAGTCCATCCCCACCCTCTTGCCTCAAAAAAAGAGGCTATACAAAACTGTCAGACTCCATCATGCTGTGCTCTGACAGCTTAAGGCAACAGCCCTATGAACCATCACCAAAATAGAGAAGAATGCTGCCTCTTGATTTCTGAATCAAATCTCTGTACATTTATCATTGCTCAGTGTTAAGTGACAATTGCATAGGAGAGGAGACTGGGTTTTGGTTACAATTCAATGCTTATGTCAGAAAACTGAATCAGTTTACTTGTTTAGTAGAAAGATAAGTTCTCTTTATTATGCTTCATACTTTTCTATCCACTACAGAACAAGTCACTCACAGCAATCATGACTTCTTGGACAGCTCAAAGTGCTTAAGATCAGAAGTATGAAAGTCAGAACTACATTTACAAAATTTAGGATACAGTAACTTTTAGTTAAGTTGTCATGTTTCCAGGAAACATCGATTTACAACTTGCAAATATTCTATGAATACTTTCCTCAGAGGTCAAATATTTAGCTGCAGTAGATCCATGAAAGCCTTGCTCAGTCTAGTGCCACTACTGTTCATCTTGAGTCACAGGCCTGTTGCACAACTCTGACAGTAATTCCTGCAGAGAGCTTGCAGACAGGCTCTAGTCAGACAATATAATTGTAATTTTCAGCTTATTTGTTTAGAAAAGTGTGCAGGCATGTTGGTGTACTATTCCGCTTTATAATGAGAACAGGGGAACTTCAGAATCTTATAATGGTATGTGTCAAGATCCTCCAGCGTAAGAGTCCCACAAACCTCATGTATAAGATTAGGTTCAGTTCTCTAGTAGAAAAAGATTTGTTACTAGCCAATAGGTTGACAGATCTAAAGTTAAACTTAAGCTACTATCCACTCCTTCCTTAGCAGACACTCAGCTTGCCAAGCCAATTTGTGGCAGCCCCATCACCTAAATACAGAGCTCTCAGACCACCATCAAATCTGCTCAAGGGCAGTTGTCAGTGTGATCTTTGACCACACTTACATGTGGGAGCCTCTCACTGGCCTCAGGTGTGAAGGCCTGCTGCACATTGACCCTGCCCCCTTCAAAACTGAAGGGTCCACAAGTAGCATGGCAAATCAAAGATGGGTATATGCATGGTTGGGTCAGCTGTAAAAGAGGTTTCTGACACCAGATGCAAGCCATTCTTCATGACATCTATGTTGCAGAGAGTTCTGGGTAGGGCAAGAGTGCTCTTGGGTGATCAAAGAGGTCTGTATAGTGGTAGGCTTGGGGCCTGATCTTCTCAACCATTCTGGCTGTAGCAGCCTCACAACAGATGTGTGGAGGAGTGATGCTGCTTAACACAGGGAGCCATGTACTGGTGTGGGTTGAATCATCCCGGTTACAATGCACATGGTTAAGAACAGTTGTGTGCCAAACAACTTGACATGTGATAATGAAGCCAGAACAGAGCATAGTATTCTGCTGCAGAGTAACAGAGGGCTAAAACAGATGATCATGGGGAGCAAACTCTGAAGTACTACTGATTTGCTTAGAAGGTTGTTATGCCACAACCTTCGCCAGTTTTCACTATCCACTAAAATGGCTTTACATTGAAAACAAGTTTATAGGATGATCAGTTAATTTGTTCAGACAGTAACTCCTTGAAACAGAGCTCAAGTCTTTTTTTACTGCACTGATCATACCATTAATTCACTAAATATTGATTATTTTCTTCATTGCATTCACTCCCTCATGATTCCGTGTCAGTTTATACTACATTGTGGGAACTACACTTGTGAACTATAGATATCTTTCACATTTAGTTTGCATTGTGTTGGTAGTTCAGCACTCACATGGGGTTTTAGACCAATGTAGGCTGTCAAGCAATATTAACTATTGTCTGAATGATCACTAGAATCCTCCATTAGATTGCTTTAGATGTATATGATGCACCTAATAGATACATCTGGGTAATGGGATACAGAACCTCCTGCTGTCAACCAAAGATGTCACACAGCAGATTATTATTGTGTCAATGGCATTTTGGCATCTTCAGAGGCCTGTTTGGGCAGTAGGATATCTATGTGACAACTAAGATTTGAGTGTTCAATGCAGCAGTGATGACAACTTACATGGAGCAGAAACATGGCAATTTAACAGCTCAGGAGAGGAAATTAAACCGTTCTCAGTGTCAAAAGTTAGAGAAATACGATAAGTTTGATTTCATCACAAGTGAGAAGATACTTGTAAAACTGCAACTTGTTGGATTGTCGACCAGTTGAGAATAAGAATCACAATGGTGAGGTCATGTCTAATGTGCAGAAGGTGGTAGATATGCTTTTACAGAAAGTTTAATAGACCTAAAGTTGAAGAAAGCAGTTCAGGAGGCAGATCACAAATGAGGTTGGAAGATGTTATTTTGAGGGATTTAAGAAACCTTCCCCACCAATTCTTGAAGAAAGATGACTTGCAAGGTACTGTTTGATATGGAAGTCCATTCAAGACACCACCATGGCTACATCATAACCACTTGAATCTGCTGCTGCGTATGTTCAAAAGTCTAGTAGGTCTTCTGGTCAGTCTTTCTCCCCCACCCTCCTAAGGCAGCAGGCATATTGTTGAATTATTTTTGACTTGGCCCATTTACCCATTTCTAGATGCATACAATTCCCTTTTCAATGTTTTTAACTTTGATTAGCTAGTTTACACCATCTCTTACAGCTGGTAAGCTTTCAAGTTTCCCTAGAGAGAGCTTTTCACCTATATTTCATCACTATTCAAGAAAAATGTTTTCTTTAAGCAGGATTACTGTTATATAGATGAACCCCATACAGTATTAGAAATGCACTGAGGCAAGTTAAAGCTATGTTTTGCTAACATTAAGTATGGTTTAGTCATCTTTTAGAATTACTCATGCCTGAAGTGTTACATTAATCATTTAAATGGCCAAGTGTAAGAAGTCAGAAACATCTAGCAATAATGCAAAGTAAAATGTATAATTACAGATAGTGGTTTTTTTATGATAGGCTGGAAGAACGTTCAGTATTATACAACAACCCTCTACAATTAAAAAAATTCAATAAGCTATCAAAATAGTATTTTACACCATGTCGTAATATCCACTGCCACAAGTCTTTCACACATTTTGTTTTGGCATCAGGGAACAGTTAGTGAATTGACTAGCCCCCCTCACTTCTTTCTCCAGAATTTGTAAAAAATTATGCATGTTCAGGATCAAACTTGGCGAAAGGATTTTAATCCAGTTTTGAGTGCAGTTAACAAAATAGGACCAGAGGCTTCATTTTCTCCAATGAAATTGACCCTTTTAATAGCCAATTTTACTTCAAATATTTAAAATGCTACTCAGTAAGCTCTTTCAAATTAACACCTCTCTAACAACCCCTTCCCCTTTATAAACCATATATGAAGTTACACCTACAATGCACTTCAAAGTTTAAATGGTTGATTATTCAGAAACAGTTTAGTATTGTTTGCACTCAATCCTGTCCCCACAGAAACAATTGGTTATCTAAAAAGGGCTGGCAATAACAGAAAGGGAGCCAGAGTCAGACAGGAAGGAGAGGTAATTTGAGACAAGTGTGCTTGCACAAATTTTAAACACTTTCCTCCTGAACTAAAAAAAGTAAGCAATTCAGGAGGACCTTCTAGTTTAGCTTTCTCAAATAGTTAAGTAACAGCAGACAAGATGCTACATATAGAGGCACACAAGTGTCCCTAATTTAGGGAAAGTCATGTTATCATAATTTTTGTCCATACCAGCCAGTTCCCGCTTCCTGCCTCAGTATTATGTTCAAGTGTTCATGAACACAAACCATGAGGAGCTGGTTGGGATAGAAAGGGTTTGCTCCCCTAATGTTAAGCAAGAAGGAAGAGAGATAGCGTCTGAATGAAGTTTGTCAGTTTCTGACCCATCCTTCCCATTTTAACAATAAACAGCATCTCAAAAGAAGGCACAATATTAATAGTAGAGTTTCTAAAGCTCAGTAAGGGAAAACAAAATGCAAGTTTCAACACAAGTAGACAGGGGGAGTGGCATGTAATAAAGTCAAAAGATGCTGTAGAGAACATTTAAAGTCAATAAACCTGCACTGTGACAGACAACTGACATTTTGAAATGGATGTTAATTTGACAGAGACAGTGCAAAGACAAGAGCACTTGCCAAGTCCATTTCCTGTTCTCTCATTCATTTAGTGAATTCATTTAATTCCTGCCTTGAACTGCCTGTTCAGAAGCAGCTATTTCCCCTCACTTTTAGTTTACAAACACCATCCTCCCCAATCACCAATTCATAGAAAAATATGTTAGTCTATACATCACTGCTGTAGCTTGTTTCCATCATTCAAGCACGTTTGCCCTGTTATATTCATGGATATTTTCCAATGCTGCCATTATTCCTTACACAGGAAAAAGAAAATAGCTACAGATCATTTTTAGGGAGGGTTTTAGTGTTCTTTGTAGGAAGGTGGGCAACTTCCAAGTCCAGATTTTTTTTTTATTTTTTGCTCCTTATCTTGCAAAATCCCTCCCAATTTGCAGCACAGGCTGCAAGGTCCCCCAGGAATCCCTGCAATCTGGAGACTGATGGGCATTTATGAAACACAGCACTGTAAAATTAGTGAGCTCACCTAAACTAAAGCTCCTGCCCACAGCCCCAGAGACAAATAATGCCAATCCCTGTTCCTCATACACTCCGTTGCTGGAGTAAAGCCGACAAGCAGCTCTGAGACCTCCCCCTTCAGCCCTAAAAAGAGAGTCACTCAGGCAGGGAGTGACTCTGCACAAATAGCACAGGCTGTAACAAAAAGAGAGATAGCAATGAATGAGGGGGCCAGTTCCAGACCCCGCACCTTAAGCTGACTTGATTCCCACTCCCCACAAGCGAGCTTCAACCCAAGCCCTCCCCTACATTAGTCTAAAGCAGGGATATTTGTGCAACGACGTGGGAAAGTCAAGCCAAGAGGCAGGCACAGTCTGTGTGTATCCTCCACATGGTCCCTCCTGCAGAGGGGGAGCCCGAGGGAATGGCAGAAAGGCCACCCCACGCACCCCCTAACAGTTACTGGCCCCTCCGGAGGGGTCGCTGCTCCCCATTCCCTCCCGCCCCCCCCCCACTCGCCCCCCCCCCCCCGGGGGGGGTCTCCGCTCCCCCTCCACTGGCCCTCCATCGGGGGTCTCCGCTCCCCATGCCCCCCCCACACACCCCCAGACGGATCTGCTCCCCGATACAGGCTTCCCACAGCCCTGACCCCCGAGAGCAGCCTCGGCCGCCGCCCCACCTCTCCGGCCCGCAGCCCCCACCCCAGGCGCCGGGCAGACGAAGCTCGGGCGCTCCCAACCCAAGCCCCGCAGGCCCCGCCGCTCACCTGGAAGTGCTCCTGGAAGCGAATGGGCAGGATCTGGGCCATGGCTGCGCGCAGCCCGTGCAGGGTGCCCAGGGCAGAGGCGCAGGACCCGGCCGCGGCAGGCTGAGGGGCAGGCGCTGCTGTACCCCGCACGCACACAGGCAGGGAGGAGACGGGGGGGCGGCGCAGGCGCAGATCGGCGCTCAAGGATCTTGTCCCCAGCCCCCTCAGCTCCTTTTCTGACTCAGACCTCGGGCCCACTCACCCTGTTCGGAATCACTCCGCTCCTCAGCCTGCCGGGGTCTCCAAACAAATAGTCCCTTCACTAGCCTCACACCTCCGCCACCTTTCTCCCTCCATCTCCCATTCCCACTGGAGGGGGGAGAAGGCATCACCGCGTTCATAACGGCACTTTGGAGGGGCTTCATCCTCTAAAGAGATGCACAACCCAGAAGAGAGACGGAGTCACTTGACAAGACCTAGGTATCCTTCCGCAAGAGCCTGGGTCCGGTCCTGCCCCAAGGTGTCACGTGACTTGACCCCCACCCTCTCATCCTCCACCTAGCTGGTCCAGGATCCCTGCAGTGGGGCCAGGCTCAGGGATGCTGCCAGGGGCAGAGCTCTCACTCCAGCAGAGCTGCCAAGGCTTCCTCGTTTGGGGGGTGGAGAGGCTCCCTTCTTTTCCATTAATATTGATTGCCTCTATGGTAGGGCACAGAGAGCATTTGCCTTTATTGTAAGAAGAACAGGAGTACTTGTGACACCTTAGAGACTAACAAATTTATTTCAGCATAAGCTTTCCTGAAGCTTATGCTGAAATAAATTTGTTAGTCTCTAAGGTGCCACAAGTACTCCTGTTCTTTTTGCGGATACAGACTAACACGGCTGCTACTCTGAAACCTTTATTGTAAGGCGGTTTTCAGAAGCTGCCCCTCTCCCTGTCCCACTCCATCCCTATGTATTTCATGGAGACCTTTAAAATCTTACTGGCGCCTTTCTCTTTAAATCTCCCTTATTGTCAAAGCTGATCTGTCAGCAGCAGCAAGAGGGTTTCCCTTGTGATTTAATACTAAGGCAGTTAATTTCACACACACACACACATACACACACACACACACTGCCAAAAAGAAAGGAAAAGCTTGGGGTTGGCAAAACGCGCCCCCATCCCGATCATATTCTACAGAGTGGGTGGTCAAATTGTTAATAAGCAGAATTCCTTCCGCTACCCCATCAATCTTTCTCGTAATATCTACATCCTGTGCATTACAAAGGCCCAAACAAAAATCCCTGCCAGCAAACTGTTAATTTCTACCAGCCCCTATTTTTTTCAGAATTCAAGCAAATAGCTTGTTTTTCAAAGATACTGACCCCAACTCTGATTGAAGTCAATGTGTACTAATGGCACTTAATGTCTGTGAAAATCATGCCAAAAACTGGGTGTATCCCATTCAGTGTGGCACAGTGTTCCCTTTTTGTGGTGGCTAGGCCACAGACAATGTTTTATGAGCTTGGCACAGCGTTAGCTAACAGAGCTAGTAGTGGCTTTGGCTATTAAAAGTAGAGGTTGAGTCATAGTTGGAATCCCTGGTAACCCCAACCTATCTTGGGGCAGAGTAATTACATTGGTAACATGCTATGTCAAATAATGATGCTGCATTAAAAATGTGGCTCAGTAGTTTTATGACCAATTATTATTTATGTTAAGCACTGGGTGCATAAGCATTTCCTTTCTCTTTCCCTCTCTCCCTCAGTTGATGAATTATCATTATTGGGTAGAGAGGTGAATAATAACATTGATAGTTGTAGTATTCATGCTCAACTGCAATAATCTATTATGCTTTGAGATGAAAGCTGATCACTTAAGGATTCTAAACTGATGCAGTTAAATAGGTCCAAAAACTGTGTGTAGACAAATCCACATGCAGCACATAGTCTATTGATTCACATAAATCATATATCCCTACTTGTATCTGTCTGACCACCTCCCGCACATTCAAACTGATGATCGTGATTGCCAAAATCTAAGGGCTGGTGCTCCCACCTCTGTTCCCTACATGGCAATTTTGGAGGGTACCCACTCCTGTCCCCTAAATTTGAAGCTAGCCAGCTCTGGTAAAAAATGTTTTTTTTTATAATAGGAATTCTTTAGTTCACTAAAGTGGCACAGTCATGGCTGCTGCATGATCAGCAAGTTTAATTTCTTTTGGACTCCCTGATTGTACAGTAAAGCTTAATGGAATCAAGGGGTCTATGATTTATCATTTACAGAGAACAATATTTGAAATCTTCAGAGATTGGAATCATAGGCTTGCAAAATCAGCCATTTTACAAATAGAGTAGGGACTTGACTCATTTTAAATGTTACATTTTAAAGAAATTAGTAACAAAGACAAACTTGATGAAATTTGTCTTTGGGAGCTTTATAAATACGCTCCAAAATGCAAACAAGTCCAAAATATGCATTAATGTAATTTCTTCTAGAGTCTACTTTTAAAACTGCACCCAACCCTGATTATGGTGCTATGACTCTTGAGGACTGATATAAGGAATGCAAATCAGGGGCTCAAAAATTTGGGGAAGCTCAAAGTTTTGGCAGGATACAGAATCTCAAGCTTTACAGGCAGAAATAACTTTATTAGCAAAGATTACAAATAAGCAAATATTTACATGTTTAATGACAAAGACTCTTAAAATAAATGGGCTCTTTTAGTCTCTTTCTGCTCTCCAATCCAGCTTCCTAAATCCAGCAATTACCTAATGCCCAATACCGATAGACTCTACCAATTAGCCAAGTCCTCCTGATTCCAGCATTCCATTCTTTTTCTTGTTAAATGGACACCACTCAAAACATCGTGCTCAGTGTTTAATAGTCAAGAGAAAAACCATCTTTCTTCATGTGGGCTCTGTTGCACATCTCTCTGTGAGTCTATTACCCTTCCTACTGGGTTACTGCTTTGTTGGGGGTACTTAATAGTCTAAGCATCTGATTTTTTATTTACATAGACACTCTAGCTACAGGGATTTGATCCTTGACAGAATTGACCCAGCTCTTCTTCCTTCCAGGTAGAACTGTTTGAAAGTTTCTGAAATTTTAACAAAACTAAACAAAAAATAATCTTGACTTTTTGTGAAATTTTCCTAAATTTTTCAACTTCCTGGACTTTTCTCAGGTAGATACATTGAGTTCCACACAGTCTACTGTATATGGGCATTTCAGATGAGACTTTGCAAATTGCGGTCCGGTCTGCTCTTTGTGGACATTAGAGATCCTATGCTACTTTTTATAAGGGTAAGGATTTACCCTGGTGTCTCTGGCTAGAATTTCCTGTCCTCCCAACCCCTGTGCATTATGCTGTTGTGATGGTGGTCTGCCTAGTGCCCTTCTACTCCGGAGATGGTGGCATTTCAGAGATGGGGACAGCTTGTGTGTATGTAATTTGGGATCCTTTAGGAGAAAGGCATTATTGGCATGATCCAAAGTCTATTGAAGTTTGTGGGAGACTTTCCATTTACTACAATGCAATGGGGTAGCCTTGCCTATCATTCACCAAACTGCTTCCCCCCTCAGTTTTGGGACATCTGCTCTCCTCTGGATGCTGCTTGTTCTTTGGCCTGTAGGGTGCCAATCTTTCACAGCTCTTAGAAGAACAGCATTTATGCTTTGGAAGAGCTTTTATTTAAATGGAGAAGCTAATAGCACTACAAAAGACCTCACCGTCCTTCCCAACAAAATCAGCCATCTAAGTCTCTCTTCAGAAGATTCATATACCCCTTTAAAGTGCTCCTTCTTGAGTCCCCACTTTACCACAACTCTTCAGGGTCGCTTTGTAGCTAGAAACTGTTTAATTTGCATATCTCTAGTCCCCTTTTCTAGTTTGATGACAAATATAGCACTCATAAATGTCTTGGGTAGTGTGTATGATTGCCAGTGCCTTCTACTGGACAGAATGTTAGACTTCCTTGAGCGTGAAGTCCTAATACTGACTCAAGTGGTAGGAAACTACACTTCAGAAGCTGAGGATCCTACATACTCTCTCTGCTTATGAGCACAAAGTTCTAGGAAACTGCAGCATGCGGTACAGTGAGGACTACTGAATCTTTGGTGGCTGTGGATCTGTTTCCATTCACATGATAACTGATCTTTTGGAGTCGATATGATTGTCAGGATTTTAACAAACAGAAACGTCAAAGGAAAGTAAGTGTGCCAGTGCTTCATGGTACGCACATGTTATGATATAGCAAGACTCAATAACATCATAATAGTGCCAAAGTTCCTGTTCTAGCACATGCAAGAAACATGACACCCTGTCCCACATAAAGAGGTCCACCATTGCTTTCAGGATCCACTTCAAAATTGCTTTGCTTGTTCTTAAAATCACCTCCCTCTCTGCAAAGACTTATTTCCAGCCTATGTCCGAGACTTGGGAGCCCTCCCCTTTTCTTCTGCTTGTCTAGCATTTGCCTCTTCTCTCTCCTTCTCCGGAAAGTCATTACTGCTGGTTCAAGAACTTTCTCCTCTGTATATCTCCTACTATCTAGAAACTTCTTGCCTATTTTTTCCCCTTATTGGCTCTCCAATTAATTGCAAACCTCCACTGGAAACTTATTTTTCTCCCTTGCTTCTAATCCTCCTCTGCTCTTATTTGTTACTATTATTGAATGCTATAATTTTGTCTTACCCTTGAAGGCAGTAATACTCAAGCCATGGCTCTGGAGACCTGTAAGGGATTTCAGGAGCCTGTGAGGGTCTCTTCTGAGGTTTCTAGAAAGCACTGTGCACAATCCTGACAACTAACTGTTAGTTTAATGCTCTAAAAACAATTTGGAAATTAAAGATACTCTGATAGAGAGAGAATGCATGTCTGCTTTTATCCTCTCTCTGTCATACATACACTCACACACACACATATATATATATATGTTTAAAGAAATAAATTACAAACAAACATATGCTAGTGTGCTCGCTCTTTAAGTTTAATTCCAAGCATAATAAATTGGTACAGCTCACTTTATGAATTGATACTATTACATTTTTTCAGGTGCACTCCTTACTCAGTCAGGCAAAGCTCCAGCTAAAAATGTTCATAACTATCACTGTCCTATTTGACAAACTTTGATGGCATTTAAAGTCTAAGCAAATAGCCATATCTCTAGAGCCAGTCACAAAGCAGGCAGCAGCTATGCAAGCATCCCCCACAGAGCAGGCTACATGATGGTATGTAATTCACTCATGGCTTGCAAGCAATATCCCTGACTTTTCTCCCAGAAGCGTTACCACTTAATGAACACATCTTCATCCTGCTTTGTACAATGCACTGCCATGCAGGCTCTCTGTAGTATTTGCACTATAGTTTGGTAATTTGTCACTAGACACTAAACTACTTACATTCTCGAGGGCTTGCAGTACAGATCCTGAATTACTTGCATGACTGCGTATTAGGCTGCTGAAATTGCAGCTTATGTGTCCTGGCCTTATAAAACAGACGTCTACTGAACAGTGATGCAAAACAGAGTGAAGGGCACGCATGGGAGTCAATGTCTGTGTTCAAAATCACAACAGATGGGTCATGGCCGCTCACTACGTCAATCCTTTTAGAAACTGGATTCCTCCAGAGTGTTTGCTGTGGCAACCCATCCCTCAAAAGGATAGCTGTTAAACCTGCCCTTTGAAAATATAACTAATGAAAAAATATGAACTAACTAATATATCTCAAACATGCCTCTCTAGCTAATTCTTCTAGATCTAGAATGGCAGAATGCCAGCTACAGTTATAATAGGCTAGGTGAAGAGCCAGCAAAACGCTGAGCAGTTAAATACAGCTCAGGAAAAAAAGGGGAAGTGTGCCTTGAAGGAGTCAGTTTTCTACCATAGATAAATAAATGATTTGTGAAATAATATATATTAGGAGTTCGGCTCATGAAAGCCTGGGTGTGGCTGGTGTTTGCTAACAGGATGTTGGAATCAGAGGTTCTGGACAGGGCTGTGGCTGCACACAGACACTCGGGAGTGAATTACATGCCAGCAGGCTGTTTGTGAGCAATTCAGGGGAGAGCTGCAAACAGCAAGGCATCGTAAGGCACCCCGCCTTGCAGGGCAGGTGGTGACAGAACCTCAGTGTTCTGGATTGCACCCTGGAAGGTCACAAGTACATCTTCTATCTTCCATTATAAGATACATAAAAAATTGTGATGGGTAAAAAAACCTGGGTGACATTTTGCTATGTCTCCAAACAGGATGGAACCCTCCAAGCTAATGAGAAGAAACAAGACCTCACCATAAGTGGAGTCCACATTTCTTTTCCCTTTCTCCAACATCATTTGTGGAATAGCATTCAGTGTCACTTCTCACTAAACCTCCTCCATACCATGCATCTTAATGAAACACACTGTCTCGCTATAGTACGGAATCTCTTTTCTAGAACTTAGCTCCGAGCTGGGATTCTCAAGACAAGCATCTCTCATGCAGATTATTCTCAAGGAGGCTCAGCAGTTAGGAAACTGTTACTGAGTTTTGATTTTGAAGAAGTTTCAAGCCAAACTGCCAAGCAAGAATAAAATCGAGTTAAGCTCAGATGTGTGATGAACCTCCCCAAACAGGCCTGGCCTATGCACTCTTTAAAAAAGTGCCCCACTGATTCTCACACCAGTGATAGAGATACAATGGACAAGGCATAAGTGTTTTAGCTACTGTGCATCTAGAGCTGCTTTGAGCACATATAGATGACAGTGATTAAAATGTCTGTGCCCCATCGATACTAGTGATTTCAGTATTAACAACATTGCTGGTAGCAGTGGCACAAAAAGAAAAAAAAAAATTTAGTGCAGACACAGCCTAACCAAGATATCGGGGCAATTTGCTACAGAAGTCTCTTTAAAAATATTTTTCCCTTCTAAAAGAGTTCTTGGCAGTTCCTGCTTTTTGAAGAAATCACAGAAGGTATCATTCTGTGACATCAGACATACAAGAAGTCTTACTGCAAACCCTGGTATTTGGGATGTTTCAGAATGGGCAGGGCTTCAGCAAGCGAGGATGTGCAATGCTAATTTAAGAAAGGGGAAAACATTTTTAAAAGGCTAGTTAAAACATTTATTTGATGAATACCCTCCAAAGCCTGGTGAATGGAGCTGTACAGAAATCTGTACTTACCTTAGTCTTCATTTTTGCTTTGTAGTTCACCTTTAAGGATGTGGTCTGGCTGTTGCATGAGCTAGCTCATCCTTACTTTTCCAACTCTCCCACTCAAGATGTCCAGGTAGGTGGCTACAAGGCCAGGGTTTCATGCTTATTTCCACTCACCCTCATGGAAGATGGATCTGAGAATTATTTGTTTCACAAGATTTTTAGGGCTGTCAAGCGATTTAAAAAAATTAATTGCAATGAATTGCACTGTTAATATTAGAATACCATTTATGTAAAGATTTTTGGACGTTTTCTACATTTTCAAATATGTTGATATCAATTACAACACAGAATACAAAGTATACAGTGCTCAGATTATATTTGTTTTTTATTACAAATATTTGCACGGTATAAAACAAAGAAATAGTATTTTTCAGTTCACCTAATACAAGTACTTTAGTGCAATCTCTATCATTAAAGTTGAATTTACAAATGTAGAATTATGTTAAAAAAATCTGCATTCAAAAATAACACAATGTAAAACTTTAGAGCCTCCAGGTCCACTCAGTCCTACTCCTTGTTAAGCCAATCGCTCAGACAAACAAGTTTGTTTACATTTGCAGGAGATAATGCTGTCCACTTCTTGTTTACAACGTCACCTGAAAGTGAGATCAGGCGTTCACATGGCAGTGTTGTAGCCAGCGTTACAAGATATTTACATGCCAAATGCACTAAAGATTCATATGTCCTTTCATGGTTCAACCACCATTCCAGAGGACATGCATCCATGCTGCTCATGGGTTCAGCTCGATAACAATCCAAAGCAGTACGCACCAATGCATGTTCATTTTCATCATCTGAGTCAGATGCCACCCAGTAGAAGGTTTTTCCTTTTTTGGTGGTTCGGGTTCTGTAGTTTCTGTATTGAAGTGTTGCTCTTAAGACTTCTGAAAGCATGCTCCACACCTCGTCCGTCTGATTTTAGAAGGCTAATCAGATTCTTAAACCTTGGGTCGAGTGCCATAGCTATCTTTAGAAATCTCACATTGGTACCTTCTTTGCGTTTTGTCAGATCTGCAGTGAAAGTGTTCTTAAAAACAAACAACATGTGCTGGGTCATCATCCGAGACTGCTATAACATGAAATATATTGTAGAATGCAGGTAAAACAGAGCAGGAGACAAAATTCTCTCCCAAAGAGTTCACAAATTTAATTAATGCATTTTTTTTAAAACAAGCATCATCAGCATGGAAGCATGTGTCTAGAACGGTGGCCGAAACATGAAGGTGCATACGAATATTTAGCATATCTGGCATGTAAATACCTTGCAATGCCGGCTACAAAAGTGCCATGCGAACGCCTGTTCTCACTTTCAGGTGACATTGCAAATAATAAGCAGACAGCATTATGTCCGTAAATGTAAACAAACTTGTTAGTCTTAGGCTAGGTCTACACTGGGAGGGGGGGGAATCGACCTAAGATACGCAACTTCAGCTACACATCTTAGGACGATTTACCTGGCCATGAGAATGGTGGCAAGTCGACCGCTGCTGCTCTCCCGTCGACTCCGCTTCCGCCTCTCACCACGGTGGAGTTCTGGAGTTGACGGCAGAGCGATCGGGGATCGATCACTACCTGCCGATCCGGGTAGTGTAGACGTACCCTTAGTGATTGGCTGAATGAGAAGTAGTACTGAGTGGACTTTTAGGCTCTAAAGTCTTACATTGTTTTGTTTTCAAGTGCAGTTTGTAACCAAAAAAATAATAAAAAAATCTACATTTGTAAGTTGCACTTTCACGATAAAGAGATTTCACCTCATACAAGTACTGTAGTGCAATGAGAAATACTATTTCTTTTGTTTATCATTTTTAGAGAGCAAATATTAGTAATAAAAAATAATAATATAAAGTGAGCGCTGGACACTTTGTATTCTGTGTTGTAATTGAAATCAATATATTTGAAAATGTAGAAAAACATCCAAAAATATTTAATAAATTTCAATTGGTATTCTATTGCTTAACAGTGCAATTAAAACTGCGATTAATTGCAATTAATTTTTTAAAACCGTAATTAATTTTTTTGTGTTAATTGTGAGAGTTAACTGCGATTAATCGACACCCCTAAAGATTTTATGCAGGTCCTCTGGTGAAGCGGCTTGCCGCTGAGCCACGATCTGTCAGCACTGAGCAGTACCGCACTCAAGAGAAAAAGGAATGAGGGGAGAAAATGGTCTTGAGTCCTACTTGGACCTTTCAGAATTCCATCTATTCTTTTGTGACCATCCACACATCACTCTCTGATTCAACAATGTCCTAATGTGAGCATATGAAAAAACCCTGCATCAAGTGAAATTGTGTAGCCAGGGTCAGAAATGAATCTGCTCCTTTTTGTATCAGGCTCTCCCTATTTTCATTTTATGAAGGCTGAAATTTAACTGTTAGAATAGGAAGAATTGTTAGCTACTAATAGGGAGCCTCAGTCCTTAAACTGATTTTTGGTTGCCTTTGAAGAGGAGAAGGGGTGCGTGAAAGGAGGAAATTAATTTTGACATGAATAGTTATTTTTGAAAATAAATTATTTTCATGGGTCCTCCCAAAGATGCCTCAATAACATCCAGATCTTCTTCTAGCAACCCTGAACATGAATGGCCCAGCTTAAGATGTGGCTCCTGAGAGTTTGACTGCTACTTTTAGTTACTACATACTGGTAAGCCTTGATTAGGTGATGAAGTGAGCAAAGCCTGGGCTGTGATTGACCATACTCATTCACAAAGAGAAAGAGTATAGGTAATTTTCTGGGAATTGGGGAGGGGAAGTTTATTGTGCTTTTAAAAAAAAAAAATATGGAGATATACCTATCTCATAGAACTGGAAGGGACCCTGAAAGGTCATCAAGTCCAGCCCCCTGCCATCACTAGCAGGACCAAGTACTGATTTTGCCCCAGATCCCTAAATGGCCCCCTCAAGGATTGAACTCACAACCCTGGGTTTAAGCAGGCCAATGCTCAAACCACTGAGCTATCCCTCCAACCCCATTATACTCTTGGATTAAAACAGGGATGGCCAAATACAGCCCACAGACTTACAACAGAGCCTGAGTTTATCCTTGTATTACAAATGAGGGTGGTCAGTCAAGGCTACAGATCCCAGAATGCTCTGCTCCATCCTGACCAACCATAAACAACATCTTAAAAATGAGGCAGATGCAACATGATCCATTCTGCGCAACTTGCGGGGCCCTCATGATCCTGGCAAATTGCCAATGTGGCCCTCCGTTGACTAGCCTCATGGGAATGTTATCCTTTCACTTACTGGATTAGGGAAGAAATAAGCCAGTATGAACTGAAGTGCTTGTCTGCTCATATCTACTCACCATCACATAATACAAGCAAAATTGCTTTCAGTTATATTTGACCTACATTGAGGCTAACTTTCCAGCTATTCTCTGTATTATAAAAATATGATAGTGCATGGAAGCTATTTATCTCCTTATTTTAGGGAAAAGATATTATGAACATCAATATGGACAAGTTTCTGAAGATCAGACTCCAATTTGTCAGTCTGCTCACACATTTCACAGTCCATCTGTTTTCTTTCGATGATAGCTGTGCAAAGCACCAGAGAAATTTACTTCAGAGACACAACGGTTGCTGATGTTTATTTTGATATTTCTGGCGAGTTTCAATATTTTCCATCTTTCACTATATCCCAACATTGCCTTTAATTGCTTCTTGTCAGCAGATTTTCAAGTTATCCCTCCCGGCTGTTTTCTCCCAGCTCCTTCATTATTTGACAACATTCCAGTCATGATATACTGCAGAAAGAGGTATCAAAATGGGAAAGCAGTTGATGAAATTCAAAATAAAAGTCAGGTAGGGCTGTTATAGTACATGGCCAATGGCTAACTGAATAGTTTAAAAAATCATAGCAGAAAGAGTGTAAGAAAATATCTCAAGAATGAATCTCTTTTCTCTGCTAAGACATCTCATTTTATATACATCCCCAACAAAAGGACTCAACAATTAAACAAAGCTTATCAAGTTTCAGTCCAAATCTTTGAACTGTTCAAATTCTATTATATGCCATTACTCCCAGGGAGTAAAAGTTGAAAGAGAACCACAAAAGGTCAAAAAACAACAACAAAAATATGTTCTCAACTGTCCCGACAGTACTGACACTCACCAAGCCTGGAGGAGAAAGAAGTTTCCTTAGATTATTGAAGATGCTCCAAGATACCAAACACCACAGGCCCTGAGTGACTCAGCAAGTATGTAACCATGTGTCTGACTAAGGATGCGAATAACCCCCATTGACTTGTATTGTACTATCCACATGGTGAAAGTTAGGCACATGCCTTGCTGAATTAGGGTGACAGGTTGCTGCCTCCTTCATCTCTGTTAATGGGGCACAGTCCAGAAAATAGCATTATTCCATCTTAACCAGAGTGAGCTTTGTTATTGCCTGGTAGAAGCCTAAGGATTCAGCTGAAACCATGTGATACACATGGGGAGGGGTTATGCTCACCTCCCCTGGACACACGTGAAGCCTTCAGGCTCCTGAGAGCTTGCCAACATAAACCCAGCACTGGAGCACACTAGCTGGAGTGGGAAATAGTACAGTCCAGATGCAGATCAGTAAAACAAACTTTTTTTTAAATTGTTTATTTAGCTTATGGAGATTGTTGAAAGGAAATGCCTTTCCAGAAATTCTAACCTAGAAATGCTAGGAAAGCCAGTGTAGCCAGAACAATGAGGAGTACTTGTGGCACCTTAGAGACTAACAAATTTATTTGGGCAGAAGCTTTCGTGGGCTAAAACCCACTTAATCAGATGCATGGAGTGGAAAATACAGTAGGAAGACATATATATATAGTCCATGAAAAGATGGGGGTTGCCTTACCAATTCTAATGAGACAATTCAATTAAAGTGGGCTATTATCAGCAGGAGGAAAAATCACTTTTGTAGTGGTAATCAGGGTGGTGCATTTCAAACAGTTGACAAGAAGGTGTGAGTAACACTAGTGGGGGAAAATTAGTTTTTAGCTTGTATAATGACCAGGGCCGGCTCCAGGCACCAGCCCAGCAAGCAGGTGCTTGGGGTGGCCAAGGGGAAGGGGCAGCACGTCGGGCTGTTCGGCGGTGGGTCCCTCTCGGAGGGAAGCACCTGCCGCCGAATTCCCACCGAAGAAGAAAGCGGCGCGGTGGAGCTGCTGCTGGAGTGCCGCCGATCGCAATTGCGATCGCTTTCCCCCTCGCCGCTTGGGATGGCAAAAACCCTGGAGCTGGTCTTAGTAATGACCCATCCACTCCCAGTCTTTATTCAGGCCTAATTTGACGGTGTCCAGTTTGCAAATTAATTCCAGTTCTGCAGTTTCTTAGAGTCTGTTTTTGAAGTTTTTTTGTTGAAGAATTGCCACTTTTAAGTCTGTTATTGAATGTCCAGGGAGGTTGAACTGTTCTCTGACTGGTTTTTGAATGTTATAATTCTTGATGTCTGATATGTCCATTTATTCTTTTGCGTAGAGACTGTCCGGTTTGGCCAATGTACTATGCACCTGTGAATCATCTTCATCTCCTTTGCTTTCAGCTTCTGTGATGAAAGCCTAATTACAGTATTGGTCTTCCTCAAAAGAAGAGCTAGGCCGTGATTGTGGCTGAAGAACTTTTTCCCCCAGACACCACAACCCAACCACTAACTGTTCAATGAGCTAAAACGGCACAGTGCTCATCTAGAAGGGATCCAGCCAATAACAGATCAGCATCTAGCACAGACAGCTTTCTAGCTAGCTAACTATGGCCCCTATCACAATAGCATCCAAGCAGCTCCTGATCATTGGTTAATTTAACCTGACACTACCCCGGTGAAATAGGAGAATATTACAATCCCCATTTTTCAGAAAGGAAATTAAGGTACAGAAGGATTTGCCCAAGGTTACACAAAGAAACTGACAGAACCAGGATCTGAACCCCATGTCTCCTGAATTCCAGCCCACTACCTGCACTGAGAAGAATTTGGACTCAAGGGAGGGGCAAAGGGAAGAGAGGTCTAATTATCAACATCAGCAGAACCCCTTTCCTTTCCACTGGGGTATGGTGGGTAGGTCCAATGAAGGGAAGGAGATAAATATTGAGATGGAGGAATAGGGAGGAAGCTAGGGGGAAAGCTAAAGGTCACAGTGCAGAGACACAGGGGAAGGGAAAGTGGGGTATAGGGACAGGGTTAAGTTAGAGGAGGAGAATGCAGAATTAAAATGACCATAGGAAGGGATTAAAACCAATGAGTAAATAGACTGGTATTGGTGAAACAAACATAAAAACAAAATACATAAACATTAATCCTTGTGTGTTTTACTTAAAACACATCTGATAAGTCTGGGTACAGCTTTACATAAATAAAGGCAAATGATAAACATTTTAAAATGAGAGATTAAAAACATCTCATGCAACTTCCTTTCTTTCACCCACTGCTATGTGCATGCATATTGTCTATTTAGATTATAAACTCTTAAGGGCAACGTCCAGCACATTCTAGGGACAATGGACATTTTGGTTACACTATTTATAAATTCCAACCCCTCTCCTCTCCCTTCCTTGCCATGATGAAGGAAGAAACAACCCAGAGTGTCTCAGTAGCACATTCCACATCTCTGTTGCCCCAATTGCTGTTTAAAACAGAAGGATGTCAGGTGTACTGACAAGACCAAACACTGTTGGAGGCAGCATGTCACCTGCTTATAGAGTGCTGGGCTCATTTTTGGATAGAACTGATTTTCCATAAACAGGAAAATCATATTTACAAATAAACTAATTAAGAAAGCTATACAAACCAAGAAAAACAGAATTAGGATGTCAATGAGGTCAGTTCTCCCACAAGGCATCAATGCACAGCAATGGGAATCTGTTTGCTAGGGACCTCCACTCCGTCTACAGTGTAGTCACAGCCTGATTGTTTTCCAACTAGGCCCTTTATAGCTGGTACAGAGCTACCAAGTTATTGTATTTAGATAACCCTGCCCCTAGTGAGACATCCAGACAGCTTCCTAATAACAGTTTGGCAGCCCTCTTATTTTGGGGCCAACTCCATCTTTCTCTCAGCCCCAGGATTCTATAATAAATCTTATGTTCCCCTGGGGAAAAGGCACACTGAAGGAAATGAAAAATGGGAGAATTCCCTCTTTCCTGGAGGTTTGTGTGGTGGAGGGAGGGGAGGGAAGTTGAGAATGACGAGAAAGAAGAAGGGGCTGGGGGAGGAAAAGAGACAGACAGCTGAGGTTAGGGTATCCGTTTCTTCCAAAAGGACATTCATTCCATTTTTTGCCGACATAACTGCATAAGCATTTCTCCTTCACCTCCCCTACCCTTTC
This sequence comes from Terrapene triunguis, assembly GCF_002925995.2. Classification (NCBI taxonomy): domain Eukaryota; kingdom Metazoa; phylum Chordata; order Testudines; family Emydidae; genus Terrapene; species Terrapene triunguis. Next base: position 18,189,315 of record NW_020664585.1, on the reverse strand, counting down.
TCACTTCCAAGAATGCCAAAGATTCAGTTGTGGTCAAGGAAACCCATTAAGAGAGCATAAAAGGGAGAAAATACCTGGCCAGCCATAAAGAAAATACCCCCATACCTTCACATGAAGCCAGATAATTCTAACAATTGTGAAAGAAATCTAAGTTTGCACGTAAGTACAGTGAGCGGAGAGCCAGAAGAGACTAGTGTACACAGTGCTTCTAACTTCTCTCCAACATCTCTGCTGTACTCTAGGATTTGTCTGCCACATTTACAAGGTGGGAGGACAGAGGGGTTCTCAACTCCGCATGGATCTCCTACAAACAGGAGGGACACAAGTGGCACTAGAATTGTAGTAGATACTTCAATTCTAAGCACCATTCTGATTCCTCTAAGAACTAGCTCCTCATTTCTACTGAGAATTTCTTGCAATAAGATCTTCAAAGGGTCTTTCCTGTGGCACTAAGGTATTTAAATCCCTATCACACAGAGGTTTCCAAAATCTAGATTACTCTCCCCAAATACAAGTACTATCACTACCACGGTTACAGGCACCTTCAAAAATACTGGTATGACCAGACTGGGGACCATGCCCTAAACTACATCCCTCCTAGTTTAAAGCTTGCAACACACTACATAATTTGATTGCCTTATTCCCTAAGAGCTGCCCCTTACACAGAATGTAGCCAACCTGTGATATTCACTGCTAGACTCAAATACTGTGGCAGGATTTTGATGTTTTTAAATAAAGTCTACATTTTATTACCAACAATTAAAGCTATGCATGTTAATTGAGGGCGTGCCAAACCCCAAGATTCAGGTACTAGAGTGATCACCACAGAGTCAGGCAGAAATTCACCCCACTCTCAAAAGTATCTGCTACCAGGCACAGCAATCCCAATAGGCTCATGCATTGGAAATCCTAGTTTTCCTATATAGTATTAAGGGTTGTGGTTCAGCAGGAAATGACTGGTGAAGTTACAAGATTTGCTAAAGCATCTTCTTCCAGAGTTATAGTCCCCAAGAATGACACGACACTATAGCAGCTTATGGGAGTGGACAGAATGTTATTTATAACGGAAATATCCTCAGTTAAAGAATATCCGTTTACTGGAAAAAATCTAATCAATATACTTTGATGGTGTCCAGCATCTGGCAACGATACTTTCATCCTGGAAATAAAATGCAACAAGTCTTCATGTACAATAAGCACCTTTAATGAGCATCTCACCATTCAATATAGATTCCATTTGACATCTTAAATTGCTGAATTATAATCTACTTTAATCTTTCATTAAGAAAGAAAGAGAAAGACTTCAATTTTATTTGCATAAAAAATAATTAAATCTGTGTGGTGTATAATTATGTTACTATTAAAAAAAAATGGCCAGGGCTGTAGTCAAATAATCGCTACCTGTAAGGCTGATGTCACACACATTTCAAAGCCAAACACATTATCTTTTCTATGGACTTATCCATGTAAAAGGAACAACAAAAGTCAGTTTGTTCTGAAGGCTGAATGGCTAGAAAAAGTATTTTCTATTTCCTAGTTTTACATAAGCTGAACATTCACAAAAGCTATTAAGCATCAAAATATTTTACATTTCAATCTTGTAAAAAACTGAAATTTTAGACATAAACAAGCTAAATGTTCAGAGTATTGTTTGCATACAATCTAAATACAGTAGCCTCAATACAGCAAAGAGTTTCTTCTAGACATTCTGTAGGTACACACAAAGTCGTAGGCCATGATCCTGGACAGAGTACCATGCAGGCAGACCCGTGTGCCCAGGCAGAGCCCCAACAATTTCAGTCAGACTCAGCCTGTGCAGTTCCCAGTGCAAGAACAGGGCCTTAGAGCCTATATCTTGGCTGCCCTAGATTATTTAGTGCAGTTTTGGTTCAATGCTCAAGAACAGTTTTATAGGTACAATTTATTACAAACCAATGGCCAGATTTATTTTTTTAAAAGAAGGCTGCTTATTGTCAAATCTATGCTCAGACAGATAAAAATTCTGAATAATCGTAATACCCCTAACCTCATTTAAAGAAATAAATCTTCCTACAAGGGAGCCTGTCTTACTTTATAAAGATGCCTGCATAGAAGTTTTTGCAACCTTATTTTGATATTTAACACTAACTGCCACTCAAGCCAATAAACGTTGCCTAGTCTACAGTATTACCAGTAAAAAACAACGAGGAGTACTTGTGGCACCTTAGAGACTAAAAAATTTATTTGGGCATAAGCTTTCATGGGCTAAAACCCACTTCATCGGATACATGCAGTGGGAAATACAGTAGGAAGATATATATACGCACACACAGAGAACATGAAAAAAATGGGTGTTGCCATACCAGCTATAACGAGACTAATCAATTAAGGTGGGCTATTATCAGCAGGAGAAAATAAACGTTTGTAGTGATAATCAGGATGGCCCATTTTCAACAGTTGACAAGAAGGTGTAAGTAACAGTAGAGGAAAAAATTAGCATGGAGAAATAGTTTTACTTTGTGTAATGACCCCTCCACTCCCAGTCTTTATTCAAGCCTAATTTAATGATGTCCAGTTTGCAAATTAATTCCAATTCAGCAGTTTCTCGTTGGAGTCTGTTTTTGAAGTTCTGCTGTAAAGAAAGGCTAACAGGCACACTTAAGCAGAACAGTTGGTTGAACTGGCACTCACGGGTAAGCTTGCAGAATCATTTTTAAAAAGCTTAGGCCAACATGAAAGGATGTTTCTCAAATGGTATCCGACAGAAAGATGAAATGGTATTTTAGACAGGATCTAAAAGACTAGATACAGAAATTAAGCCTTCAGCAGCATGGGAAGGCAGAAATTTCTAGGAAAGAAAAAAAGTCAGCTTTTCAGTTATTTCCTCTTTTTGTAAAATAGTTTTTAGTCAGCAAGAGTTTCATCACTGTATTACAAAACACAGCATTGCTCTCTCACATTGTTAACGTTTATGTTCTTTAGCAGCAGACAGTGTAAAGTATTTTCTATGAAAGCTAGGAAAGGAGTTCAGGTTGCAGTCGATTTTAGTTTATGCTTAAACACAACTCTCATCTGCACAAAAGAGCCCTAATGTGGAAAGCAACCCTTTAAAACGGGACCCTAGACGTAAGTAGATCAGGAAGCATGTAAACAATGAGGAAATAGCAGATATCACCAACTGGCAAGGGTGAATGGGGTAAAGAGATGAGAAATTAGGCCTTTGTAGAACTCCCACGTAATTCTGAGTTCCGGTTTGAAATGTGTAATGATCAAAAATGTTCTAAAAGCCAAAGTAGATTTCTTATAGCAAAGGTCTCCCCCAAGGACACAAGCAGCTTTCAGTAAGGCTGATAAAACTACATTATTAAAAAAAAGTCCTGTTTTAAGAAGAAATAGAATTTATTTCACAAAATAAATTATGTCAGAAAGCATCCAAGTTAAACTAACAAATCTATTGCCATCACTGTTCATATCCAAGCCCCATCTTCCTCTCATTTTTCAATATACATGAACACATAGCTAGATCTTCTAGCTACATTTCTTCTCCATTAGCTACAACTCAATGGAGAAAACTATTCAGCCTGCACGCTGATTACCAAGGTCTTGCTTTAGGAAAAGTCTAGTTGCGGGGTAAGCATATACACGTGAAGGCAGATTTCAAATAAGTTAACAGTGTTACTAACTGGTAGTGGAATTTTCCACAAATTTTTAAACTCGGGATAGAATACATATACACACAGCTTGGGCGCATAAAAGAAAGATGCCTCTGTCAATCAGCACTGTGTTCTGGAAGAAGCACTGTGTTCTATAGCAAGAAAACAAAAACCTCCCTCTCCCCCCCCCCCACCCCCACATTTTTTTCTGACGAGTACTTAAATAAGCCATCAAAGGTAGGCAGGACAAACATTTGAGTCTTCCTGCCCCTCACACGCTTTCAGCTTTTTACAAGTTAATGATATCTGTTACTTCCTAAATAAATGCCTTAACATTAAGAAGAGACAGCTAATCACTCATGAATATCCTGGCAATAGGGGAAAAGCACTAGCAATGGTATGTATACACAAGGGCAGAAGACGTGTAGGCAGTAACAGGCTTTTTCAAAACTTCCAAATGGGAGATAAAAAGAAAATTAAAGGTAATGAAAGATATATGGCAGAATACTCTTATAATTGGCACCTGTGCGTTTCCAGCTGGTGGCAGTCACTTTCTTTGCAAAGTGATATTTGTGACACCAGCAGGGCAGGGTGCAGCATAAACTAGTTTTCAAATGGTTTCACATCAGAGAAATGTAATTACCAGGAGAACTAGAGGAGTTATTTTCCAGTAACATTGCCCCCAATAGCAAGGAAGTTCAGATGGTTTAATGCTTTACTTTCCTACACAGACTGTATAGAACAAGAGGGTTGAAAATTCTCTAGTCCTTTATGCGCTAGAGGGAGTATGTTCACACCAAGGCAGAAGATGGGATTTTTAAGTGTTTGAACAAGTCTTTTTTTAAAAGAGAAAAATGTGTGAATTTAGTGATTATGAAAGGTACTGAATCAACAGACCTGGAAAACTTTGGTTTTCCATTTATCAACACAACATGAAGTACAGGCAACTGTATACAATGCAAGTTTCTCCACAGTGTCAATCGATATGCCATGACAACCTGGAGGGACCAGGCGCAGTGAACAGGGTTTTAATTTGCTGGCCTCTCTGCTGGGACTGCCAACCAGGTTCTTACTGTCAAATGTGGTGGTGAATTTTGCAATATGGACACTTGTCCAGTAAGATCTGAATCGATATTATCTGCTCGTTTTAGAGACATCACAAATCAGGCAGATAGATGATGATCATTTGGTTGTTACCTTCCCACGGCTGTAGAATTAAAATGATTTTTGTTTAACAGTGTTATTTACAAAGGCATAAGGGGAAAAAAAACCCCAGCAGGTGGATTCCAGTTTGGATTTGGAAAACTGGAAGTAATTAAAACATTTGTCATCTGTAGGAACTAAAAACTGCAAAGCCAGAGAGCTGGAGAGCATGTAGGTATATGTGCAAATTTAACTTCTCAACAATGGTGATGGGGTGGAAGAAATAGTCATCACATAAGACTATGGCATGAACTCCCCCACTCCACCTTTCCTATTTGAAAACATTAAAAATTTTAAAATTGAATTACTAGTCCAAATTTCCATTTTTAAGAGAGATGCTGCTGTTCAAATAGCCACTTACTCAGTAGGCTGGCAAAAAGCAGCACATAAAGGACAACCGCCACCATCAGTGGAGGATTTTTGAGCATGCAGAATCACTTCCCCCTAGGCACAGTGTTAGTACCAGCATCACTGCATGTCACATTTGACAACTATTCCAGTTGTTTGGAGATCTCTGAGATTCCTTAGGAACAAACACAGAAATGCTAGGGGACATCATTCAGAATTATTTTTACAGTTGGTAATCTGTATGTTTACATATAGCTATTTTTAAATTCTTAAACAATTCCTTGCAAAATTTAGTTATTTTCTTTGCCACAGTTCTAAGTGTAAGGGCATTGAAACATGTAGACTGAAAATTCCTATATGCACATGGCACATCATAATACAAATGAGCAGGTATCCAGAGTGAAGGATTGCAACCAGATGCAGAAAGATGTGCTGTCCAATGTACACATATGTATATATTAAGAAGTGTTTTAAGATCTTATGTTGCACTCAAGATTCTGCAATTTTAATGATAGCTAAGCCACTGAAAGTAAGAAATGGATATTGCCCAAGATTTAAAACAAAACAAAACAAAAAAACAAAAAAACCCCCCCAGCAAGATAAACATCCAAGAAGATCTTACACTGAAGGAAAGAATTTCTGAGAAGTCTTTAGAGTTGTCGGACTTTTCTTTCAGTGCTTGTAATATTGACATCCAGTTTGTCTACTTTTCCAGTTAGCCGATCAAGAACGTCATCCTGCTCATCAATTTCTGTCTGCAGACCCAGAGCCAGGTTTTTCAGACGGCCCAGCCCAGAGGACATGTCATCTGCCAATAGAGAGAGGGAGTATGAAGGTTCAAACAGCAGGAATTACAAGATATAGGGTGCCATTTAAATGGGTGCTGTCAAAATTCCCCCTATTTCCCCCAAAATCTTTAATTAAACCAAGTGTCAGTGAAAGCTGCTTAACTATTCCCCTACAATATTTGCAACACAAATGTTACAACACTGGTAGCGCATTGGTACCTGAAAAGTGACTAATCTGTTTTCATTGCTCAAAGTGAGTACATTGTAAACTAAAAGACACAATAAATGGTGAAAACTAAATTTGATCTTTATAAACTAAGGTATTTGTCGTGTCTAAAATATATTTAAACATGTTAACTTTCTCCCTTTACTTTAAGGATGGATATATTTTTTCCTTGCCTCTGTACATTTGACACCCTAACATGAGCAGTCTCTCAACACAGTTAGTTCTTTAAATGGATATTTATTGTCAAGATCGATCAAAATACACAGGTGTAAAAATGGTTAATTCTATAAATCCCCAATCCTTGCAGTACACCCACTTTCTGTACACGGATTTTTAGAGCATTTCCTTCCATAAGGTACAAGTTTGTTTAATGTGGATGAGCAGGTTTACTTGTTCCCATATCCTAGAATGTGTTCTTTGAAGTACTTAGCTGCAGAAAAGATGTTTATTGCACAATTGGCTGGCATAAATGTTTTGGAAACTAACAAATTCAGAATGGGGTGGGAGTAGAACAGTTGTTATATCTATCCTAACATTTTTGGCTCAGCTGCCTGATTCTTCATGTATTTGTTTTCTTCCATATCACTCTTTCCAGGTCAGACAGAGCAGACAACTACAGAGGCATTTTATACAGAATAAAACAGATTACGATTGTACTTTCTTCAGAGATATATGCAGAAAGATAATAAAATCCACACGTGAAGGATTTCATTCCTTCCAATTTGTTCCGTTTTCTCCAGAATTTTAAGCTCATTAAAATAAAGTTTTAAGCATTTGCTTATGAAGGCTTCAGAATCCAAATTGATGCACTACTGACATTCATATAAACTCATACATTCTATGCAAAATAAATGGTACAGTCTACATTACAGGAGACTATGGTATTCATATTTTTGGTATTTAAATGCTAACATGGGTATTTCCTCACTGGTATTCTTATCAGTAATACCCAGCTAATGTGCTTTTTCAGCATAGCCGGATGAACCTGCTTGGCCCTGTTCCATTCATTTGAAGAGATGTTGCATAGGAATATCTGCACAGCAATTGGTTAAACATACAGCAGATATTATTTTGATGTAGTCAAAGGCAAGATATTTAAATTACGCAAAGTAGCAACTGGTATCAGGTTAAAGTTTTGGGATGACTGTGGTGCGGCTTTCTTTAAAAAATAAATTGTTCAGCAGTTCAGTAACCGAACATCTTTGAATAATTGTTTTTGTCTTAGTGAAGTCCAATACTGAAAGAAAAGCCATAGGAGCACAGGGAACAGAAAATGCTGAGACCCCAGCAGGGATACCCCATTGCAGCTGTTAGTTTCCATACAGATTTATATTATTGCAATAATCCTAGCCAGTTTCAATCTATAGCTGGTTTTACATTAAAAGCATTTTTAACTCAGATCTATTACTAATCTGTGTCATCTGTCCTACAACAGTCTGCCATCTGGTCAAAATCCATTTTGGACAAGAAGTGGACCACTAAAATTCATAGTATGTGTGAAACATGATGGGACTTAATCGTGAAGACTGGCCTAAAGCATGTAGCAGATCTACCAGGCAGAAGCTTTTGAAATAGAAACTGCATACACAGAGGATCTTTTATGATCAAAGGTCTGTGTGTGAACTAAACAAAGTTTTAAGGACAGAGCTAGCTGGGAATAGACTGCTCTGAATTCTCTCAGGCTTTAAACAGCAAGATATGGAAATCATGTTAAGTCACAGAACTTCCATTTCTAACTCACCTAAGTTGCTGTCAATTTTCTGGTGGTAAGCTCGGAGATGTTGATTCTTTGGATAAACATCGGGTTGGACAGAAGATTCTGAATTGGTTCCACTGAAATCATAGTCTGTTAACAACATAAGACATTTCTAGTCCACATAAATAAACAAAGGAATGGTTCAGAACTATTAAGAATTGCTCTAGCTGACTGACAGCTGGCTTTCTGTCATCTGACTCTGTCAGTGAGACCTAATAGATTCAATCCAACATCACTATCAGTAGGTCTAGCTTTATGATATGCAGAGATACAAGTTTGCAAGTGGATTTCCTGGTTGTAAATTAAAGCAGTAACTAAAGTCTGTGTGTTGCTTTCTGTAGTTCTGTTACTTAGCTGGGAAAAAAACTGGACCAAAGCCACAAAAGCCAAACAGTGGCCCTTAAGGGCAAGTCGCTAGGAAGCTCTTGTACCCTCTAGTGGTCAGCTTTCATATGTTGGAGATCTATTTAGATGTTTTAAACACAAGAAATCCCAAATGTTGTGTTTGCTTTTTAATTGAAAGGCTTCTAGCCTTCTGTTGTAAATTAATGCTTTGCTATCTTCAGAGTGAAGCTCTCTAATCTGTTGGCAGACAAACAATAGAGAGCCAGAAGTGTCATTTCTGCACCCCCTATAACAAGGTAAATGCTAAGTGGTGAAATTAACCATTTAAGTGCCAAACACCAAGTTCACACAATTATACTCAACTGTTATGTTTTCAGTGTGCATTAGATCAGTAAGGTACAGTGTTGCTTTATTTATAGATCTAGTTCAAAGACTTCAGTATTTTCTAACCCTCACAAATATAAATGAAAACTAGTTATAAAATGGGCCCTTATTTAAAGCAGGCTATGGCCATTCAGCACCAGACAACATTAGCTGAAGTTTGCTTAGTACAAGAGCAAGGGACAGAACAAAAGCCTACATGCTATTTTGTATGAATAAGACGTGTCTCCTGGACCAGGGTTAGCTACGTCTGTACTGATAAGGGAGTCAGCCACGTTTGAAAGCTGTGGTAAGACATGGTTCAAATATGCTCCTTCTGAACCATTTTTAATCATTTGACAGAGACAGGATATGGCTATACTTGAACACACTAGGTAGGTTCTTGTACACTGCTTAGGCTGCATCTGCAGGAGGAAGGAATGGTGCTGAATTTTGCAAGCTTCTAACCCTCTTTATTGTTAGCATCTAATGTGATGATATTCTTTCCAGGAAGGCTAAATAGACACAGCTCTAAGCTATGTAAAGTACACCCAAAGTGACGGGCAACATCAAATAAACAAACAAACCAGAATCACGCAGCTTCCTTAAATTTGGATGACTCTCCTGGTACTTTGACTCCTGTTCTTTACTAAAGACCATGGCTTCTTTTAATCTGGTGAGAAAAAAAAAAATGAAGAAATATTCTTGGTGCCCACTGGTTGAATTCTGTACCGACTGAACAGAATTAGGCCCTATATTCCTTTAAGAATAGCTAACTGCTTCTTACTTAGAACCAGTTCCCCTTCTCTTGACATTCGTTTTTAAACCTTACATGGCTCAATCATGCCCCCACTGAAGTCAACAGCAAAATTCCTATAAACTTCTGTGGGAACAGAATCAAGCCCTCAGTCTTTACCAGTAGAGGCACTCGCCAAGACATATAGCCAAATACCATACACTAACCTGCCTCCTCTCCCCCCGAAACAACAATACACGTACAATGTTGCTGTGTTATTCACACATTGCTGCTGCTTTGAAGGTGAATGTCACATGGTTCTGCTCTAAGAAGTCAGTTAGCTTAACTTTTGTTTGTTTTTATTCAGAGTTGTTAGTAAATTGGGAAGAGAAATAGTTCAAGACCACATGATATTTAAGAGGGAGTTTTTCAGAATGCTTGATTAAGGCAGGGGTCCAGCTCTGGATTCCCCCCCCCCCCCTTTTTTTTTTTAAATAAAAAAAACTTCGCAAACATACAAGGCTGTACAGCTACAAACCTCTACACAGTTCCCATTAAAGGAACTTTCTAGATAATATGAAATTATTCTTACCACAAGTACCAAAAAACAAACAAACAAACAAAAACTCACAGAACTTTTTAGCAAAAGCATCAGAGAAGAAAATAGTCACCATCTTGCTAATTTACAACGTACAACTGAAAGAACCTGCTTTCCCATTACAAGTCATTGGAAAACTGGAACATTTCAGAACTACTGTAAGGCAAATTCTATAACATCTAAAATAAAAATGATTCAGTTTTAGATCAGCCATATTTAATATAGTTTCTTACCATCCTGTGATGATACTGATTCTCTAGAGATCATGAAAAACACTTAGCACACATACAGCACTTTTGTCTTCAAATGCTTTAAATATTCAATTTTCTTATCACTCCATGAAATATATCTACATGTACCAGTACAAACTCGCAGCAATACGATTTCCACGACTAAGGCTTAAAAACATTCTTTCATTCTTCCAAATTTTAAAATCAAGTTAGAAAATTAAAGATTTAGCTGCCTTTAACATATAATGAACAAGTTATTTTGCAAATATTTTTTGCAATATTTGACTGATTGTCCATTTAAGTATTGAAGACTTCATGTTTAGTGGGCAGAAACGCATGCTGGTTTGATCAAAATTCCAGAGGCTTATATTTATTACTATAGAGTACTGAAGTATGTGCTAGGAGATCACAATACAGATGAAATACTTGGTCATTGACCTGAAGAGCTTACAAACTAAAGCCTCAACACTGCAGTCTGGTCCCTATGCAGACTCCAGCGCAGAATTGGGGTTCAATATCAGACACAGCACAACAGAGTAGAAGTCAGTAAGATGACCATTACTCAGGCTAGTACACAGCATGGAATAAAGGAGAATGGAGGTTATGTTATTTAAACTAAAATGTGTTGGCTGCTTCTAAATTGTGCAAGAAGTAGATTTTAAGAAGGAATCGGAATAGAGAAGGGGATAGTGGCCTTGCAGATCATCTCAAGAAAGCTATTCCTGCCATAGGGGTGGCATGATGGAGTAGTGTTCTATTTGTCTACACCTTGCAGTGCACGGAATCAGTTTGCAAGACTTCTCTGCTAAGAGGCAGGTCTCTCTGCCAACCATAGATGACTCATGCCTCCCCATACTGGGAGGAGGAAGGGGCACAATCTAAAGAGGAGGACACATGACCATCCCACGTGTTTTTTTGCCCAGTGACACCTCCCTCCCCCCCGCAACCAGCCTGGGTGCTCTCCCCGTCCCATGTCACATGTGGGGGCTGCTTGGGATTGGGGCCAAGCATGCTAGGGGGCAGGTGCAGTGGCAGAACAGAGCCCTTCTCCCTCTTCTGCAGGCCAATCTAGGGCAATGGCAATTGTGAAAAAGGATGAATAAAACCCCACATGCCCCACCTATGCTGCCAACTCCAGCTGACCACTACCACTCTTAAAATTCTCATTCTACTCACCGGCTGTTTCCTTGGTACTCAGGGGCTCCATTCTGCTCAGGCTTGGTCTCTGGAGGTTTCGATTTGAAGTAGTTTACAAAACCACCGAAGACACTCTTAATGTTGTTTATGTGTCTCTGGCTAATCTTTAAATCCTGGTCCATTTTATCCACCATTCGTTCAGTGCGCTTTAATGCCTCACCCTGACGTACAAGTTCCTAAAGGAAAATTAACAGAAAAACAGAAGTCAGTCAAGTCAAGGGATTGTGATGTCAATGGTTTTAACATTTAGAATAAGATTTCAAGAGCTGCATTTCCCCTTTTCAGTTTGTAGTGGGCTGTGTTTTATGGATAATTATATAGAATTGCTATACGTCTCCTTAGCATATAAGAGATCCTCTTTGTTTATCACACATGCATTTAAAGTATCACAGCTTTAATATACTGCTCTTACTCAGGAGAGCCAGTTAGATGGAAACAGGAAGCCAGAATACTGAATCCTTCCTGAAATTTGAGTTAAGCCCTCCTTGCTTACATATGTCTAGACTACTGAACAAGTTATATTCACCCCCCTCCATGACATGCTACTTCCAATATTTTGTAACCTTTTTTCCTCTAATTTATATTATATATGTGGAAATTTTATATAAAATTTCAATTTCCTGGCCCATCAATAACTACTACTGTATACCACAGCTTTGTGAAATACATGTACATTTAAGAAGCTATTTTATTCTCATTCTACCTGCAGAATTTTCATTAATGTCAATGGGAGATTTTCACAAGAATCAAGGATAAATATAGTGTAAATTTTCTTACATTTTAAACCCATTGTTCTCCAGGCTCTAACTTTCCTTTATGCAATTGTTATTTATTATTTATATTATGCTGGTGCCTAGAGGCCTCAACTGACCTTGAGGCCCACTGCACAAGGCACTGTTTGAAGTCCCTGAAGAGTTTATAGTCTAAAGAGACAGACAAACGGTGGATGGGAAACAGAGGCACAAAAAGAAGGGACTTGGGCAAGGTCACAAGCAGGTCACTGGCAGAGTCAAGAACAGAACAGGGCTCTCCTAGGTCCCAGCCTAGTGCTATATCCACTAGACCATGCTGCCTCATACCATATTTAATTATGCATGCAGCAATTCCTAATGTGGATGATGAAAGTGACAAATAGAAACGGTCCAGATTTGAACCCCTCTACCTGCTAGTACAAATGTTTGTAAATCTTTACCCTGCAGTTGTAAGCAGGCTATGATCAGGAATCAAACCAGCATTTCGCTAAGCTCTCTGGCCCGCCACCCAAAGGGACTGCTTCTTACTGCTCCACGAAAATGGAGAAGCAGAATTAGTTTCATTTTCCTATTCCTTAGTACAAGCTCAGTAGAAAAGTGGAAACAACGGGATTCCTTATTAATTTAATTTTGTCTTCAGCATTAGATGCATGCAAACAAAAGTGACAAGAACTTGATGATTACATTTCAGGGTGGTGGCAATTGTGAAAAAGGATGACTAAAAGCTTCCAGGAAGAGGAGGAGAACCAAAAAAAGAGAAAGCAAAAAATGCAAAGAGACAGAGGAAAACAGACATGCTTGAACAAAAAAGTGCCTCTTTCTCCCTGAAGTATTTCTAAGGCGTCTAGCCCTGTGGCACTAAAATCAAGAACTGCCAACTCCAGCTCAAGGCAACTGTAGCCTTCATTAGCTCCACAATTCTTACTAAGACATGCCAACGTCCTGCCACCTACTGTGAACAAGATCTAGAAACTTGTTACAGGACCTGATAAAAATTGTGGCTAACACCTTTATCTGCCCTTGCTAAGGTATGTTACATTGTACCATGGAAGTACAGAGCTGAAAAGAGATTACCAATGCAGAATCTACGCTAGTGAGGCAAGTAATGCTGTTAGAATTATTTCAATTCCTGGTTGACATTTTCACTAACCAAGGGTATCATTTTCACACTAATAGTCTGCACTAGGTCATTCAGAAAGGATCCATTGATATAAGAAAATAACACTAACATTTTTCTAAGAGTCTTTTCTGCATTAACTGATTCCTACAGCCTATGGTTTTAAAATTCTAAAGCACACAGGTATGCAGTTTGATATTTCAAAGGCTTAAAGATACACAGCCAGAATCCATCTGCTTGCAGTTGCATTAATGAAAAACAGAACTGCTGTCCATATTCTCTCCTAGATATACGGAATTTTAGATGAGCAGTCTTGCAGTGTCTTTTTATTTTATGTTTCCCCACTCAAGCAACCAGTTCTGTGACATTCAGACTCTACCATTAACACTAAATCAGGCTTACATTGCAAATTTCTTTCAGATTTTCGGTAACAGACCAAATTGTTTTGTGATAAGAGTTGGATTTTTCCTTTCACTATTTGAGAGGTAATAAAAATTCTCTAAGTACGTATATTGAAGAGTTCACTATCTAAATCATGTTACTCACGCAAGTTATTATAGACAATTATATGACTTGTGTATATGCATTCCCTCAGAATAGTATATGCAAACAAATTACTACCATTTGAGCAAACATCCTCCCTCAACAGATGATGCAGCCCAGAAGACCAAATTAATGACTCTAAATACTTGGAACAGGTATCATCACCACTTATTCTGAAACATCCCCATCAGACTAAGGGAAATGATTAACAGGGATGAGTCTAAGCACATTGCATCAAGTGCTGTATTAGTTTCAGGCCACAACTTACCAGGAAAAAGAAGGTCTATCAGACTTTACACAGGTAGAACCATCATTTTCATTAAACAGTTGTGGTAACAGAATACCTACATAGGTTTTGCTAATTTTTGACTGGCATTTTTATCAAAATACACATCAGACGAATGTTATCAGAGTCTTAATCAGACTCTATAAAGGAAAGCTTTACTGTGAGAACTCAGGTACGCTCTCCTCAAGACTTTAAAGAAGCCAAGGAAGCTGCAACTTGGATTTAAAAACAAACAAAAAACACCTAATTAACAGCTTCGTTGTCATTATCACCTCCCAGCCCCGGCAACAATGAACAGTTTCTACAGACTACCAAGAGAAACTAATAGAAGTGTTTGATAAAAGACCTTTAAGTTTTCACTTTAAACCCCCTTAAATACAGTTTATAAAGCAGTTCACCATGACAGCAGGCAAAATATTGGCAGGCACTTTTATTTAAGGCTTTTTAAGGTATTGAACTAGATTTTTTCCTGGTTTCAGGTGTTTCTGAAGTTTGTGTAGACTACTCAGACATTTAATAAGACCAGTAGGCCAATATGGACCCTTTTGATATGGTTAGTTAAAAACTGAAGCCACTCAGCATGAAAATATTGTCACAATCAAACTTGTCCCCTGATCCTGCACTCATTTAGACCCATGCTACTCTACTGAGGAAAGTTACACACATGTTTAAATGTTTACAAGATCTGGGCCTTACCGATCTCTTTATGTTTAGTGTTAATATTGCTGAGTCAGTCTAATATGTGACTAAATAAACAAAAAGGGCACTTATGTAAAGTTTTGATTATATCTGGTATAAAATCAATATTACTGTTATTAAGAACTTACCTCTGATGTGGCTACTCCAATTTGCTCAGATTCATAAATGAGGGAAAGAGATCTATTAGTGCTGGCCTCTGTGGCCTGAGCCCGCCTCAGAACTTCCTGCTGAAGATACCTCTGTTTATCTGTAGCCTCCCTATGTTGCCTTTCAGTAGGGTCATCAACGATGTCATCTCCATTGTTCCACTTTACTGGCTTCAAACCTTCATCATCATCATCATCATCAAAGGGATTATAGTTTTTTGTGTAAGATGACATAATGCCAATTCCTGTTTTCTCCCTTTGCTATAGTGCGAGTGAAACTAGAGATAAGTGAGGTTGGAGTCACACTGGTATTCCCAGGGCCTACAGCAATTGCTTAGTTTCAGAGGAATTGAACCTCAACAGGATGAAAGATCTTTACCTGTAAAGGAAACAGTTTTTATTTATCTTTAGAACACTGAGTTAAGAAAAACTTCAGAGTGGTAGCTGTGTTATTATGTATCAGCAAAAAGAACAAGGAGTACTTGTGGCACCTTATAGACTAACAAATTTATTTGGGCATAAGCTTTCGTGGGCTAAAACCCACTTCATCGGCTGCATGCAGTGGAAAATACAGTCGGAAGATATATATACACACAGAGAACATGAAAAAATGGGTGTTGCCACACCAACTCTAACGAGACTAATCAATTAAGGTGGGCTATTTATCAGGAGAAAAAAAACTTTTGTAGTGATAATCAGGATGGCCCATTTAATAATAAATAAATTTGTTCGTCTCTAAGGTGCCACAAGTACTCCTTGTTCTTTTTAAGAAAAACTGTTCACTAAGGTATAAAAATATAAGCTGTGATATGAGCCACAGAAGATACATAAGGGAGAGAGGAGCACATACATTATATATCTGGGTGGGAAATTGCATCTTGGTATTTCAGTCACATACACTGATCCTCTGCACATAATCCTGCAGGGCCCTTCCTCCTTCCCCCAGTAGAACAAATGCCTCTTCTGGGACACAATGGAACTCTCCATTGTAAGGTAAAACTCATCTGTGCAGGCACCTGGAAATTCTCAGGGGCTGGTTCAAGACTGTGGAACAGACTCCCACAGGATCTACAAGCCATCACAGATCGCACCACCTTCTGTTTCACGCATAACAGGTACTTATTTAACATTGCTTTTGCTAATACTTACAGCACAGTGTACATCGAATTTATAAAACAAAACATGACACTGCACATTCAATTTTCCCCTGGGGAAGAGGATGAAAGAAAGAATGAGCCACACGTGACAGATATTAGTCACGTTGCTTAATACACTACTAGAAGGTGCTCAGATACTACGGTGAGGGGGCAGTATAAGAACCTGTAGAGAACAGACTAAACAAATCACCGCAGATGTCTCTCTCCTTTGCTATTTAAAACGGGGAGGGGGAGCGGCGGGGAAAGGAGTCAGCATTACCCTTTGACAAGCAAAGTCACTGCAGTTGCACTGGCATTCAGCTTGTTTTAATAGCTACCACGGGAGAGCTAAAGCCTCTCTCTCAGGGAGCCTCCTGCTAGCTAGCGCTCGCCTTCTCCTCCCGGACCCGTCACGCGGCAGACGGGAGAGCCTTCTCCTCGGCAGCTCCGCCGGGGACGGGGCTCTCCCCGGTCTCGGCCCAGATCCCCAGCTCTGCCCCGCGGTGGGCCGCTCCCCGGGAAGCGCTCGGGAATTACTCCGCCAGCACCACCCCGGGGTACGTGTGTGTCCTCGCCCCACACAGCTGGTCCGGAGGTGTCTGAACCCCGGACAGACGCGGCGGCGCGGTCCCCTCACCCCAGCCCCCGCCTTATACCGCCGCCCATCGGGGGAGCCCCACGCCCCTTCCGTCTCCGAGACGCCCCCACTCCCGGCGCTCCGGGCCCCAACCCCTCGGAGCCGGGACACCGCCCCCCGCAGGGGCCAGGGAGCCGCTTCCCCCGAGGGGCCCTGTGACCGAGATCACCTCCTGGCCTCGCTCCCGCGGTGAGGGGCCGAGCCGGGCCGCCAGTCCTCACCCACCCGCTGCCACCGCCAACGACCCCGACTCCCGCCCGAGCGGTGCCAGCACCCGCCGGCCTCCTCCACCCCGTGACTACTGGCTTAAACCATCGCTGCCCCTGCGCGGGGGAAGCGGCTGGAATAAACTATCCCTACCCGCGGGCGGGGGTGTGCGGGAAACCATTCTAGGCTGGGGAAGCGGGAACCTTCAGGCTGGGGCTAGGATAATCCATTGCTAGTACTGGAGTGGGGGGGGTGGTTTGAGAGTTGGGATAATCCATTGCCCGTGAGTGGATGGGTTTCCAGTCCGGAAGTCAAGTCAATGTAGGCGCCGCCATAGGTGTTATCTGATTGGAGCCCGGAGCTCCCGCGGGGAGTGGGGGACGCTCGCGAGAGGAGTGGTGAGGGAGCTAGGGAGAGGATAACAGCGTAGGGTGCGCTGCGCCCTGCGGCTGGCCCGCAATATGTCGGCCCTGGCGGTGGCGGCTGCTGCCGGGTTTGCGTGGAGGGGAAGCGGCTCCGGCTCTGGCTCCGGTTCCGGCTCCTCACGGGGCTTTTACTTCAACACGGTGCTGTCGCTGTCCCGCTCGCTGGCCGTGCAGAGACCCGCTCCCCTGGAGAAGGTAACGGGGGGTGGGGGTCCTCCCTTTGCTCCTCCCATTGCTCCTCCCACCCCTCTTGGGGCGGCAGGTGTCATGTATGTGGGGCGCCAGGGAGTGTCACGTATGTGAGTTGTACGTCATGTATGTGGGGCAGCGTGTGTCCCGGGGGGGGACGTGTCCTGCATAGAGGGCGGTGCGCGCTCTGTGGTAGGTGTCATACATGGAGGGAACAGGGTTTCATGCCTGGGGGTGCTCCGTGCGTCATACATGTTGGGAGGGTGTGTGTCTCCTGTGACGAGCTGGGTGTCATGCCTGGGGATGGAGTCAGTGTGTGGTGAAGGCGGTGTGTCAGAGTTTATATGTCTCTATGTGGATGCTGGATCTGTGCATGATATTTGTGTGGCTCACCTATAGAAGAGCTTAACAGAAATTGGTTTCAGGTTACGAACGTTGATGAATGGTCAGGAAGGCTTTCAAAATATCCGGTGGTTTTGTTTTTGAAGAGCACTTGTCCTAACAGCCTGCTGAGAGAAAGTTTTCCACAGATACCTAAGGAACCTAGTTTTTTAAGGGGAATTAGCACAGGGGTTCTCAAACTGGGGGTTGGGACCTCTCAGGCGGTCATGAGGTTCTTACATGGGGGGTCACAAGCTGTCAGCCTCCAGTCCAAACCACGCTTTGCTTCCAGCATTTATAATGGTGTTAAATTTATAAAAAAGTGTTTTTAATTTATAAGGGGGGTCTCACTCAGAGGCTTGCTCTGTGAAAGGGATCACCAGTACAAAAGTGTGAGAACCACTGAATTAGCACAACAATAATTAGATCTGTTTTTATGGTATGTATAAGAAATCAAGTTATTTTTTCCTGTGTCATGTCAAGTTAAAGCAACATTCTTTAATGCCTGGTATTGGTATGTAGTGGAGCTAGGAATGTATAAGGCTAGGTTGATGGCAAGTGTGCTGTTCCAACAGGTTTTTTTAGCATAGTTAGACTAGGCATAGGAAGTCTCCCAAGGGTGCTGAGTAGGACATGGTACCTGCGGAGCATCAGTTTGGTCTAGGACTTTAGACCTATGGGTATGTCTTTGTTAGGCTTCTTACCTTGAGTTAATTGGCAATCAGTTTAAAAACGTGTAGTGAAAGCAAGCCTACGAGAGCAAAGCCTAAATATGTGAATGTTAGGCCTGGAATAGGTCCTTAACGTAGGTGTTTAATGCTCACAAAGAACGGTTGGCTCGTAGGAGCTCTTTTTGTTTTGTAGTACATAACAATGATAAAATGATAAGTTATAATTTACTAGATTATTATTGCATATAAAATTGTTTGAACTAAAACATAAATGAATGGGTAGTTGAGTTTTCCAAAATGAAAATTCTGCATTAATGTAAACAACAGTATCTGACTTGTCCCTAGCCAATTCTTGTACATTTTTAGAATTAATTTTGTTTGATGGACTACCAAGACGTCTATCTCTGATGTGGTAGTCAACTAAAAATAAAGTCCTCTCATTACAGATTCACCCGTATTTAGAGTATTTTATGGGAACCTGGATTAGGGTTATTATTTGATTTTAAGGGATGCTGTCAGATTATTTATCGGTAAATAAATTTGTTGTGTTGTTAACTACCCTAGATTATTGAAAATAACTACATTTATTTTTTTACTATTTGAACAATTTTATGTGATGCAGAAGATTAACTGTCAGTACGCTATGAATAATGTAGTTAGGAGATAGGGATGTGTTTTAGGATTAATGGCAGTACTGTGATGGTTAAGGTTCCCAGAATTAGATCAGTTTGTGGAGGATAGGTCCATCAATGGCTATTAGACAAGATGGTCAGGGATGCAACCTCATGCTTTGAGTTTCCCTAAACCTCTGACTGCCAGAAACTGGGACTGGATGACAGGGGATGGATCACTGGAGAATTGCCATGTTCTGTTCATTCTCTCTGAAGAAATCTGTCATTGGCCACTGTCGGAAGACAGGATACTGGGGTAGATGGACCATTAATTAGCCTGCCCCAGTATGGCCGTTCTTATTCTGTTACAATGAACAAGTCCCAGGTGGCAGTCATAAGATACAATGCCTAATTAAAAAAAAAAAAACTATTTAAAATGCAGGTACTTTGTTAATATAACAAAAATTTACATTTATGCCCACTTTCTATACAACCATCCACTTCTGACATGCGCATTCGGAAACTATGGCCCTATCAATGACTATGAAGTCTAAGATAAATCGGAGCCCCAGCATACAATATAGTTCTGTGCAGAAGACCAAACACACTGAGACTACCAGGCACAGAGCTTACTAATGTGAATGCTTACTTCTCATTTAAGTAATCTACTCAGAATATTAAGCAATATGCCTGGTATTAACTGTTGGCAGGGACAGGCTTTTAGACTGCAAGCCCAGTGGAGTAAATTCCAAGTCTCCCCAGTTTTCTTTACACTGATGGTGCTTACCGGACAATGTCACCTTCAATTTTGACCCAAAATAAATTTCATAAAAATAAATATTTTCCCAAAGTGCTTGAGAACAGAACTATAACTGCTAAAGAACCTGAAAGTGAAATCTGGGGGAGGGGGAAGGAGGGAGAGTGAAACTGATTTATTTTCTGCTGTCCTTAAATTGTGGGAAATGCAAAAAGTAAACAAAGAGCAGTAAAATAAACTGGATTTTTTTTTATTTCACATAACCACCTATGGTGTTATTTTACATCAGTCAAAACAATGTCATTTGTGTGGTATGATAAAATATTTTAACAGTAAGCAATGCTCAACCTTAACCATCACACCTGAATGGTGTGGAGAAAGCTTTTTTGGTGGCCACTGCACATTGAGCAGATGTTACCAGTGAACTATCAACGATGACTCCAAGATATTTCTGGATTGATAACAGGTAATTTAGACCCCATCATTTTATATGTATAGTTGGGATTGTGTTTTCCAGTGTGCATTTCTTTCCACTTATCAACATTGAATTTAATTTGCTATTTTGTCACGCAGTCAACCAGTTTTGTGAGATCCCTTTGTAAGTCTTACCTAAATCCAAAGTGGACTGCGATCTTGAGTAATTTTATATCGTCTGCAAATTTGCCACCTCACTGTTCACCCCTTTTTCCAGCTTTTTTATCAATATGTTGAACAACACAAGATGCTGGGGGGGGACACTGCTTTTATGCTTCTGTACTATAAACTAAAGCATATTGTTTGGGAACCTTTTTTAAAACTGTTCAGTGTTAGAGAAGTTTGGATGAGAGAACCATGAAATACAGTGATTTGAAAATCTGAATTGCAAATGAAATGACACTTATCCAGTAAGACATATTGAGTACTCTTATATAATAGTTCATAATAAAAATAACTGTTTTCCTTTCTGGTCTTACAGTAGAAAATACTCCTTTTCGGATATTAAAATACTTGGTCAACATTTTTTCAACCTGACTGCCTAAAGTTAGGCTCTTAAGTAAGAAGTGACCTGACAGACAAAGGTACTGAGCACCCCTTTTCAACATCAGTAGGATCTGTGGGTACTCAACACCTTTGAAAGTCAGGCCATTTTGATGACTTGTCTTTACAGGTTTCTCCTTTTAAATAATGTCCGCTTTCGGTATGTAAAGCAGACATCTGTAAGATTTGATATAGTCTGTGCTTGTGTATTCAGTAGATATGAAAGCAGATACTACAGTAGTAGGTAAGGTAATGGTAGAATAATACTTAGCTCTGGCAACTTATTCTGTTACGTGGTTACAAGGATTTGAACAATCTGTCCCACCCAGCTAGGCAATACTGCTTGCTTTAGCAATACTGTGTATGAAGAAAGCATCACTGTAGCAATGACAACATCTACTTCCATCCATGGTTAAGAAGAGGTTTCTGTATTCAAGGGAGATGAGCAAATATAATGATATAAAGTCCTATTGTGAATTTCTTGCACATCCAGAAACCCAGTGAATTCAGTGGAAGGGAGTTTTCAGTGCACAAGGAATGCAGGATTGGGCCCTGTCATATACTATACGATATTTATGCAAAGTTTCAAGATTTCCAGAAAGACTTCTTGGAGACCTAAAGACTATACAATTGTAGAAGAGAATTGTTAAATTACCCTAAGTATAAAAGTGGACAGTTGGCATCCATTCTTTCCTTTCTTTAAACATCATTCTTCACTTGCACTGGAACCTGATTATTTTCATTAAAAGGCTGAATAATAAAGGACATTTGGTGTGGAATTGACTCTTTGAATTGACTTGATGCAGTAAACTCAGTGTTCCGCCCTGAAAAACATTAGTGATGGCACTGGGGGCTACCCAGAGGAAATTGTGGAAGCCCCATTGCCTGGTATGTTTAAAAAACTAGAGAATGTACTGTATGGAAGAACCCTGTTTTGGCAGGGGAATGGCACAATGACCTTTTAGGTCTCTTCCATCTCTGATTTCTAAGAATGAAAAGCCAGGGCTTTTAATTTGGTTTTCTTAGGCTATATCTACATTACAAACGAGGGGTGTCATTCCTATGCTTGTGTGCACATACTCAAAGTAGTTCAATGAGAGCTAGCAGAAATATAAATAGTAGTGTAGCTTCAGTAGCATGGGCAGTGGCAATGGCGGTAGTTTCAGGTGGGTTTGTACTTTGCACAGCTCAGCCATGCCTCTGCTGTTGCTGCCCATACTACCGCGGCTCTGCTTTCTCATTGAACTAGTGCGAGTATGTGTATGTGAGCTAGTTCATAGTGTAGACCAGGGATCGGCAACCTTTGGCACGCGGCCCACCAGTGGGGGCTGTGGGAAGCAGCGCGGGAGGAGGGATGTGCTGGCCGCCACTTCCATTGGCCTGGAGCGGCGAACTGTGGCCAGTGGGAGCCGGGATCGACCGAAACAGCCTATGCGGAAGGTAAACAAACCGGCCCGGCCCGCCAGGTGCTTACCCTGGAGAGCCGCGTGCCAAAGGTTGCCGATCCCTGGTGTAGACATAGCCATAGGGTCACTTGTGGGTATTGGCAGTCAGAGTTTTAATGTGTATGTTATGTGTTCCTCAATGCAGTGTTCTAAGATTCCTTTTTTTCTTTTTCTTTCTGCAGGTACAGAAGCTGCTATGTATGTGCCCAGTGGATTTCCATGGGATTTTCCAGCTAGATGAGCGCCGCAGAGATGCTGTGATTGCTTTGGGAATTTTTCTCATTGAGTCTGACCTTCAGGTACAACTTTCTCCCTCATTTTAACTTTCTTTAGCTGAAATACTTTTGAATAAATCTCTAAATGGGGTTGGTTGGTGAATGAAATGTAGGTATGGCAGTTCCTTGCTTGAAATAAGACATGGCCAAGTATGGAAGTGAACGTAGCCTCTATCTAGACTCGATATTTAGAACGGTTTGCACAAAAATGTAATGTGCAATTGCTTGCTTAAATTTTCACACACATTATGTTTGAACATATACCTACACCTGAAAATCAGGCCCATAATTTCCTTTTTATGCATGGGAGGGATTAGGATGAAAACCTATACATATAATGCTGTTTATGTTGTTCACTAACATTCATCTTAAACGTCTGGCCTCTCTGGGACAGGCAGCCATGATGTTTCTATGAGCTGATGCGAAGGCTTCGGTCTGCCCTAAAGGGGGTGTCATCTCTAGAAGGAGGGAGATGTGATGCCTTACGTGCCTGATCCAAAATCCATTGAACTCAATGTGAATCTTTTCATTGACTTCAGTCGGTTTTGGATCAGGCCATAAGCCACTTCTGTTTTAGCCTCCCCCTTGGTTGATCTAGATGAATGCGATATTATTAACAGCTTTGCTGTTTTTTTGTTTTTTAATTTTGTGATGTGAACTCATTACTAAGAACTGGGCAAACCACATCACTTGTAATGGAACTTGGCATTTATATGATGCTTTATGTATTCAAAGCATTGAACAAGTGTTAATCCACCCCTGCGAGGGAAGTTAGTACTGTCCCCAATTTATACATTAGGAAACTGAGCGCCTGTACTGAGAGGTTAAGTGATTTGCTCAAGGCTATGGAATGCAACAGAGGCAGGGCTGGCATTAGAATTTGGGAGTTTCCACTGTTTTAGCAATCTAGCAAAATGATTTTCTGCTCCTTGTTAGACTCAAGTCAACATACTAGAGACAAAAGATCAAGACATATCAGCCCCAAATTGCATGATAGACCAACAGTGTCCTGTCTCATTTAGCAATTGGCAGGATGGAACAATTTTATCTATAGCATTGGACTAGTTACATGATTTACCTTTATCTGTATTAAGTCTGTTATGCGATATTTAGGTAGCCTGTAAGTAATCATTAGATGACTTGAGTTCTATATATATAGTCACTTTACCTTTCCTCTCCATGACTAATGTGTATTGAAACTGTTACTCAATTTTTATCCTCCATTTCAAACAAATGTTTTCTCTTTCAGCACAAAGACAGTGTGGTTCCTTATCTTCTCCGGCTTCTGAGGGGTCTTCCCAAAGTACAATGGATAGAAGAAAGCACTGCACGAAAAGGCAGAGGTTGTTTTAAGTTTTACTCTTCAGAGTATGTGCTTGGGAAATTGTACTCAGTCCAGAACTTAGTTCTAAGGGAAGTGATCAGCTCCCTTGTGCTTTTAGCTGTTGACATAACTGCCTGTACTGGAAAGATACAGCAGTAAAATTGATTCTTCTTGAGAGGCCAGAAAGGAAGTTGAATAGCTCACACCTTTCCTGATGTCAGCTTAGCTGCTTTCCAAATAATTCGATACCAGTCAGTCACATCTTCAGGGCTAAGTTGTTAGGAGACAATATAATGACTAGAGCGGAGAGTGATAGTCAAGATTCTTGGGTGCTATTCCCAGCTTTGCCACTGGTTTGTTGTTCAAACTTAGGTAAAACACTTAACTTCTTGGCGTCTTAATTTACCTATCTTTAAAATGGTAGAGAGAATACTTCTCTACCATGTAGGGGTATGTAAGGTTTAGTTTGCTAATGTTTGTAAAAGTATTTTGAAATCCCGAAAAGCTCCTAATTAGAGTGCATGCTGCTGCTGTTCGTTTATTTATTTATTTTTATTAAATTATGCGCTACATATTTAGGATTTTCCCTTTTCACAGCAAGGCTATAGAAACTGGAAACTCCTATTTTTCCCTTCTTCAGGAAAGACTAAGCCCACCTGTCTGATATGTTTTTCGTAGGGCATTTCTCTCTCCTCTCAAATCTCACTTTCCTACCAGGGAACAACTCTGAACTTCATAGTTTGCAACTTTCTGACATCAGCTGGTTTTTGTACTTTCCTCTCCTACTGAGAATGTCCAGCCTTCTCTGTTTAAAACCTCTTAGAATGAGTTACTCAGGTTCTTTTCAGTTTCAACTTAGTTTCAGCAAGGATTGGTAGGGGTGCTTTATTAAAATCTTTGCCACCTGAAAGGCACATCTACTCAACCACTGTTAGCTGCTTTTTTTGTCCAAGAGATTCAAATGATCATAGAATCATAGAATATCAGGGTTGGAAGGGACCTCAGGAGGTCATCTAGTCCAACCCCCTGCTCAAAGCAGGACCAATCCCCAACTAAATCATCCCAGCCAGGTCTTTGTCAAGCTGGGCCTTAAAAACCTCTAAGGAAGGAGATTTCACCACCTCCCTAGGTAACCCATTCCAGTGCTTCACCACCCTCCTAGTGAAAAAGTTTTTCCTAATATCTAATCTAAACCTCCCCCTCTGCAATTTGAGACCATTACTTCTTGTTCTGTCATCCGGTACCACTGAGAACAGGTTAGGTCCATCCTCTTTGGAACCCCCTTTCGGATAGTTGAAAGCAGCTATTCTTCTCTTCTGCAGCCTCTCCTCATGAGTCACGTGCTCCAGCCCCCTAATCATTTTTGTTGCACTCCGCTGGACTCTTTCCAATTTTTCCATATCCTTCTTGTAATGTGGGGCCCAAAATAGGACACAGTACTCCAGATGAGGCCTCACCAATGCCGAATAGAGGGGAATGATCACGTCCCTCGAACTGCTGGCAATGCTCCTATTTATACAGCCCAAAATGCTGTTAGCCTTCTTGGCAACAAGGGCACGCTGTTGACTCATATCGAGCTTCTCGTCCACTGTAACCCCTAGGTCCTTTTCTGCAGAACTGCTGCCCAGCCACTTGGTCTCTAGTCTGTAGCAGTGCATGGGATTCTTCCATCCTAAGTGCAGGACTCTGCACTTGTCCTTGTTGAACCTCATCAGATTTCTTTTGGCCCAATCCTCTAATTTGTCTAGGTCCCTCTGTATCCTATCCCTACCCTCAGTGTATCTACCACTCCTCCCAGTTTAGTGTCATCTGCAAACTTGTTGAGGGTACAATCCACGCCATCTTCCAGATCATTAATGAAGATTGAACAAAACCAGCCCCAGGACCAACCCTTGGGGCACTCCGCTTGATACCGGCTGCCAACTAGACATGGAGCCATTGATCACTATCCGTTGAGCCTGACGATCTAGCCAGCTTTCTATCCACCTTATAGTCCATTCATCCAGCCCATACTTCTTTAACTTGCTGGCAAGAATACTGTGGGAGACCGTATCAAAAGCTTTGCTAAAGTCAAGGAATAACACATCCACTGCTTTCCCCTCATCCGCAGAGCCAGATATCTCATCATAGAAGGCAGTTAGTCAGGCATGACTTGCCCTTGGTGAATCCATGCTGACTGTTCCTGATCACTTTCCTCTCCTCAAAGTGCTTCAAAAGTGATTCCTTGATTTTTTCAAGGGACTGAGGTGAGGCTGACTGGCCTGTAGTTCCCCGGATCCTCCTCCTTCCCTTTTTTTAAAGATGGGCACTACATTAGCCTTATTCTGGTCATCCGGGACCTCCCCTGATCGCCACGAGTTTTCAGAGATAATGGCCAATGGCTCTGCAATCACATCCACCAACTCCTTTAGCACCCTCGGATGCAGTGGATCCAGCCCCATGGACTTGTGCTTGTCCAGCTTTTCTAAATAGTCCTGAACCACTTCTTTCTTCACAGAGGGCTGGTCACCTCCTCCCCGTACTGTGCTGCCCAGTGCAGTAGTCTGGGAGCTGACCTTGTTCGTGAAGACAGAGGCAAAAAAAGCATTGAGTACATTAGCTTTTTCCACATCCTCTGTCACTAGGTTGCCTCCCCCATTCAGTAAGGGGCCCACACTTTCCCTGACCACCTTCTTGTTGCTAATGTACCTGTAGAAACCCTTCTTGTTACTCTTAACACATCCCTAGCTAGCTGCAACTCCAATTGTGATTTGGCCTTCCTGATTTCACTCCTGCATGCCTGAACAATATTTTTATACTCCTCCCTGGTCATTTGTCCAAGCTTCCACTTCCTGTAAGCTGCTTTTTTGTGTTTAAGAGCAGCAAGGATTTCACTTTTAAGCCAAGGTGGTCGCCTGCCGTATTTACTATTCTGTCTACACATCGGGATGGTTTGTTCCTGCAACCTCAATAAGGATTCTTTAAAATACAGCCAGCTCTCTTGGACAATGATGCTATTGTCTTGTCTGCACTCCAGTCCATTATTGTCACCAGTGGATAACCTGTCAGGGTATAATGTGGTAGTGAAGTTGTTACTCATCAGCATATCCTGCCTTGCAGCCTATGTCAGTCCTGTCCTGTGACCTGATCCTGCGGCCCTTATGATTATTAAACAATAGGGTTTCTCCTGCATGTTGGGAAGACACTGGCTTTTCTGAAACAGATATGCTAGCTTTATAGGTTGTTGCAATAATGACTATTCCATATTAGCAAATCTTTCCGCTTCTGTTGCGCTTACTCCTTTTCCTTTATTGCATCTTTCATTAGTTCTCAGACTTGGAATCAGTATGCCTTTCTTTCTCGCTTTCTTTCAACACTGGAATTTGTTCATTGTCTGAATGTTAATGCCAAATGACTACTTTATTTTCAATCTTTGTCTTCTGCCATGGCTTATATATGAAACAAGGAATATTTATTATTCCCTCTAAAGCAACATATTTCTCTTGTTTTTCACTAATTACTGGCTAAAGGGTATGATTTAAATCTTCATGTATATGTGAGTTACTCATACACTGACTTGCTTGATTTAGCTGTGCCATGGGGCATTATTGAAAGGATGCCTTATGACTTCTTGTGACAATAATAAAATATTACTTCTTATTTTCAAATGGCTGACCCAAGTCCTATTGTAATGTTGTCTCTCCTCTCTCCACCCTTTCCCTCCCCGCTTCTGTAGGCATGCTTCCAGTTGCAGAAAACTTCAGCTTCTGCTTGGTGACTTTGTTGTCAGATGTTGCCTATAGGGATGCCACTCTTAGAGAACAGGTAGAGTTCACTGAAATTTTTCAATGTGCACTCTTAGACGTCTGTTGCTTAAATAACTATCTCAAAAAGGTGCAAAAAGGGTTTAAAATAAAGAATACCAAGGCTGCTTTTCTTCACAAAGGACGCGATCACATAAACACTGCAGTTGAATAACTTTACTTCTGTGAATAGTCCTGTGGTGCTCAAAAGTTACTCACACATGTCTTTTGAGGTTTGAGCCCAAAAACATTGCCCATAACAAAGCCAAGTGACTCAGAATTATTGTGTTTATACCGGAGTTGGAGATATTGCTTTCTCAAAATGCTAATGCTTATGAGTTTATTTAGGCTATTACTTTAGCTAAGGAGGCTTCTTTAGTTAAATGAGTTAGAGAGAAACATATCTTTCTTTCAGACAGTATCAAAAACCCATTCAATTTAAAATATGTGATGTTCAAAATTAATGTTTGCAAGTTTCATTTGACTTAATGTAATGATCTGGCATGTGCTAGCTTTAAAGTGTTCACCGAAGAATGTTTTTGTACGTCTTCCTTGGTTGTTGTAGGTTTTAGAGGCAATTCTGCAAGTGATGCAGTTCCTGCTGGGAATGTGCCAGTCCCCACAAAACCAGGAGAAAGGTATTGGAACAGTTCTTTAAATTGGTGTTGCATCTTTATTTTAGCATCATCTGAACTTCACTTGCTCTCTAACCTTCACCACCATGCTTTTTAAAAGGTGTATTATATAACTAGCATTCATCATTTGGGCTGTAATTGATGATAGAATGTCCATAATTGGTGAGAGCATTCTGTCTTTTGTTTGTATGCTGACTGGTAAATTTTGAGCTATGCTGAAAATACATATTTACTTATATGATGTAAATTTGCTGTTCTTCCTCTAATAATGCAAGTCTGGCTTTGTGATGTATACTGTGCTGCAATGCTTTTAGTGAGCTTGTAGCAAAGCTAGCAAGAGGAAGTCATAAGCTGCTAGTAGTATACTGTAGTAAGAAAGATACATGACCTAATTTTGTTTTCTAGAATACTTGTGCAAATATGCAGTCCCGTGCCTGATTGGAATTTCACGAGCATTTGGTCGCTACAGCAATTCAGAAGAGTCTCTCCTCTCAAAGCTTTTCCCTAAAGCTCTTCCACATTCCCTGAGAGTCCCGGAAGAACTTGAAGGAATTCGCAGACGTTCTTTTAATGATTTTAGATCAATTCTTCCCAGCTCTCTTCTCACTGTCTGTCAAGAAGGATCCTTAAAGAGAAAGACCAGCAGTGTGTCCAGCATCTCACAGGTTTGTGTGGCCACCTTTACAATGAAGACAGCGCTTAAATCCTTTTCTGTTCTTTGGTGGAATTAAGAGATGCTCAAAATTATGTCCACTGACAGTCATTCAGTGCTGTACTTGAACAGATTCAAAGCTTTCTCCCTTTTTCAGTTGTTCAGCTCTCCCTGAACCACAGAATAATTGATGACAGTTAAGCTAGCTACCTCCATATTAATAGTTTTTACTTAAAAGATCTCCAAGAATTTGCAATCATTAAGCCTCACACTATCCCTGTGTAGCAGGTATAATAATGCATACCTGTTTAACAGATGGGAAAGTTAGACAGAGAAGTTAACAGTTTGAGTTTTCAGAGGTGATGACCTCCGACAATGCCCTTTGGCTTCAGGAGGAGCTGTAAGCGTGCACCCCCTTTGGAAAATCAGACTTCAGATGACCTGCCCAGAATCACAGAATGAGGTATTAGCAGAGTTGGGCATATACCCCAGGAATCCTGATGACTACTGCATTCCGTTAACCAGGACACTCACTCCCTTCTTCATCAGTGCCCCTTTGTGTTTGAAGTTGTGGCCTGACTCAAGCCCGATCCTGAGAGTTACTAAACACTCAAAACTCCCATTGACTTCAGTAGCAGTTGGGGTCTCATCAGCACCTTTCTGGATATATTAATGATAATATGCATTTTTAAAAGAGAAAATATATTTGAGTCCATATCATCTTAGATTTCTCAAGGCTTCACCGGCCTTTAATGATAAAATGTAACTATTATCTTGTGTTTCAGGTCAGTCCTGAACGTGGAATTCCCCCTCCTAGCTCCCCTGGAGGATCTGCCATTCATTACTTTGAAGGTAAAGCTTCAGCTTCCAGTCTTTACTATTTTGCCAAAGAGCAGTGTGTTTTTTGTCACTCTTTACCAATAGGAAGGCTAGGGAACCCAAACCTCCGTGCATTCTCTTTGCCTTCAGGGTTGCTGGTAGTAATTCTTTGGCACGTATGTGGTAGAGTTCTGATACATTTTGCATTAACAAGTTATTGGATAATCTTTATTTCCAGCAATAGTGGTTTCCAACAACAATGTTTTTTTGTCTAGCTTCCAAGAGAGACATTTTCTGACTGCTAAGCAGTCTATGCCTAGTCCTAGAGAGCTTAATCACACTGGGGCAAAACATAGTTTAGAAGATTAGGCAGAATAACTTTACATAACAAATGTTTTATATTGTACTTCACTGTACAGCTAAAATGGCAGACTGAGGATTGGAATCTTGAATCCTGTTTGATGGCAAGTTGTATAAGCCCAAAGTAACGCACCTTACTTGAAATAAATTTGGTATGTGTAGGTTATAGGAACTCTTACTTTGGCGTGCCAAAATTGTGAACTGTCATGGAAAAGTCAGAGTTAAAACTCACAAAAGGGAGATCTTGAAAGGCTATACTGACTATGTATGTACTCATTGCTATGGATACAGTACTAAAATCAAGTGGTAGAATTCCAGCTGTGAATGAGATGAGCCGGTCACCTTTCAGTGGGCCACTTGCAGAGCTGAAAAAATAAATTGATACTCTTGATGAAGTGGGAGGAGAGTGAGCTCTGTACTTATTGGGTCTTTCATTGTCTTTTGGCTTTGTTTAGCCCTTTTGGGGGGGCCTTATTGCTTGGGCTGTTCCCAGCCTTTGACTGAATGGTGTTCTCCCTCTCCTGGGCAACTCTGGCTTAAGTTTGTCTTCTCCCTTTTATTTCCTATCTGTCCTTCCTATTAATTATTTCTGGAGGACTCTCCCTTCAGGATCAATAGTTTGAACAGGGGTTTCAGAGGAAGGCTGGCCTAATTACCTGGTCACAGGGCAGTTCATTTAATTCCTTCCTGTCTTAGGTCAATCTGTACAACCTGTCATACCCACCTACACCTCTTCAGCTCAGGTATTCACGTTTGGATTAAAAAAAAAAAAAAAAGGAAAGGGGGAGTTAGAGAATTCTTCTCTTACGCTGTTAATGAAAAATGTAGATGAATGGGGCATACTGTGGATTGGGCTAGATGTATGTGGAATTTCTTAGGGGTTCCCTTTCTGAACCATAGGAACTATAATACTGGAACAGACCAATAGTCCCTCTACTTAGGTATTTTGCTTTCAGCACTAGCTTCTATCAAATGCTTCAAAGGCAGATAAACCTTGCGTTATCCCCCATAATGCACCTGGACAATTACACACTTGTTGGTTTTTCCTGACTCGAGTTTGTAATAGTCTTACTTTCTGATGCAAGAGAATTGATGGCCTTTGTTGTTTTTATTCTATCCAAGACACAGGAGTTGGACAAAATATATATATATATATATTTTTAGTTTTTCAGTAAATAATACATTTTGAAAGTCTGTTAATCACAAGAAAAACACTGTATTAACTCACGCAGCTGAGGAGTTACAAAAAGCAAGTTTGTGATGCCAGAAAGGGAATGGGGTGCCAAAAGTTCATACGTGGCTTCTTGATGACCAGTGTACTCTAGTATTAAAACTATATATTGATTTCTCTTGTACCTTCAAATTGTAACAGTATCTTGGTTTCTATTTAAGATGGAAGGTGTAGTATGACTTTAAACTTACGTAGTTTTGCAAGATTTTCTCATTAATTTGTTAGCTAGTATTTCTACATTTCCATCCAAAATCATGTGCACAGAGGGTTTTTTGAAGTAAACATACTGCAGAAGTTGAGCAAAAGTCCTACCAAATGCTGTTTACAAAATGAATGCAAATATTTTTAACAGAATTTTTTCTCTAACCTTGGATGTATCAAATGGCTGAATCTGTAGTTCTAGTTTACATTAGATTATAGATGGATATCAATTATTATAGTTGTTATAGATTGATTCATCTTCTTTGGGAACTGGATTAAGCCCTTCATGGTTTATCAGGGATAGACCATTACCGTATTGAAATGTAAGAGCAAAATACCTTTTTTTTTCATAGTTTGCCCCAGAGTCTTCCTTCACATTTAACAAAGAACACAATAAACATTTTGAAATAACCTAATGTTATTGTGTTCTTGTCTGCAGGGTCCTACCTACCTGATGGGAGTGCATTGGACCCTGATTATTACTTCTCTACAATCAGCTCTAGCTTCTCAGTTTCTCCTCTCTTTAATGGTATTAGTAACAAGGAATTTGATATTCCACTGGAAATGCTCCGCCAGCTGCTGCTCATGGTACAGTATGAGCTGATGTTAAGGTCTGGGTTCTGTGTGCTCACTTTAGACACAGCAGTTGAGGGTATTTTGTGTAAGCTGCAGAGTGAGCAGCTTTCAGGTGTATAAGAGGAGGTGCCTTGTGTAATTAGGCAATGTAAGGTAGGGGTGTGTGTGTGTGTGTGTGTGTGTACACACACACACACACACACACACACACACACATATATGTATGTATGTATGTATGTATGTATGTGTACACACACACACACATATATGTAGGTTGTGTCCATGCTGTGTTTACCTTAGCATATAAATAGAAGGATATTTTTTCTATGCTATTATTAACATCAGGCCTTAATGATTAATATTGTTAATTAATATTGCTCATGAAATGTTAGTAATTTAAAGTAATAAAGTTAGTATTGAAATGTTTGCATTGGCAAAGCCATCTTGTTTGCACCTGACAGGCAAATTAATCTGATGTAACTTGAGAACAGTGCCATTTTCTAGTGGGGATGGTTTATTGGGACTGGATCTGATGGCAGAGCCTGGTGGCTCTTCTAGGCACATCCTGTGTAATTGCTCAGGGCCTTTGTGGTAATACAAAGGATGATAATAGGAATTACTATATAACTTTTTGCCGCCTTAATTTAGTCTGATGTTTAATATTCAAATGATTGAGTGCTTTCTTTGACCAGCCTAAATTGTGACGGTAAAACACTCTACCAAGACAATGCCAATGATAACACCAAACTTCTATTTTCTGTGTAGGTGAAACAGATTGTTGGGGATTCTGTTCTCAAAAGTTTAGATGCCGTTGTAGATGAAGTTGCAGAGGTATGTCTTAGTTTAATTTACCATTTGAAATGTTTAAAAACAATCCCACATGGTTTTTAAAGTCCTAACTATTGTGAAATCAAAGGTAAGAGATGACTAAAAATAAAATGAATAAAAATAAGGGACGTGATAAGGGACACTCAACTAATGTTTGGTTTATGCTTCTGATTCATAAGAATTTAGTTTTTTCAAAGCCTAAGACTAGTAGAAATATTTTCATTAACTTATGAGAAATCTGTGGAAATATTTGTTTTTAAACACACATTCCCCTGCAGCATTGGCATCCTAAGCACTTCAGCATGGAGAATTTGAAACTAGTTATTAAAATTCTTTGGAAAGAGATTTTATGCATATGTGGCGGACTTGTCCAGTCATTAGAGAGTATTGAGATGCATTTTGTAACCACATATCACAAATTGTTGGATATATATTACCAAATGATCCCTTGGTAATCCTCCTGGGGCTTCCCAGTGGAAGTGGTCACACAAAAGAAAACAAATTATTATTCTCCCATCTGCTAGTAGCTGCTAGGCTACTCATAGCTTCTCATTGGAAAAAGAAAAGTAGTCCACCTGTAGAAGAATGGTTAACAAATATGGGAGATGGTAGTAATGGAATAATTAATGCAACAATGTACCCAGTGAAACAGACTGAAGACAAATAGATACTTAGATATTTGGATACCATTTATTCAATACCCAGACAAAGTATGTTCATCTGGGGGGGAAAAAAAAAATCCTGCACACCTGTCCATTTTTTTTTATTATTAACATTTGGTAGACGTTAAATATACATAATCAGATATTTCACTCAAGTTTTAATAAAATCACTAGAAATTACATGTCATAGTTGTTGTAATCATGCTTATTCTGTAATATGGTAATACCCTGTTAAATAGAGAGAGCAGGTGATTATAATACTTTATAACGTCTCTTTAAAAAAACCTCACCATTGTAATTATTGCTTTGTTTCCGATATTTACATGGCAAGGATGTGTAAGCCTGTTAATACTTCCTAAATAGAGTAAACCCAAAGATTATTATTTTTTTTAAAGGTATAACTTTGGTAAAGGCCTTTAATTTAATTCCCATTCATTCTCACTTCCCGAACAAAACAAAAATGTGTTGACCTTCGTTTGCTTTTCACTGTTTTTGGCTTGGAAGTTCTTGATACTGTTGTATTTTCAAGATGTCCTCCAAGCTTAGCTGCTTTTGACCCAGTGAATGACTACGTTCAATGAACATATTTTGCATGGAATATAAGTCTTTCTGGGGCTAACTGATTGCTCACACTGTTTACAATTGCACAGCATCCTCTATCAACATCACCTCTAGTGATCTCAGAAATTTTAGACATAGAGCTGTTCTGAGCTGAGTGTATGTTCAGAGCTGTAGCAAACTCATATATTTTCATCTGTGGAAAAGAACTATGCTCTTGTCTACAGCCTTTCTTGCTAGTGCAAAACGTAGGTTTTGATGGAAACAACTGTCGTCTCTGTTCCTGCTTTTCCAATTAAAAATGATTTTGGAGTCTCTCATTAGACAGAGAATTTTGTTACAGTATGTGGTGTTTAAATAGATGGGATAGCTAAGTACTATTTAATGCATTGAACAGGTATAGTTGGCATCTTGATTAACTGTGAAGACAAAAAAAACCCAAACCCTTTCTGTGTGGTGTGTGATTATAATGTAAACAGTACCAGTTATCACAATTACATCTCTAATATAGAAAATGACAGTTACCTGATCTGAATAAGGGGTTTTATTTGTTCTTCAGTTTTCTATTTCATAGGAAAATGTTGTTTCGTTTCCTTTTGAAACTCACAGCTGTTTTTTACCTTTACAGATAAGTCCTAATGCAGATCTCTATTATAAAACATTCAGTGACCCTCTTTACCTTGCCCAGTTTAAAATGTTAAGAGACACGTTGTACTACATGAAAGGTACGGTACTTATAATAATATAACTTTCTACGAAGTAATATGATGGGGGAGAATATAAGCAGTGTGTGCATTGAATACTGTGCTCCAAGTGGCTGGGAAGGGTGCAGTGTTTCATGGGTGCTGAATGTATGCTATACAGTTTGTGAAGCACTTTGGTATAAAAGTTGCCCTATAAAATGTAATTATTTAATCTGTTGTAGTCATCTGCCAAGGGGAGGGACAATCAGCATTCAATTTGTTAATTTCCCAGTGGTCTTTGCTATGAAATTATTTTACTTCTCATTTGGAAAGAAATCTTTTATGAATGTTTTATATTTAATATAAAAATGGATTGATCTCATGTATATGCTATCTGGGGCACAGTTACTTTCTTTCTGCTAGAATATATTTTCCCTCTTATTCCTGCAGATCTTCCAAACTCATTTGTTAAGGAAATCCATGATTTTGTGCTGGAACAGTTCAACAGCAGCCAGTCAGAGCTTCAGAAAATTCTGCATGATGTAGATCGGCTACACAATGAACTGAGCCCTCTGAAATTGCGTTGCCAGGCTAATGCAGCCTGTGTGGATCTCATGGTGTGGGCTGTGAAAGATGAGCAAGGTGAAAAATACATGCTTCTGTCTCGTCAGAATGTCTTTTTGTCTTGCCAGAAGTGTTTTGTACAACTCATTCTCCATTGTCAGTAGTTGATGAAGGATCATTTCTATTACATGATGCTTGCCATAAAATACATTTAATGATAAACTTCAGGAATTTTTTTGCTAGAGAAAGCCAAAGAAAGTCAACCTTGCCAGAAAAAATGCAAGAGTCATTTTAAAATGCTTGTAACTCATAAGCTGGTTAACTGATTTAAAGGATTTTCTGAGAACTTTCTGAATTCAGAGACTAAGTTGTGTAAGTTTGGGGAGAATGCACTATGTTATTGCACCATGAAGTGCAAATCTAAATTCATCCTTGCCTACAGAGAGGCTTTGACATCTCCATAATGCAGAATATGTTAACTGTAGTTGCTATAAATCATTCTGAATATCTTTTTAATATAGACCTGATTCAGTAAAGCACCTAATCACGTGCTTTTAAAGTAAGAAAGTGCTTTTCTGAATAGGGATGTTTTCCTGACTTAAGGTCATACTATGTTTGTGTTATGTGGGATACTCTGACTTGAGTGGAAAGATCCCCCTAAAAGTGATATTTGCATTAAATCTCATACATTCTGCATATATTGCCGTTAAATATAACTTTACAGTATCAGAAATATAGGCATGGACATGCAAGATCTTCTAAAAATCTTGCAAAATTACTGATAGAAATCATGTGGAAAAGGCCCATTAGTTCATCCAGACGACGAATGTCTCAACAGGATGCTTCCACTTTTTCGTAGATATCATTGTCGGGAAGCTTTTCCTGATATTTACCTACATTTTCCTCCTTTCTTTAAATTTAAACTTCTACCCACTGATCTATTAAACATTTGTTTAAATATTTTAAATACCTGTAGATGGCTATCCAATTAAAAAACAAACAAACCCAAGCTGTCTTTGAGACCTGTAGCTATCTCAGTTCAGAATATTTGAAAGAACTGTTTATTGCAGATATTAATAAGATTCCCAAACTTTTTACCAAAATGTTACCAGCAAAGTTTTAAAGACTCCTAAACCATTCAAGCCAAATCAAAACACCACGGATAACATTCTGTAAAACTGAAATTATTCGTAAAAAGCAACAGAGGGTCCTGTGGCACCTTTAAGACTAACAGATGCATTGGAGCATAAGCTTTCGTGGGTGAATGCCCACTTCGTCAGATGCTCTGCCCACGAAAGCTTATGCTCCCAATACTTCTGTTAGTCTTAAAGGTGCCACAGGACCCTCTGTTGCTTTTTACAGATCCAGACTAACACGGCTACCCCTCTGATACTTGAAATTATTCGGAGTCTCTGCACTCTGGAGTAGGTGAATCCAGCAAATTCCCTACCTGTTTTATGGTCTTCAGTAAGCACATGGTACTAGCTAGGCTAATAAATTCACATACATTCTTCAGCTCTATTATTGATTTCCTTCTTTTGGAACAAAGGTGCAGAAAACCTGTGCATCAAGCTGTCGGAAAAGCTGCAGTCCAAGACCTCCAGCAAAGTCATCATTGCTCACTTGCCGCTGCTGATCTGCTGCTTGCAGGTCTGTCTTTAAAGGATTGAAAAGGAGTATTTTGATTTCAGCAATCATTTAGTAACATTGCTTGGGGGTTTACAGACTAATTTAACAGTTTTCTCATCTTCTGGTTCTATTACTACTTGCCAGTGTCCTCTGCATGTTAGGGGCTCGAAACCACAGTGAGGTGGTGCTTCCCAGAATCTACTTAGCTCAGATTTTCTTTGTGGGATTCAATCAACAGGTTATTGTACCAGCCATTTATTTCTGTCAACCCTGGGTTCATATTTGCTTTACCTGACCAATTTTAAAAAGTGAAGTGAGACTGGGTGGCTCCTGGGATTAGTCAAGATATGAAACCTTTCCCCTCTTGTTCACCAGTTTAAATCCAACAGAGGTTGGTAGTGGTCAAAACCTGAGACCATCTGATGATGCTTCAGTAGCCTGTGTGAAATTAATTAAATCGGACGCAAACCAGCCTAGAAAGTGAGGCGTCCCATTCACAAAGGCCCTACCACATTTGGAACTAATTAACCTCTTTGTTGGCAGTCTGTGTAAAGGGCAATGTGGAAAAAGTCCTGGAGATTGACCTGCCTTCTCATTGCTATGGTGATCTCTTTTCAGGTCAGAGTTGATTCATATTGGCAGGGTAGTGTGCAGAAACTTGCCCATGCTGCACATGATCTGTCGATAAATGTACGTGATCCTTTAGGATTATCAGTGTGGTGTTATCCTGGAGTAGAAAATTCATTTTTAAAAGGGAAAAAGGAGTATGGTGTTATCAGCCTCATTCTAGTTGGAAACTTATCCAATTTGCAAAACTAGTCCACAGTTGTCATTCTGTAATCAAGACCGGAATAGCAAAGACATGTTACTCCTCAGGGCTCTTTAAAATGTGTTTATTCCATAACTTTGCTTCCAGGGAAGCCTGTTCATTTGATATACTAGATGCTATCTTCTGAGAAACCCCTGGGAAGAAAAGGGCAAGAAATTGCTTACTTGTCATGCTGTCAGAGTGATCCTTTATATCAGAGGTTTGAAACATTCTTTCACTGGAGTACAAATCCCTCAGCAGTGATTTTTTTTGTTTTTAAAGCCATGAGCACACAGTTAAAATAAAAATAGGTTTGCTTATACAGCAAGAAAGTTAGAAGTTCTAATGCGTCAATTCTTTTCTTCTAGGGTCTAGGTCGTTTGTGTGAGAGGTTCCCTGTTGTGGTTCATTCTGTCACTCCGTCTTTGAGGGACTTCCTCGTTATTCCTTCCCCAGTGCTAGTGAAACTTTACAAGTACCACAGCCAGTATCATACAGGTAAATGAAAGCAATATTAGCTCCATCTATGGTCCAGTCATGTGGTGTACCACAAACAACATTAATTTGCTCTTAAATTTCCTTTTATTATTACAACTTACTTAAAGGTTTTTTCATTTTCTACCAAGTTATTTATTTGTGGGTTGGGTTTGTTTTGTTTTGTTTTGTTTTGGAGGAAGAGAGGGAATGCAAAAAAAATTCATGCAAAAATACACCCTGATGTCTCAGAGCTAGCAATAACCATACAGAAATACAAGTCCATTGCATCCTACTCTCTCAACCCTGCAAAGTCAGTTTTGCCTAATATTGTCATATTTTATAATTTCAGTAACTTTCATTCTCTTAAACAGTTAGTGTCCCCTCTGACCCACAATACTATCAAGGTATTAAATGTGTAGCGTGTGTGTGTGTGTATGTGAGTGTGAGAGAGAGTATATATATCTATGAACAAATATATCAGCAGAAAATTATGACTTTTGAAATAGCAAGATTGTAATAGAAGGTACAACAAATGTGTGTTCATGTTGGTCAAATAACCTAGTTTCTGTAAATTTTTTTGGTTGGTTCTAAATGATCTATTTTTTGTGTCATGTCTAAAGATGTTAAGCCTGTTTTTGAAAATTACTGTGACATCTTGGTTATGCTTGGTAATTTCATCTGTTAGCGCATAGATTGAAGTGTAACTAAAGAATTGTGTTCATCCATCCATCCATCCATCCATCCTCTGTTTCATACCCAGGAAGATTAGGTGCTCCTTCTCTCTCTCTCTCTCTCTCTCTTCCCCCCCCCCCCCCCCCCGAAAATCCCACCACTTCTTATGTGCAGCATGAGTTGCCAGCCAGTTGCCTTGGGCTGCTTTCAGTCTGTGTTAGGTGTATGAAACAGACCAATTAGTTGGGGATGGTTTGGGAGGATGAGAACCACAAATCAAACAGTTTAGATGGAAAGCAGAAGTGTATGCTCATTGCTGCATGGTAGTCTATTTAAAGACACGCTTTGACCGTTTGGTGTATAGACGAGTGAGCCAATGTTATGACTTGTAAGTTCCCTGACCACCAAAAAATTTAATCATAAACTTTTTTTTTTTTTTTTTTTTTTACATATTGGATATTGCTATGATTAATTTCGGAAAAGCGACTCACTGACAACGTGGAGTTCCATTTTTATTTGTTCTCCAGGATTTCTATATCAAAGTTTTCAATTACAAATTGAATGTTGATTTTTTTTTTTCCTAACTGCCAGTCCTGCAGAATATCCCTGGATCTGAATGTGAATCTGTGCTCCTTCTGCCTCTTACAGTACCACAACTAGTAAAGAGTCTGCAGCTAAAATTTAGATGGCAATTTTGTTAATGATGCCCAAGGTAGAATAGCTTGCTTTTCCATAGCCTTATTGTCTATGCAGTATTCACAGGAGTGAAAACTTGTTTTATCAAGAAAAATAAGTAGCATGGACTTGAAGGTGAACAGGGAGCAGATATGTTGAGTAGGAGACTTCATTTTTACCCAATAGTTCTTTTAGATTAAAGAATCAGATTAAACCACGCTTTGAAACACACGAAGGGAAATTAATCCCTCCTGTAGCTTTTTTTACTTCAGAGTGCACCAGGAATGAATCTGGCTCAAGATATTTCAGAGTGTTAGAGATACTAAGGTAGATGCAAATATTAAAAGTAAGGCAATGTAAAATCAGTTTAATAAATTGTTTACTGATTATTCACATCCAGCAGATTTGATTTGAAAAATCCTAATGGTAAGTTTGAGTATTCTGCTTTGAGCCGGCCAATTAAATTATTTTAGCTAATACTAAAGCAATATTCAAAACCATGGAAAGTGAGAAGGGTGGAGATTTCTGAAAGTGAATTGAGTAATGAAATAAATTTATAGCTCATGTTGGTAGCCATGCTTCACATGGTACCAAAGTTCTTCAGAGCACCAGTCTCTCTCTCACCTGTGTCCTAGTCTGTTTTGCATTCACTTGCCAGGTATTTCTCTACTTATGTATACATAACTCAAGGAAAGATATATAGCAAAAGACACTATCTCTTTTGCTCCATCTCTGTTCTTAGTAGGTGGCAATGACATCAAAATCAGCGTAACAAATGAGCATTCGGAGTCCACTCTAAATGTAATGCCCGGCAAGAAAAGTCAACCATCCATGTATGAACAGCTTCGAGACATTGCCATAGACAACATCTGCAGGTAAGAATTGTGCTTAGAACCACTGAAGGACTAACTTATATCAGTTTGAAGACACAGGCGCTTCTCTCACTGAAGTGGACAAACGTTACGATCAATTAAACGGAGAAGCTGTGTAACGCAGAGTGTTTTAGATGGTCCCTGCTACCTTTTGTACAGCTGGAAAGTATTTGTCTAGACACTGGGCCACTTGCTTTATATACCCTTAACTCCACCTAGTGACCTCCAGAGTGCTCAGTAGGCTTCTGTTGCCTCCTGAGGTTGGCACAATAAGCTCTCCTGGAGCAGATGCACTGGTAAACGCTTGTAACCTCAGGCAATGGAAAGTCACCACCTTCCCATTTTTCTAAACCATCACACTAGACCATCTGCCCCTGCAGTCTGGAGTAGCTGCTGATTGGATGGATGGAGAGAGGAAGGCTCCAGCTGGAGCAGGACAGCCTAATCCCATTCTCTTCCTAAAAGATACTTCTCCTGAACCCTGTTGGGTGCTTATAAAAGACCTTGTTTACCTCCCTCCCCATCCACCATCTGGTGCTTGGGAGGACGGTGAGCTGGGCCAACCTGTCAAGGATATTTAAAATGCCATGGAAGGTACACTGCATACAGCCTTCCTCAGTCCTTTTGTCTCCATCTGGAAGAAAGAGGGTTGAGGTAATTCCAGCTCTGCAGATACAAACACTGGAGGGCAGGGAATCAGCTGCAAACTACACGAGTGTCTGAGAAGTGTTCATTGTCACTTGTATTTTAAACATGATTTAAATTGGCAATTAGGAAAGCTTGATTGAAATAACTGATTTCAGTTTTGTTCTGCATTTGTACTTTTTTCTTTTCCTTTTAAAAAGAAATTGATTCTCATTGGTAGGCAACCATTGCAGATCAACATGTTTTAAATAAATATAACATTTACATTTACGCTTACTTTGGCATACAATGTCTATTCAAATTTATTTAAGCAATTATGTATCTTAACATACATTTATTCAGCTTCTTAGTGTTTACATTTTTTATTTTGTTAGAAAATGATGAATGACACCTTATTTACTAGAAGATGATTAGTTTTTACTCATGATTTGTATTAAGTTGTGTTTGGATGGAAATTGCACAAAATGAACAAAAACACCATTTTAAAGTTTTTTTATTAGTTAAATAAAACTACCTCAGACATGCTGGATACATAAGAAAAAGATTAGTTTATCAAAACATGTTTTACATGTAAAACTGATTGACAAAGGAAGTGTTATCTGTAGTTAGTGAATTGAGCTAATTGTTTCTGGTCACCATGTCCTTCAAGATTTTAATATTAGTAGATCTTGCCCTCTTACATCTTGTTTTTATTTATAGCTTGGAACAGGAAAACAAGCTTTCTTGCTTTTTCAACTTCCAGTTGGTTTCTTAACTTTG
Source organism: Terrapene triunguis (assembly GCF_002925995.2). Classification (NCBI taxonomy): domain Eukaryota; kingdom Metazoa; phylum Chordata; order Testudines; family Emydidae; genus Terrapene; species Terrapene triunguis. Next base: position 18,147,190 of record NW_020664585.1, on the reverse strand, counting down.
AATGAACTAGTCATTGAACTGAACTAGCTGAATAAACTGAAAATATTTTCTTTGTACCTGCCAAAGAGGCTACCGCTGTCAAAAACTGCTTTAGCATTTCAGCCAACTGTTGTTCCAGGTGCTTAGCCACCAGTTCAGCCGTTTGATTTTCTTTAAAACTTTGGCAGCAAACGTACTGGTTAAATATTATTTTTTAGTTAAATGATTTTAATAGATAATATTAAATTTAGGCTTTAATGTAGCTTGTTGTAATTTCAATTTTAATTTTAAATAGGTTTATTTTTAAAATAAAAATGTATTTAATTTAAATAAAAAATCAATTTTAATTTAAAAAAAAAATCATCTGTTTGTTCACCCTGCTTATAATACATATGTAAATAAGCATGAACGTGTAAAGAATCCTGAACTCGTGAAATAATTGAACAGCATCTTCTGAATGCCAGGGTCTCATGAATGTTTTAGGGGATGGCAAATATGTGCTAATGTGAATATATTCTTTCATAAGAATAATTTTCTGACTGAACACCATTCAGATTGTATCAGTTTTATGTGTAGTGGTTTTGGTATTGGATCCTTACTCTCACCTAAAGTGAGATGTGAAAATATAACTCTTGCTGTTTGGCTGTCCTGACAAGTTTTGTGTTTAATGTTCTGTAGGTGCTTGAAAGCTGGCCTGACTATAGACCCGGTGATTGTTGAGGCTTTCCTAGCCAGTTTGTCTAACCGTCTGTACATCTCACAGGAGAGTGACAAGTAAGTTGTTAGGCATAATGCCAATCTTTTTCTGTCTTCAGTCAATTTAACTTAAGACCCACTCCTGTTAAGACATCCAAGCATGAGGAGCTTTTCTCCTGTGTGAAATGCCATGGACATCAGTAAGATTACATGTGGGAATATGGATCAGCTCGTGTAGATTTCTTTGTGGCATTGGGCCTTTTATTTTAATACTGACGGGCCTACGTACTTGACTGGATAAAAATACTGTTTTCATGTCTGCAGTGAGTATTAGTCTATTTGAAGTACTAAGTGAAATTAGGTTGTCTTTGCTAAGTCTTCAGTGGGCTGTACAAGCCAATCACTTAATGTTTGGCACAATTGATTACTGCTTGTGGAGTCTGAATTGCCCCTCTCCTACTGAGAGGTTGGTCTGCCAAGTCAGGGCTAAGATAGTTGACAAGGCATCTCCAAGGGAAACTCCCACTACGTTTACCCCACTGTACCACGACTGTTCTTTTAAAAAAAAAAAAAAAAAAAAATTGATAGTCATTCCAGACAAGCCTTTTATCTTTTTCTACTGATTCTACTATAGTGAATTGTTAACCGATCAGTATTGGTACTATAAAAGCAATTGTTTTGTTTCCTGTACTAAGTATGCTTTTGATTATAATGAAAGGGAAAAACAGCATTAAGGGGTTAAAATGAAATTAAGTGATATTACAGTTTACTGGGTGCATCAGTGTACATTGTTTCTCAGGCAGATTGTAGTTCAACTTGTAGAGCTAGATGTGTAATTGTTTCTGGATGTTTATATGAATGTGGCTTGTTCGTTTGGTTTTTGTTAGGGAAGCCCATTTGATTCCTGACCACACAATTCGAGCTCTGGGGCACATTGCAGTGGCTCTTAGGGACACTCCCAAAGTGATGGAACCGATCCTGCAGATCCTGCAGCAGAAGTTCTGCCAACCACCATCTCCACTTGACGTACTCATCATTGATCAGCTGGGCTGCTTAGTTATCACTGGAAACGTAAGGAGAGAAGAGCTGGCCAAGAGAACAAACCAGACTATAGAGACCCCTAAATTACAGTTGTCTATTTATTTCCTTCAGTTAAAGTAATGCTGTCAACTTTGTTTAAGCCCGAAAAGTGCAGCATTGCAGCATTTGTCCTGTCTTCATAACATACACACACTTATATAATCGTTTGTTTGCATGTACCTTTTTGTACAGTGTCACTAGTAACTAGCAAAGCCAAGCCTCTCCAGCAAACCTTAGTTCCCACAGATATATACTAAAACAATTAACATAGAGGAAAAAATATGAAGGTAACACTTTCAAAAGCTCCTAAGTGACTTAGGACACCCAGGTCCTATTTAGGCCTGAGGAACTTAAATCCTTTTTGAAAATGGGATTTAGGCTCCTAAGTCACTTAGGCCCAGATTTTTAAAGGTACTTAAGCATTCTATATAAGACGTTTATTTGGTTGGATAGAATTTATTTTTACAGGTTTATTCCTTTAACAGGTATTGTATTCAATGTACTCCACTTAGTTTGTTTTCTTACAGCAATATATTTACCAGGAGGTATGGAATCTATTCCAGCAAATCAGTGTAAAAGCAAGCTCAGTTGTTTACTCTGCCACTAAAGATCACAAGGATCATGGATACAGGTAACGTAGATATAACTGCCTCCTTAGAATTCATGACTATTTAAATCAAACATCTTCCTTTATGCATTGTTACGCACTTTCACTTTTTTTCAACAGACATTACAGCTTTATTTCTTTCAATCTTTGTTGTATTCCAGAGGTTTGTTAATGTTAATTGTCCATTTCTGAGAGGGTGGGTGTTTTGAATGTATGCAGATCTCATATAGTCTACTATTCCTGTATTGTTTAAAGTAACATTTTTAATATTTAAAAACGACTGGTGTGTGTGTTTCACTTCCATTAGCTGGATTTAAGAATGAACAATGTGCTTGTGATTTTGTTTTTCTCTTGTTGAGCAGCTGGCAATTATTTCTTCACAGTGATGCAATGATGCCTTAGTCCAAAGGTGCTAAAAGTTGACACTGAAAGATAATGGAGACTCCTAGATCTCTTTCAGAAACTGTTAGCATCAGGCAGTACCAACTTCTGTCACAAAAGATTTTGTAGCCTTGTCAGTCCCAGGATATTGGAGAGAAAAGGTGAGTAAGGTAATATCTTTTATTGGACCAGCTTCTGTTGGTGACAAAGACAAACTTTTATACTTACACAGAGCTCTTCTTCAGATGTGAGAAATTTAATCAGAGTGTCAGAGCTAAATCCAAGATGGAACAAATTGTTTAGCATGAGTAGTTAACGCATATATTAAGCACCATTCCAAGGAAAAAGTCAGGATATGCACCTTAACACACTCAAAACCACCTTCACCAAACAAGGACATTCCACCAGAGAAGTGGATCACATGGAACAGCCCCTGAGAAAACCTGCTTCAATACAGAAATACCCCCCCCCCCCCACACACACACACTGCACATCCCTAGTTGTCACCTACCACCCCATCCTGAAACAAATCTTTTCTGAATCCCCTCTTTGGCCTTCAAACAATGCTCCAACCTCTCCACACTCATCATCAGAAGCAAGCCCCCCACAGACCAGTACACCAACTCAAAACGGCCCCAGACCTTTCCAAGAAAACAGATGCAAAACCTGCAGCTATATCTCCACTGCTACAATGATCAACACATCTTTCAAGATCCATGGGTCCTACACATGCATACCACAACATGTGGTATACCTCCTCCCGTGCGCTAAACGCCCCAATCGCAACTATGTGAATGAAACCAGACAATCACTATGCTCTCGAATGAACTCACACAGGAAATTGGAAAGACAAAACATCACATCACCTTTGGGGGAACACTTTTCACAAAGTGATCACTCTGTATTTGACCTATCAGGTTTTCTTTGAGGATGAGACTATCGAACACTTTCAAAAGATGAGCCTGGGAGCTTAACATAACATTTTTTTTTTTTTTTAGACACTAAAAATCATGGACTGAACAGAGACACTGAATTTATCGTTTATTACAAGAATCTGTAATCCACTAACAAACCTCCCACAGCAGCTTCCTCCCCACTTCCCCGTCCTTTCTTCCCTATAACTGAATAGGTGTGAAGCGGCCATTTCACCTCGAATAATTCCTTTAAATATATGTTAACTGCTTGTGCTAAACAATCTGTACCATCTTGTATTTAGCTGTGACACTCTGAGTAAGTATCCCAGACTGAAGATGAGCTCTCGGTAAGCTTGAAAGCTTGTAAAAGATATTACCCCTCCCCCTTGTCTCTCTAAAAGATTGATTGATTGGTAAATTCTAGTTGGTGTCAAAAACTTCTAATGCATTAGCTGTAGTTACAAGCTATCCTCTTAATAGACCTGATCCACAGCCCAATGAAGTCAACAATTTTCATTGGCTTCATTAGGTTTTGGATTGGGCTCAGTACTCTTAAGGGGTACTGAATTCCTTAAGAATAATTTATCAAAGAATGCTTAATAACTAGGCACTCCGTCCAATTCCTGTTACAACTAATAGAAAATATTCCAGTGACTTCACTGGGAGCTGGATCAGGCCCTATTTGAATAAGATATTGAAGTATAAAACTGCATAGCACAGAATTCCTGCTGTATTCATCATGTCATATGAGGAGTTAATTTTTTTTGAAGTATTCAGGAATGTGAAATGGTCATTTGTATCAGAGTTCTGTTGCATTATAATTTTAACCTTTAAAAATACTTGAATTCAATTCTAATGAGGGTGAGGGATTGACAATAACTACAAACGAGCTTACTGGCACATGCTCATTATACAGGCTTTCACACGCTGTCCTGCCCAGTGGATCCCAGTAATTAATTGCAGCTGTTAATTTGAATCTCTCTGCCACCCTACAATTTTTCCAATCCAGAAATACAATATCTTTCTGCTGTTTTAGGTTTAGGTTTCCCATACCAAAAATGGTCAGTCCTGGTGAATTGGTGATGGTGGCAGCACAGACAAAACATTCCCTAGAGATGAAATTGAGACCACCAATTACATTACATTTCATTCTTTACACACCAATGTTGGCGCACAGGGTGGAAACTAGCTTATTCCATTCCTCTCTGTCTTTGGTGCTGCTTCCATCTGTTCTCTGTTGTTGAGACCACTAAATACATTTTAATTATGATTCAAGCAATATTTAATTGGCTTTTTGAATTGGAACGCTAATGCATTAACCCAGTGTGCCATCCATTCTCACTAAATCCTCGATGTACAAAATGTGCCCGCCACTCTCAATATTATGCAGATTTGCTGTTGAACAGTGTTAGTGAGAAACCGTTATAAAATAAATACAAACCTTTTCATCAAAGAGTTGGTTGTTTTTAATTTCTCTCTTTCTTTCTTGTCAGACACTGTTCCTTAGCTGTCATTAATGCCTTGGCTAACATAGCTGCTAACATTCAGGGAGAACACCTTGTGGATGAATTACTAATGAATTTGCTGGAACTGTTTGTACAGCTTGGACTGGAAGGAAAGAGAGCCAGTGAGAGAGCAAGTGAAAAGGGGCCAGCACTAAAGGTAAGGAATGGTATAAAATGTGTGGGGTTTAGTTCAGTACCTCTTTGCATTGATATGGCTAATGGAAACTTCTTATTCTGATCTCCTCTGAACCAAGCGTATATACTTAAAAATTGCACGTTTAACTACTGAAACAAATGAGAAATGGATGTGTGTGTTTTGGTGCCTATTAATAATACAGAGCCTACATAACCTTTCACATATCAATTAAACCTCACATAGTATCTGTAAGCTTAGGTAATTAGTAGCGGTATACCCATTTTCCAGATAGGTTAATTGAGCCCTGGTCTACACTTGGAGGGCGTTGGGGGGGATCGATCTAAGTTACGCAACTTCAGCTACGTGTGAATAACATAGCTGAAGTCGACGTACTTAGCTCGACTTACCGTGGTGTCTTCACCTCGATGAGTTGACTGCTGCCGCTCCCCCGTCGACTCTGCCTGCGCCTCTCGCCAAGCTGGAGTACAGGAGTCGAAAGGAGAGCGCTCGAGGGTTGATTTACCGCGTCTAGACTAGATGCGATAAATCGATCCCTGCTGGATTGATCGCTGCCCACCGATCCAGCAGGTAGTGAAGACATACCCATAGACATGGTAGATATTAAGTGAATTGTCTAAGGCACACAGCAGACTGGTGACAGAGCTGGAAACAGAAACAGGAAGTCCTGACTTCTAGGCTTCTGCTATTACCACCTCCTAAGAAATAGTGAAGTGTTATAAACTTGCAGTTCTAATCTCAGCTACCTCATATGTTGACTTATCCTGAATAACTACTGTTGTGATTACACATGTGGATTTTCCAATATTAGAGTTGATAGAGGCCTACATAACTAAATTTACAATAGACTACATAGAATGGAACAGCATGGTGTGAATTACAGATGTAGTGAGATCAGTTCGGGTTACCCTGACTGAATAAGCATTAATTGGAATTGGTTGTTAAAGAGAAACTTACAGGGATGTTCTCACATGAATGATAGATTTCAGAGTAGCACTCATGTTAGTCTGTATCCGCAAAAAGAACAGGAGTACTTGTGGCACCTTAGAGACTAACAAATTTATTTGAGCATAAGCTTTCGTGGGCTACAGCCCACTTCTTTGGATGATAGAGGAACCATAATGCTTTGCTGATTAGAAGTGCAATCTCATATGCATTGCAAGTGTAAGAACTGCAAAGCAAAACTGAGCAGTTCTGACATGTGCAGTACAAATTCTTACCTTGTTAAATGTAATCTCCAGCTGTATGTGTTCATATCTACAAATCCTTGTGATCATTGTATTCTCTCTAATGGTATGGGAATTACAGTAGTATGTTACCCTACTGTGTGTGGGGCTTGGTATGTGTGTGTGGGGGGGGAATAGGGGGAGAGGTAGCAAATTAGCACACCTGATTTACATTCTGAGTGCAAGGTGACACAGGAAAAGAAGTGTTGGACATTGTTGGGAAATCAGAAATGTTAATTGACTGGTGGTGTCAGTGATCTCTAACAGAAAAGTAGAGTGGGAGTGCTGGTTTTCTTTGGTGTTGGGAATTAATGTGAAAAAATTCAGTGAGCTGTTTTCCAGGTGGCATTGTGTTGCTAATAAAATTAAAATGAGAGGTTAATGCTTATGTTAGAATCCGGATCTCCAGCTTTCAAGTAAGTGCTCTGTTGTATTTTAAAATCTTGTCTATGCACAAACTACCTGTTATCCTCAAACCGGTTAAGTTAAATTGGTGCAAACCCCTGTGCGGACACTCTTTTATTTTGGTTTAAGAGCAGCTTGTTTAGGGATAGGAACAAGTTTAAGCTAAGTGATTTAAGCTAAATTACTCCTGGGGGAATTCTGCACCACTGTGCATGCGCAGAATTTATGTCTCCCGCTGATTTCTTTGCTTTCTCGGAGAAAAATGACTTTCTGATGGGGAAGCAAAGGGGAGCCACAAGAGCGGTCATGCAACCTTCATGCACCCTTCGCTCCTCAGCTGCAGATGGAGGGATCCCCGTACAGGGAGCTGCTCCCCCATCTGCCCAACCACCATGCATCCAGATCCCCTCATACCCAGATCCTCCTGCTGAGCCTCACCCCCCCACATTCAGAACTGCCCCAATGAGCCCTACTCCCCCTGCACCTAGACCACCCTGATGAGCCACCTGCACCCGGATCCCCACCCCACCGAGCCCCAACCAGCTGCACCTGGATCCCCACCCCACTGAGCCCCACTCCCTCAGCATTTGGGCCCCGCACTGCGCCACCCAGACCCCCTTGCTGAGCTCTCTTTCCCCTGAAACCCAGACATACACCCCTGCTGAGCCCCAACCACTTTCACCTTCACCCATTACCGTTGCACCCCTTTCCCTTCCCCCCCTCCCCCAACAAGCCCCTGTGCATCCAGATCCCCCTCGCACCCGGATCTCCCACTGCACCCAGATTGCTCCACACAGAACCCTCTCAACCCACACCTGGATCCCCCCACACTAAGCCCCTCCACACTTGGATCCTGCCTTGCTGAGCCTGCCTGCCCATGCTTGGTGCACCTGGCATGGAGGGGCAGGGCCCTAGGGTGTTTCTGGGACAGGCCTGGTCCTTGTGCTATATCAGGGTTGGGTGCAGCCTCACCACTGAGTCGTGTCCTGGGGGGGGAGCTGCACAGTGATCTCCCACCTCTGTGCAGCCAGTGGCCTGTGCTCCCCAGTGCCAGGTTGGAGCCTCCACATTTATTTGACAAATAAAATTTGCAGAATTTTAAAATGTTGTGCACAGCATTTTTATTTTTTTTTGGCGCAGAATGCCCTCAGGAGTAGCTAAATCAAAATAAGCCTGGATTAAATTGAAATTAAAGTGTGTACACAGACTTTTGCATTATCTAACTGAATTGGTTTAAAATCACACCTTAAGTAAACTACTGCAAGCCTGCATGTAGACTGCTTCCAGGTCTTTATGATCAATTGCCTGTAAAATGTAAACTAATCCTTAAAAAATATGTGCAAAGGTCTAGAAATGGAGTCCCTTAAATAGGTGCTAACTAAATGTGTGTGAATGGTTATTATAGTACCCCTTGCACAGTAGAGTTGGGCTATTTTTTTTCCCCTATAAGCTGTCGTGCTTTTGTAGTTCTCCAGTTTATTCTTGTAATTGTGCTTTTCTTTCGCTTTATTTTCATATTAGCATTTTTCCTGTGGCTTTATAAATGTCTTCAGTATTTGCTGTACTAAAACACTTCTTAAAAACAACAAACCTTTCCCCACAATCCCTCCCTTCCTCTAAAACATTCAGAGACACGTTGTTAGCCTTGGCCTGTGTGCAGTCTAAATCTGTTTTATCACTTGGAATCATATTTTGCTTTCATTCCTAAAGCACTAGAAATTTGAGCCTTCCTTTAGTTCTGTTCTTCTCAATGTTAATATTCCCTAATTTCTTAATTTTCAATTTCTAGTGGATTCGCTTCCTTTTAGTCCAGCTGGACAATTTTTCACCCTGAAAAATGTACATTTTCCTGAGAAGAGGAACCCAATAAGCCATTTGAATTACTTTTCCCTGCTGTATGCTGTTTTCTTTGACATTTTTCTGCTGTAGCAGCCCATAGTCTGTGTTTTATTGCTCCAGAACTCCCATTTACTTCAGTGAGTTCTGGTAGTGCAAGGAATACAAGATTCGGCCTATAATTTATTAAATCTGTGTTATGATATGAAAGGATTGTAGACTGTAAGTCAGTTCAGCAACTGACTCTTATTAAATAGCTGCAATATTTTAATTTAGGCGTAGTTCCTAAAGACCTTAAAATAGATATTTTTAAACATATGTAAATTTAAATATTGTTTGAATACTCTACCATAACAAGACTTCTTTCCTGATTGTTTTACAATCTCATCTAGTATTTACAGGATAGATTTCCAGAGGTGAGGTGAATACAATTTACATCACTTATGGCCTGTTCCTAAAGTGCTGTGCTCCAGTAAGTCCCACTGAAATCAAACTGACACCACTCAGGATCAGGCATTTATTGACATATTAAGAGTTTATTGACATAACACTGTAAATAGTACCTAGCTGTCAACTTATACCTCTAAGTGTGAAAACAAGGAACAATAAATGAGAACAGTGTTTCTCTTCAAATGAATGGAAGGATATACAAATATATTACAAGTTGTAAATTTGGTTTGGCTCTGAACTGAATTGCAACACCTTCATTTTGGGGACGGGAGGGGAAGGAGGGAGAAATCCTGCTTTGGATTATAGACAATCACATTCACTGCTCAAGAATGAAGAGTGAAGTTAATTGAACATTTTGCTTATCGGGGATGAACTAACACTTAACCATTTGTGATTTTATATGGCTATTCCAGACACTCAAACCTCCCAGATGTTTTGTAATAAAAAAAAAGGAAAAATTACTGTGAAAAGTTGAATTTCTTTCCATACCGTGTGTGTGTATGTCTATATTCCATTTAAATTAGTGCAGTGTTTGTGACTAAAATTATACCTAAAGCTCTGCTAGCAGTACAGTAAGAGTTGTTTTTCTCTTTTTAACATCCCCAACACAACACACACCCACCTCCCACACACACACGCTTCAAATTTTAATAGTGCAAAGTTCCTTTCTTATCCATTTATGGGACTGGTGAACTCTTTTGGCAAATCTCTTTGAAATGAATAGAAGCTCTGTTTGCTTTGAAGATAAACTGCATCTGTAACCAGTAAATGCCTTTTATGTCACTGACCAACTCAGTAAAGCTGCTGTGTTACTTGTTTCATAAGGATAAGAGTCTCTAATCTGGGGTGCCACTCAGCTCTTATGAGGGAAACCAGATCAATTCAGTTTGTTCCTATTGTTTCAGCAAACCCAGTGAATGCCATCATGGAAAATCCTGCCTATGTCCAGGATTTTTAGATTCTGGTCTCACAGATAAGTGACTGTGATGCTTATAAATATAACTCTGTTCTAAAACATCACCTTTATACTGGATTTCATCATCCCCATCTCAGTGATAACCCAGCAATTTCTGTCTCTCTCCCATGTTCCACCCCCCAGGAACTAATATCTGAGCTGAATTCACACCCCTGGCAAATCCACTTTAAGCTTCATCTGTGCTAGAGAACAACATTCCTTTATTTTAAAAATATTAAATGGTTTGGGTTCTAGTACAATCTTGACCCCCAGTGTTCAGGGAATAATCTGCTCAAAATGATTTTGAAAATCATTCTTAAGACTGTAACTTCTTACCCTTGAATGTTTTAAAAAGTAATTTATACTAAATTAGGCCCTGTCCATGCTGGGTCCAAACTGTGTTGCTTAACCATTTCTATATTTAGCAATGGTTTTAAAAGCAGAATTCTCACTTTTTTTATAGCATTGTCAGGGCTTTAATGTTTTGTTGTTTGTCAAGTCTCCTGTGCTTCTTAACAGGCCTGTTATTATTCCAGATCTGTTTACCTGTCTGTTAAACCACTTTGCATTGATTCTTTTTGCTTAATTTCAAAATTAGCTAGTTGTCAGCAGATTTTGCAGCCAGGCAAAATTGGTGGTGGTGTTGTTAGAAAAGGAAATTAACTTGTTATGATTAAGTTGGATGGGCAGTGTTTTCTGTTGGAGTGAGTCCCCTAAATTCCTTATCCTTTACAGATTCATAATCTTGGCTTTAGTTCAAAAGTAAAATCTGATTTCTGCAAATATTTGACAGCTAGCTTCAGGCGTGTAGAGTAATAGGAGACTTTTCAGTTTCTGGATGTTTCGGAATAGAGATGATAATTAATGTATGTTTTTCTCCTGACCTGAAAACGTGATGTTTGATTTGTAATTATAACAGTGCTGTGTCTATGGAAGAAGGCCCCTCAGCTCATCCATTTGATTAAAAATAGTGTGTTCCTTAACAACAGTAACACCCTGAGGGGAAAAAGTGGTGCATATTGTTAAGTTCTAGAGCCTGATCCTGCTGCTGGCTCCACGTGGGCAGACGTTGTCCCTGTTTGGAACCCCATAAGCGATTCATGTAGACGTGAGCCCTGTGCCTATGCACAGCCCACTGGTTTCAGTGGTGCTCGGGTTGGGTGACACAGTGGTTTTGTAGGCTCAGGGCTGTGGTCTGCGATGTACAGATGCATCAATACGGATACAAGTAGCTAAAGAATGTAAGCCATTGGAAGTGAGCTTTGTAGTAAATATTACTTCAAATTGCTTTGTGTTTCTTTAACATTTTCACATCTTTTAAAACCTCTCTTCTTTTTCAGGCCTCCAGTAGCGCAGGGAACCTGGGAGTGCTTATTCCTGTTATTGCTGTGGTGAGTGTTCATTTGCAAGCTGAATGATCATTTCCCCAAAAGCTCAAGTATCTGTGTGGGGGCCGGGAGGGGACGGGTGGCAGATGGGACTGATAAGTAGCCATGAAAGACAAATACATGTTATAACTTCTTACTTGCTAGAAGTTAAAAACAAATGGGCATTTGTTTGATCATGACATCTCTCTTAAAGCCGCTAATCTTTTCTTATTCAGAGAGAGGCTCTATTGTTAGTCATGAGTGCAAGAGATTTGTGATCCAAATAATACCACAGGGGATATTATACTGACTAATACTTGGCAGCCAATGTAGTCAGAGGTATGTAACTGGAAAAAAACAGTGCCTGGGGAGAAGACTGAAAAACAAAAGTTATTAGAAAAATTAGTTAAAAATAAATTCCAGAAGGCAGCATAACAGAGAGTCTGTAAAGCAGATTAATTATAATAAAGGAGAGAGGAAAGACTCCATATCTTCTGTGGATATTAATTAGCTTTTGTGATATACACATTTTATGAAATGTTCAAGTGTGCTGAGGTTTGAAGACAATTATAAACAAAAGACTAAACTAGTGCAAAATAGGGGTGCCCATATACAGTTTGCCCTCTTAGACGGAGAGGATTTTCCGAGCCAGAACAACTTCGAAACCAAGTCCAACAAGTAGTCCAGCCAAAGACCGAATTGATTCATGGCTTTTCTAGGTGAACAGCAGCAAATTTGATTTAGTTGGGGATTAGGTCCTGCTTTGAGCAGGGGGTTGGACTAGATGACCTCCTGAGGTCCCTTCCAACCCTGGTATTCTATGACATTTAATAGTCTAGGCTGGGATTAAACAGCAGTGGGAGGAGTTCGGTGCCTAACTCAAAATCTGAGCCTTAATATGCTAATGGACAGATTCAAGGGAGTACCAGAAATGGCTGTGATTGCCTTCCCCTCGCCTGTTGTTGAATTCTCTGTGGAAAGTTTATTTTATACAGTTAGTGAGAAAAAAGGGGAACCATGTCAAATACACCTCTACCTCGATATAACACTGTCCCCGGCAGGGCCGGTGCAAGGATATTTTGCGCCCTAGGCGAAACTTCCACCTTGCGCCTCCCAACCCCACCCCACCCCCCAGAGCATTGCTTATTATAAACTTTCAAAAATGAATACTGCATAATATGGCATTGTTCATTAGAATTAATACATATTTGTCTTGAAAATTTATTAATTTCATTATTTAGGACTACATATTTAATGAAAATAAATGAATAACCTGACAGGGTGTGGGGCTGGCTGGCTTGGGGCAGCGGGTGCGGCAGGGGTTGGCTGGCTTTGGGCAGGGCAGGGGATGTAGAGCTGGTTGGAGATGGGGTGCGGGGTTGGCTGGAGACAGGGTGGGGGTGGGGCTGGCTGGCTTCGGGCACGGGGGTGCGGCAGGGGTTGGCTGGAGACGGGGGGGTGGGGCTGGCTGGCTTCGGGCAGGGCAGGGGATGCAGAGCTGGTTGGCGATGGGGTGCGGGGTTGGCTGGAGACGAGGTGGGGGTGGGGCTGGCTGGCTTCGGGTACAGGAGTGCTGCAGGGGCTGGCTGGAGGCAGGGCAGGGGGCGTGGGCTGTCTGAGGGCAGGGTGGCAGGTACCAGGGCCGTCCCTAGATATTCTGGGGCCCTACGCAGGGGGAGGCGGGAGCGGTGGGGGGCCCCGGCTTCCGTGGGGTCGGGGCTGGCTTGGGGGGAAGGGAGAACCGCCCCCCAGCACTCACCGGCGGCGCGGCTGGGGCCGGGTCTCTGCACTTCCCGCCGCCGGTGAGTGCAGCCCCGGCCCTGCTGCAGTGCTCAGGGAGTGGGGGCAGGGCAGGGCTGAGCAGGGGTGGGGCCCTGGGGAAGAGCCAGAGCAGCAGGGAGCAGCGCAGCGCCCCCGGCCGGCCGGAGCTGATCAAAGCCGCAGCGCCCCCTTGTACAGCGGCGGGAAGAGGGTTACACATTTAGCCGGCGCCAGGTGAGTATCCCCGACATATTGGACACTGCTTTTTGGTGCCCTCAAATCTTGGCGCCCTAGGTGGCTGCCTAGTTTGCCTAGTGGATGCACCGGCCCTGGTCCTCGGGAGCCAAAAAATCTTACCGCATTATAGGTGAAACTGCGTTTATATTGAACTTGCTTTGATCCACTGGAGTGCGCAACCCCGCCCCCCCAGAGGACTGCTTTACCGCGTTATATCTGAATTCGTGTTCTATCGGGTCGCGTTATATCGAGGTAGAGGTGTATTTGGAGAACGGTGCTGCTACGACTAGTTGTTGCAGCTCTAACACATGATGACACATTTGCTATTGTCCTGGCATTAGGTTTGCCAACTTTCTAATCGCACAAAACCGAACACCCCTGCCCCGCCCCTTCTCCGAGATCCCATCCCCCTCCCTCCCTCCCTCGCTCACTCTCTCCCACCCTCACTCATTTTCACTGGGCTGGGGTAGGGGGTTGGTGTGCAGGGCGGTGAAGTCTCTGAGCTGGGGGTGCAGGCTCCGGGTGGAGCCAGAAATGAGGGGTTGAGGGTGTGGGAGAGGGCTCCTGGCTGTGGCAGGGGGTTGGGGTGCGGGCTCCGGCTGGGGGTGTGGGCTCTGGGGTGGGGCCAGGGATGAGGGGTTTGGGGTGCAGGAGGGGACTCCGGGCTGGGGCAGGGGGTTCGGGTGAGGGAGGGGGTTCAGGTTGTGGGATCCCGGTGGCGTTTACCACGGCTCACAGGAAGCGGCCATGAGGTCCTTTTGGCCCTAGGCATGTGGGCAGTCAGAGACTGCCATCGACGCACTGCCATCGCGCCCGCAGGCGCTGCCCCCACAGCTCCTATTGGTTGCGGTTCCTGGCCAATGGGAGCTGTGGAGCCGACACTCGTGGTGGAGACAGTGTGTGGAGCCTCCCTGGCCGCCATGACCACCAATGTGCCGAGGGGCTGCAGGGACCTGGCAGACGCTTCCGGGAGCTGCATGGAGCCAGGGCAGGCAGGGAGCCTGCCTTAGTCCCAGGCCCCCACTGCACCGCCGACCGGAGCTGCCACGGTCCTTTTTCGACCGGGCGTTCTGGTTGAAGACTGGATGCCTGGCAACCCTACCTGGCTTTACAAACTTCTTGGCTCAGATTTCCAAAAATAAGAGCCTAAAATTAGGCTCCTAAATCTGTCTTTCAGCACCTGCCTGACTTTCAAAAGTGCTGAGCACCCAACATCAGCTCCCACTGAATTCATCCATAATTATAAAGGCTCGATCTAGAGGTTACTGGAACATTTACATAAATATCTTGGGCCCCTACTAATTTGGAAGCTATTGCTACAAAAGGTAGCTTGCTCAAAAACAGAGCAACTTTTAAATGACTAATTGTTGTCCTATTTGAGGCCTGTAATCCAGTGGTGACTGCTGTGTTGCTTTGCCCTTTCAGGTCCTGCTCCATCTCCTATTGAAATCAATGGAAATTTTGGCATTGACTTCAAAGGGAGTAAGATCAGGCCTTTAAAAATGTACAAAAATGGTCTCTTTCATTTGTGACATAGTGCAAGGGACTATTTTCTGTTTCACATGTTGGTTGATCAAATGCATTTGATTTGAATACTTGATGTATACTGCATATTTCTTAACCAATGTGACCTTTATATGGAGTAAAATAAATTAGTGTCAGAAGCTGTAGCAAGAGTTAATGGTTACATTATGGGTGCAGAAGCAAATATTTGATTTTCTTGCACAATGCATAAAGATCATGAGTTCTGAGCTGCGCTACATTTGCTTTTCTGTTTGTCCTCTTTCCCTGGTTACAGGAATTGGTCTTGGCCTCAAAAATAACTTTTAGAACTTTGTTTCCAACTAACGTAGTCTTTGACAACCTCATTCTTGATTGCCAAAGTTTTCTTTTAACTTCTTGATTTGATTATATTCTTTAATATGTGTTCCACATTTGTGAAGAATAAGATAACCTTCCCATACTTGCATTTATTCTTTGATGTTTTCTGTGGCAAAGCTTTTTAACACTCAAAAAGTATGTGTGTGCAAAAAACCTCTTGAACAAGGACTGTATATGAAGTAGGAATATTGAAAAGGGAAAAACTATTTATTGAGTTGAATAATTATTTGAGATCAGCTCTTCACCATGCTATTTCCTATACAATAGGTATTTTTCATTTACTTTAATGTTTAAACAGCTTCATTTATGGTTGGGCACAAAATTCAAAATGACACATATTGAATAAAAGCAAAACAGGATCAACTACAAATTGCATTTTAAAGACTTCATTAAAGACTTGTAAATCCATAAAAGTACTATTGTTTGTTTTCTCTTATGCTACCAAAGAAAATATGCAAAGGAAAGTTGAATATTGAAAACATTTAGATTTTGTATAATATTAGATATCCTGAATAATACAGTAAACTTGTGAGTCTACAATATGAATTCTTTAAAAGGCCCAGAGAAAAGGGAAGTTTTGAAATGTGAATACATGTGTTGTCCGTGTACTTATCTTGACAGTTCATAGAAAAAGTGTAAATTTGTTCCTCCTGTCAAGTGGTAGCATTTTAGAATGGAAGTACGTTGCATCTACGTGGATGATGAGAATAATTACACAGTGTTTATGTTCCTACTATAAAGTCTGAAAAAGTTACCAGTAGTTTATTATTTTTTATCAGGTTTTTCCCACTAAATTTCATGAGATTGAGCCTGAGGTAAGCTTTAGAGCCCCTATTTTCTGCCTAGATGCTTTGTTTATATAAATGTTTTCTGTAAAGAAATGGAGAAAATAAAATGTAGGACTTCAGGTATTGAGGGTATGGCGGGGAGGGAGTTTTTCCCTGTCTACTTCATTTATATAAAATGCCTTTTTGTATATAAGCTGTGTTATGGACCTTATGCTCCCCACAGATGTGTGTCTATACACAATAGGCTAAATTTGGTGACAGTTTACAGTGGTATAAATTAGCCATTTGGCCTGACTCTGATTTCACACTACTGGAAATCGGGAGTAACTGTATTGAAATCATTGGCATCATGCCAATGTAGAACTGGTATGAAATCAAAACCAGACCTAATGGTACCTTACTTTTCCTACTGTAAGTGGTTTTTCCTACAATCCCTCTTCTGCCTCATTGGTTTGTAAGTTTCATGTTTTATAAACCTGTTGAATGTGAAATCAGTACAAGTTTCTCTACTTCACTATTTATACCTCCATTTAGATTGCTGCTGGGTTTGGCTGGGACTTCCCTGGGAATTGTGCTAGTTTCCCCTAGGCTGAATTTGGCCTATGGGATATCAGAGGGCAGAATCAGGCTCTGAGGGCAAGATTTTCAAAAACGGGCACCTAACATTGGGTCCCTAATTCTGTATTTAGGTACCTGAAAAGATAAACCCAGAACTGCAAGGGGTTCAGCACTTCCTTAGGCCTGCCTGTTTGTAAGTGTCTAAATACAGATTTAAGAAATTAACTTTAGATATCCACTTTTAAAAATCCTGGTCTAAGGTTTTATTTGCTGGTTAAGTTCAGTACATTGAATATAACACTGTGTAAGTTATTTAATGAGATTTTAATACAGATATATCTGTGCCTGGCATTAATCTTTATAAATTGCAGTCAAATCATCTACTGCTGTGAGTCCATTCGTGTATATATATTGATATATATATACATGAATGGTCTCGTATATATTGCATTTTCCACTGATAAATGGTGAGTCATGTGTAATGACAGTAACCTCTGACTAATGTGATAAGTAAATACTTCCTTTCAAAAACAGCTATACTAAAATGTAATCATACAACCTGGATATGAGAGCACTCCTCTGTTTTTTAAAACTTGCTGGGGTTGGCGACTCTGCCCATGAACAGCAGGCAGCTGGTGCGATGCTCGTAGATGAGAAACAGAAAGGGGCGGTCAACGATGAAGCGAATCTGAGTGGAAAGGGGCATGAACCCTACCGTGGTCACAGCTGCAGCCTCTGTGCCTTCCTCGTTCACAGTAATCGTGCCATGGTGATTGAACTGTAAAAAATGGGACAGAAAATGCAGAATCCTTTTGGTTAGACTTTGAAGTCTTAGTATTTTGTCTTTCGGTGAATTGCACTAGAATTAATTTGCTGAAAGAATGGTGAACTTTAATTACAACATCACATCTTTTCTATCCTGCACATGGGTTTCTTGTGTTTTCACTGGTAGTTCCTATATGGCATCAGTCCTCTGGCTTTGACAAATACCCTTTCCTGACTGGTCATGACCTAACCCCTCCCAGAGATTTAAAGGCATAACCTTCATGATGTATATAGTCTACCACCACTGGTTCTCAACCAAGGGCACGTTTACCCCTGGGGGTACACACAGGTCTTCCAGGGGCTACATCAACTCCTCTAGATATTTGTCTAGTTTTACTACAGGCTACATAAAAAGCACTATTGAAGTCAGTACAAACTAAAATGTCACACAGACTGACTTGTTTATACTGCTCTATATACTATACACTGAAATGTAAGTATAATATTTATATTCCAATTGATTTATTTTATAATTATATGGTAAAAATGAGAAAGTAAGCATTTTTTCAGTAATAGTGTGCTGTGATACGTGTATTTTTTATGTCTGATTTGTAAGCAAGTAGTTTTTAAGTGAGCTGAAACTTGGGGGTACGCAAGACAAATCAGACTCCTGAAAGGGGTGCAATAGTCTGGAAAGATTGAGAGCCACTGGTCTTCCACTATGTATGGAAAAACAGACCCCTTATGTTCCAGGAGAGGCAGGGATATTGTGTTACTTGCTTAGCTAAGCTGTGAATTATTGTGCCTTGTTGCCACACTTCAGATGACAGGAATTAATAAGTAGGAAGAATGAGTGTAGAAGGGGAAAAATTACCACATCAATGATGACTTTCTCAACTGATATTCCAGAATAGTCGCCATTGTTGTCAAACAGTGTTTCTATTCCCATGGATTTCAGATAATCAGTCAGGTCATAGCTCTTCTCCAGCTTAAATTTAGGCAGAACTACCTCTCTTGTTCTAGTAAGAAGCAGAAACATTAAAGGTCTTAGAGAAATATACATCACATCCCTTAACTATGCATGTCAGTTCCATTCTTATCAAGCAGGCATGACACTGACATATACAGGAGTCCTGCTCTCTGTTCTCCCAGGCTTAACTTTCTAAAAGGTAGGGCCTGGTCTGTCTAAGCAGTTTTTCTAAATCTAAGGTAAAAAAACTATTAATGTAGTACATGCTTATAATACTTAAAAGGCTTAACATCAGTTGTATTTCTACAGTACATAGTCCTGTTCAGATGACATAGGTATTATCAGCATATGCAACTATCTGTTATGGAACTCCCTGGCACAATAGGTTAGAGGTTTACCAAGTACATACAACAGAGGTATTTGTTTTTTAAAAGAGAATTCATTGTTTATTCATAGATTATAAGGCCAGAAGGAACCATTATGATCATCTAGTCTGACCTTCCACATAACACAAACGTAGAGTTTTGCCAAGTTATTCCTGCATCAAGCCCATAACTTCTGGATGACCTAGACTAGCGGTTCTCAAACTGTGGGTTGGGACCCCAAAGTTGGGGGACTGGCTTAGATTTGCTGGGGCCCCGGGCCAAAGCCCGAGCCCCTGCACCTGAGGCCAAAGCCAGAGGGCAGTGGGGCTTGGGCTTTGCCCCCCCTCCCTGGAGCAGCGAGGCTCTGGCAGGCTCAGGCTTCAGTCGCTCCTCTTGGGGTCATGTCGTCATTTTTGTTGTCAGAAGAGGGTCATGGTGAAGTTTGAGAACCCCTGAGCTAGACAATATCTTTTAGAAAGACATCCAGTCTTGTTTTAAAGACTTCAAGTGATGTAGAATCCACCACATCTCTAGGTAGGTTGTTCCAATGATTAATTACCCTCACTGTGGAAAAAATGTGCCCCTCTTTTCTACTCTGAACTTGTCCAGTTTCAGCTCTCCACCATTGGATCTCATTTATGCCTTTGTCCACTAGATTGAAGAGCCCTCTGCGATTCGAAATCTCTCCTATAGGTAGCTATAAACTGCAATCAGATCACTTCTTAACCTTCTCTTTAAGCTAAATAGATTGAGTTTCTTGTAGGGCAGGTCATTCTTGTGTCCCTTCTGAACCCTTTCCATTTTGTCAACATCTTTATGAAGTGTCAACACCAAAAATGGACACAATGTTCTGGTAATGGTCACACTAATGCTTTATATGGTGGTAACACACTGTACAAGCTCTACTCTACTCTACATTCCCCTGCTTATACATCTAAGTATCACACTTGCTTTCCTACCCACCACAAAGCACTACGAGTTTATGTTCAGTGGGTTATCTGTTATGACTCCCAAGTCCTTTTCTAGGTCACTGATTTCTAAAATAGTCCCCCCTTCCTATAACTATGACCTACATTGTTGGTTGCTAGATGTATAACCTTGCATTTAACTATATTAAAATGCATATTGTTCAAGTGAACCCAGCATAGCATGTGATCTAGATAATTCTGTAGAATACACTTGTCGGTATTGTTTATCACACACCAATTCTTATGTAATTTGTAAACTCTACCACCTACTATTTTGTTTTCTTCCGGATCATTGATAAAGAGATTGAATAGCATTGGGTCAAGAACAGATCCTTGTGGGATCCCACTGGGAATTCTCCCACTGGATGATTTTCCCCCTTACAATTACTCTGAGATCTATCATTTAACAAGGTTTTAATCTATTTAATATAGACTGCATTGATTTTGTATAGTGCTAAGTTTTTAAAATCAAAATGTAGTGCAGTACTAAGTTAAATATCTTCCAGAAGTTTATTATGTCAACACTCTTACTTTTGTCAATTTAAACTTATATCATCAAGAAACTATATCAAGCTTGTTTGGCAAGATTTATTTTACCTGTTTGTCATGCTCTTTTGCCATTTCTCCACCACCTGAGGGGTCAGTTGCTTCTCCAGTGCTTTCATGCCAGATAGTTTGTTTGGAAGCACAATCAGCATGCTGATGTTCCCCACATATGGCAGCTGGAGCACACCACAGTCTAGCTCATGGTCTGCAGCAGCCAGGAAGTTTCCTTTGGTCTGCATCATAGGAACCTTTATTGTTTCTTTCTCATTCAGTCGGAAGGTCCGTTTGTTTGTCATTTCCACTGGAAACTTGTTTTCCCAAGTTCCTGTTAATATATCAGAAAACCTCATCCTTATTTCTATATATAATTATAGTTTGTAAATGAAAGATGTTAAAATATAATTTTAGTGATGAAGACTTATTTGCAAATATCATTGCAAAATGTAGCCTGGCTGATCATTTTAAGTTGTGGCTGGAATAAGAGGGAATTCATTGTGGCATCTTAGAAGTAAAGGGCTAGTTTTCAAAACATGAACATGTAAAAATGTAAGCACATGATTTGCAAATGTGTGTAGATGACCAATTAGGTGTTTGTCTGACTTTGCTGTACACATTTAAAGGAGTTCTAATGCACAGGCTGGTCTCAAAAATCACTCTAAAATATAAAGTGGAAATCATTTAAAAGATACCTGAGAGAAAACATAATTCTTTGAGTTGTTGTGCAGATTACAAGCTTTAAAAGATCTGATGTTGATGTTTGCAGATCAGTGTAATTCTGCTCAAAATTAGAATTCATCTTGTATTATACTGTCTCATCAACATTAACTAAATATAGCTAAATTTTAATTTCCATGTGGAACAAAACATTTACATTTTGTATATCAAAGCTTTGACTTCATTAAACTGAACACATTTAAACAAATATACTTCTTCCTGGACCATCACGGGGTAGACTACCCAGTTTTTTTTTATAGAACTGGAAGGGACCCTGAAAAGTCAGCCCCCTGCCTTCACTAGCAGGACCAAGTACTGATTTTTGCCCCAGATCCCTGAGTGGCCCCCTCAAGGATTGAACTCACAACCCCCTGGGTTTAGCAGGCCAATGCTTATACCACTGAGCTATCCCTCTGTGAGGTGCTGCTCACTCTTGACTCCAGTGAAGCTGAGGAAGTTCAGCACTGACAGGATCAGACCCAAAGGACCTGATCCAATTCCCGTTAAAGTCAGAGGACGTCTTCCTATTGAGGTCCATGGGATTTGGATCAGGGCTGCGTGAAGACACTCTGAGGGTCCCAAGTATGCATTAGTAGTCCAGTGAAGATATTACATTAAAAGAATGTAGTTGATGATCTGCTTCTTTAATGTAATGTATTCATAATGATGGCTCTGGAAGGAATTAGCCTTGTTTCTTTCTAGATGAAAAGGCACAGTTAGAATTTTATATATTACATTTATTTTATTTTGGCTGTTGGTATCGCCTTTTAAAATCAGGGGTATTAGATGTAAGTGAGCAAATAAGTGTAGAGCACAACAGTAAGTGCATGGAGGAGCTAATACTGTATAACCTTTTTAATAACCCTGTAATTGTGGGCAGTGTTAGGGATTTGGTATCTTAATTTCACTCCTGCAATTCCACCCCCTAAACACATTTTCTATAACATGCGTCCCGTTTGATTAAGCAAGTCTGACTGTCACCTTTGATCTTCACCTAGAAAGGCTTGGATAAGTCTGCCATTGTGATTGCTTTTGGATGGCTAGTAATGTGGAGAGGATCAGATGCCTCACCTTTCATCCCAAAGTGTGTAGTCACGTGCCAGAGAGAACCTGGGACTGCATGCTTAATTTTTATCTGCAGAGTAATAATGCATTGTGCAACAGGCGTCATTAGTTAAGTTTTGTGTTCTAATATTTATATTAAAACCTTTTTCTGTAGCTCCATCTATGGGTTTGTACTATAGTTATAGAATGTCTAACATTTTGGAATATTTTAAGACAACAAAAATTGTATGCATTACAGTTCAAATAATAATAATAAAAAAAAGCCCTTAAGGTGGATGGGTCTCAAAGGGGAAGAAACAGGAAGTATTGAGCCAGTAGTAGTTAGATTTAAAATAAAAAATCACCTTTTGGGAGGATGAAGTTTTTTTTTTTTTCCTTCAGATTGTTTTTTAAAGGATGGGGGGATGTCAAAGGGAAGCAGTGTGCTAACCCTAGGACTCATTCTAGCAAAGACATGATAACTTGCTGACCTAATATGGGATGGTGGGTTCGCTAAAGGGCCGGGGTGTGAATGCACAAACTTCAGGATAGGGCTTAAGAAAGAAGTCTCAAAAATAGCCCCAGACTTCTGTTACACCTTTTAAAGGGGTTTAAAAACCAGCTATGTAGCAACTTAATCAGTTTCCCACTATATAGGCACCCAATGTAAAGAGGGTAGGGTGGGTATGATGAGTCCTGTCTGTATCCACTGACTCCTTGCCCCATTCCTGTCTTTCCCCACTGGCCATTTGCCCCAGTCTCTTCCTCCCTTCCCCCCACCCCATCTAATCTTAGTCTTTCCCACCCATTCCCAGACCCTCTCCCCAGGTTCTTCATACCATTCTCTTCCCTCTCTGCCCCTCCCCTGCACCAGTCCCAGTATTTTTAACATGGCCAAAAAAGCATATTTGCCAAACTTTAACTGTTTGGGCTGAAAGTTATAAGAAACTGAAAACAATGTCTTATAATGTGATGTTTTGGGCAGTTTAACTCCAGGCAGCACTACCAGCTCTACCCATAATTAAAAACCTTACAAGAGACCACCTTACAAAACCACCACCCACTTGTTCGCCCAAAGTATCCCAATCAAGTGAATGCTGTTCTGCTCTACCTTTTATTAGAAGACCACTTTTGTTAAGCTAATAACTTTTGTCAGGCCCTTGAGTAGACTCTGAGTACAGATCACACTGTATATACATTAAGCTCAGAGTCTTTATCCCTGGCTGATTCTCTGGATTTTGAATACTTTAAACCTCTTTATAAATGCGTTGGACTGAATTCAACCCCGCTGTATCTCCCCTGAAGTCAGTGGAGTTGCACCTTCTTACGGTAGGACTGAATTTGACCATTTACTTATAACACAAACTGCAGTGATTCTTCCTGCAAGAATAATTTTGCATGGAGTCCCTCAGCTGTGACTGTTTTTCCTGAGGTTATGGTTTGTATCCATCAATTGCCTCCTTGTATTATATTTGGATTGTAAGCTCCTTGGGGCAGGGACCGTCTTTTTGTTCTGTGTTTGTAGCGTGCCTAATGCAGTGGGGTCATGATCCATTGTAGTAGTAGTAGTAATAATAATAATAGATACAAATTCTTAGTACACAGTGGGACTATGAAATAAAAACAATTATTGTGGCCTAAGTTGTAGTCTAGGGCAGTGCTTCTCAAAGCTGGTCCGCTGCTTGTTCAGGGAAAGCCCCTGGCGGTCTGGGCCGGTTTGTTTACCTGCCGCATCCGCAGGTTCGGCCGATCGTGGCTCCCACTGGCCGCGGTTCACCGCTCCAGGCCAATGGGGGCTGCGGGAAGCGGCGGCCAGCACATCCCTCAGCCTGCGCCGCTTCCTGCAGCCCCCATTGGCCTGGGAGCCGCGATTGGCCGAACCTGCGGATGCAGCAGGTAAACAAACTGGCCCGGACTGCCAGGGGCTTTCCCTGAACAAGCGGCGGATCGGCTTTGAGAAGCACTGGTCTAGGGTTTTGATTCATTCTTGGTTCCTCAGATTGACGTGTGCTGTGAAACATAAATTAACCCATTACTGAAAATTGAAATTTAGATTTTTTTTACCTTTAAAGTAAATACAATTGAGAATCATCATCAATGTTGTGGGGTTGATGTTCACCAGAGCTTCTTTTATTAATCCTTTGGTCAGTTTCAGGATGCGCTCGTTGGTTTTAGTGATGAAGGCAGGGTCTGAGAAGTCAGATGATTGAGCCTCAGCAAAGTAATAATTTTTCATGTTGTTTCTGAAATCATCCATAATAGAAAATTGCTTCCGAATATAAAGATCATTGACCGATCGCAGTGTGTAACCGAAATTGCGTCTGAAGAGCCGGTGAGTTAGTTTACGGAAGAGGTTGTGAATTGTCATAATCTCATACTTGGAGCTGGCGTTAATGAAATCTCTGAAGCCTAGAACAGAGAGTACCTCCTGGTGTGTTTGTCCCTTCAGCCCTAATGAAATCATAGCCATTGCAGTGGAAATACCAACAGGAGCCATCAGAATATTATCTGAAGAATTGGCTCTGTCCTTCAGACTCCGATAAAGGTTGAAGCCAAAGTTTGCATTGAGGATGTTGAGACGCTGGATTCTGGTTTTACCATGGAATAATTCAAGAATATTTCCTTGCTGAATTTCAGCAACTATATAGGGATATGGAGAAGCATCAATTATGTCACCATAATAATCCTCATCAAATATCTTTTCCAAATCTAGATAGTCTTCCTCTTCGTCTTCCTCAGCAATCAAGTCGTTGGTTATAGTATTTGCCTTATGGAACCCTGGTGGAAAATTAGGCATATTGTGGGTTTCATTTTCATGGGGCGAACGGGGATTTATAGCTTGATCAACACTTTCAAAGTGCTTATTAAAGTCTTTGATCCCACAAAATGCAGATGTTATGATGAAAGAGAGAACGAACAAATGAAATAGGAGCTTCATTGTGACAGGTCCAGAAGCTGGAAAACACAATATATCATAGTGAGAAACCGTATAGTACCTGAGTTTTAAGAGGTTGCCCTTTTCTTCAGTAGGTTGTTTAATTTAATGTTGAGTCCTACATTGGATAGTTGGCTGGCTCCTACAATGATTTTTTTGGTGTGTGATAGCCTTTCCATTTTAGTGGTGCCTAGTATAATTTAATTCATGCTCATATAATATCTCAAGCCTGGACCTGTCCTGGTCTGAAACATTCAAGTTAGTTAAACAGTAGTTGATTTCTGTCATTGGCGAAAGTGTCATTGCTTTCCAGCTTGTTTTACACACAATTAGCCATCTACTAAAATGCCCAGATCTCTTGTATATTATAAAGCTTTAAGCTGTAAGAGTATGTGTACTTAAAAAAAAAAAAAAATTAAAAAGGCTGAAGTCTAATGGACAAAAGTTTCCAAATGCTTGAATTTAGTAGGAAACCATTAGTTTAGAGCACATCACAGATGCAAAGAAAACATGACAGACAAATGCTTTATATTTGTAAAACATACTTTAAACATAAACCAAATGCAATTTTTATGGGCAGTTTCTTTGGAAGGATGGAATTGAATGAGGCTGGAATATAGGAGATCAAGGGATATAGCACAGTCCTACGAGACATATGCACTTTATTTACTGAGATTAGTATAATTGGGACATGCGTGTGACTTTGCCAGGTCAGGGCCATATTGAGGTGCTTGGTTCCTTAATTGTATAGGCTTTTCTGTTCCAGTCCACTTCATCATTTACCCCCCGCACCCCCAGGCCTTTTTTTTTTTTTTTTTTTTTTTTGGCCTAGATTTTTGAGGTAATTGGTTTTAATTTTTGGTGTTCTGGGCATTGTACCTATTATTTATTTGATTTTTTGTGTGTAGGATTATACAATATATGGTACTCCTTTTCCAAAGGTGGGATCTCTATATAATTAAAACTAGAGCAGCAATAGCTTTTGTAATTATTAGAAATGCCAATGTTTTTCTTAGAAAGAAGGGTTTAGGATCAAATTAAAATGAAAGGAGCCTCAGTTACTTCCTCAGGGAAGGTGCTTTGGTAGAACCTGTTTTTCTTAGGGAAGATTGTTTCTCCATTATATGCATGCAACTCCTGTTGATCCCACTGAGTAGCATGAATGTCTCAGAGGGTAGAATTTGGCCTTCTGGCTTTAAAATCAAGAGCTGGGCTTACATACGTATTGTGTGAAGAGACTAGAGACCTGGCTTGCCAAGATGCTGGGTACCCACAGCTCCCAGAAACAGTCCCTAGATATTTAAATACATGATCATATTGATTGTCTTGGTTAGTGACCTAAAATACATGCAAAAGCTGTAATTCGCTGCTGTGATATCAACTAAGGATGGAACGCAAGGATTTGATAATATGCTGTTCTATGACGGTAAGGGGTGAAAGCACTTTGAAATAGTGGCATTCAACGGTACTATCCTACATTGCAGGTTCTAAACATTTACCTTTAACTAAAATAAATCCTATCTGGAACAAGAGAAATAATTAATTTTAACAAAATCTGAGGTAATTTGTGTAGCCCACAGGAAACTGGTTTAGAAATCCTGAGTTTGACTTTCAAAGACCCTTATTTAAAACAGACAGAATGTTTAAAAAACAAAACAAGGAGTGGGGGAAAAAACCTTGGAAGAAGTTTTCTAAGAAGAGAATGTAAAGCTGTTCTTAAACAATGAAATAGAGAATTAAGAGGGAGGTGGAAAGAGAAATATTTAAACATTTTTGTAGCATCCAGGTAATATATCAGTCTCTCCTTTTCCCGTCTGTTAATGTACATAAAGAATGGAAATGAATTATCTTCGCATTGGGAATCTTAAAACCATTTGAGATGAATATTCTAGATTGAAACTGAACACTATTTAATCCTTAAGGACTTGTAACAGAACAGTACTAAAACCTGTGCTAAATAGTGAGTGAAATATTGTAGTCTTAATAGCTCACCTTTTTTATTATCATTATTTTTAAAGTGACTGACTGCTACATTTTTGTTCCATACTGTTAGAGGTTAAGGTACTTCTCTGGCAAACCACTTCTGTGCAATAATCACTAGTGAAAGACAATGCTGTCTGTGGTTCCTAGTTTTATATTCTCACCTTTTCCATAGACTAATGTATTGTTTACCCTCATTTTACTGTGGACAAAGTATTCTCCCCCGCTATTGGAATATATTTTTCTTTAAGATTTTAAATCCAGCTCAAACGATAGTAATGTTCCTTACCTCCAAGCCACTGTGTAGAGAGGAATACGTTGAATAGCTAGAATAAAGCGAATTGCTGGGTTTAAATCTGAACTTTGATGCTAGTAAATTGTATATCTCCCAAAGTAAACAGGCTCTAAATCAAACACTGCTAAATTTGCCTTGTCAGCCAAAACCCCTCTACTTGCGTAGTAGTCTCTGCCAAGTGATTTGTTGCTTCTTCCATGGATGTTTTGTTGAGGTTTTTATGGTTTTGTGGAGTGCTTACTTGCTTTTGCTCTGTGTCTGTGGGCTTGCAGGATGTGAAAGATTTTCCTCAAAAATGGTGTGCAAGAACGTGTACACTTTTGGATGATGTAACTCGCTAGCTCTTTCTGTAGCTGTGCACTGTATATATACATATGACACACACAAAACAAAGTTAAAATAACATGATTAAGGTTTCAAAGTCAGTCACTCAAAAGTGACTGCTGTTCATTACACTGGTCATAATTGTTTCACAGTGACTTTCTTCTCTCTATCCGTTTGTTGTATCCACCTGTTGGTCTTGTCTCTTCTTAGATTGTAAGTTCCCTGAGGCAGGGACCATTTTTTTGGGACTGTGGGAATGTGTGTGGATGTGTGTAGTGCTTGATCCCTGATTGGGTCTTCTAGGTACTACGACAAAACAAATAATAATAAACAATTCTAGTAATACTTTGATAGATGAATAGAAATCGCTGCTTGTTCGAGTTCATCAGCAATAAAGTAAGTTGAACAGCATTGTCCTCACCTTACAGATTGCAGGAGGTGGTGATCAGAATCTGCATTTAATCCTCAAGCCACATGTTCTGCAACTCTAAATTATCTTTTGTCTTATAGTTCGTCTATAGCTCTACAGTATTTCATCTGTAGCAGAAAGTAAGATGCTGTTTAATCAGCTTTGAAAATTAGTATTGCTAAGGCAGTGCAACACAATCAAATGACTATTCTTATATCAGTAATTTTAACAGTAACTACATGATTTTTATTAATATATTGAAACAGAAACTAAATTCTGAAATGCTAGAACAACATCAGAATATGAGGCTATATTGACTGATTCTTAACAAGTGATTAAATATTGAAATCCCCTAATTATTTTCTCCTTTTCATGTTAGCTCACCAGACGTTTGCCACCCATCAAGGAGGCCAAACCCAGGTTACAGAAGCTCTTCCGTGACTTTTGGCTGTATTCGGTGCTTATGGGATTTGCTGTGGAGGGATCAGGTAGTAAAACTTCCAGTAGGAAAAGATGCATTGATGTTCCAGTAGACTTAGGTTTATCTAGTTTGCAGATCAGCTGTTTAGCAGAGATTGTGGCGATCTAGAAGGACTAGGGGTAACTGGGAACGGACCACAAGGCAGGTGTCTTACCTCTGATGACAGATTGCATTGTGTCCAAAGTGCTGTACTTTGCCGTGGACTAGACTACAGAAGTGTACAATTTATTATTGTTTACATCCTCAGTTCACAAGTGGCATGGCTAGTTGGACTCTGTGAAAATATAAGTGTGTGATGGCTGTGAACTAGCATGGGAGGGTCAGGGATGAGACACAGGCAAATTAGAAACTGCTTATTCATTGAGAGGTTTCACCTGCAGCCATCTGAACAGGTCTATTACGTGCTTGGAAAATGGGCCATTAGTTTGAATGTACATACCTGAATGTGTGAAAAGATGGTTTAAAGAGGTAGCACAAAACTTGGTGATACTTATTTTCGCAGATTGAATCTTAATATAGGTTGGCGATAACCAACTGAGGATCAGTAGAAAAATCACTAAACTAATTTTAGGTTTCTATAATAGCCAGATCAGTTGACACAATATAATGGGAATATATTAGGATGTTTCTCCTAGACATGGTTTGTCTTTCTCTCCCCTCCCTGCCCCTCCAAATTTCTACTACAGGTCTTTGGCCAGAAGAATGGTATGAAGGGGTATGTGAGATAGCCACTAAGTCTCCACTACTTACGTTTCCCAGCAAAGAACCTCTTCGATCTGTCCTTCAGTACAACTCTGCCATGAAAAATGACACAGTGACCTCTGTAAGAAACAGTTTCTTCCATTATGCTCCTTCAGACTTCAAATAATATATTGGATAGTAACAAGTAGATGCTGCTTAGAACATCAATATAATGTTTTCACTGACTCCCTTCATTAAATAACAGCAGCTTTCCAAATGCACTGCTGCATCCTGTAAGCTGTGCATGACTTAACAGAACAAAAAGCAAAAGTATTAAGTAGTACAAGTGTGTTTTTGTTAGCGGCAACAATCCTCTATTGGCTAAATACAGAAATCAGGTCTTTGTGGGAAGGGAAACCTAATGATGTTTTTGTGTTTTCTCCTTGTGTGTCTGGCAGATGAAATCTGCAGAACAGTGATGGGATGAATTTGGTTTTGGAATAAAATGACATTTTGTAGTTCTCTCTATTAAAGTGGCTCCTAGCTGAGCCTTCATCTTTTGCCATTGCCTATGGCTTGGTACTTGTCCACTTTTCTCTCCCTATGTTTTCATGATCGACTGTAACAGAAAAATGTGTGTTATTGTTTACAACAGGGGTCGGCAACCTTTCAGAAGTGGTGTGCCAAGTCTTCATTTATTCGCGGTAATTTAAGGTTTCGCGTGCCAGTCATACATTTTACATTTACAGGGGCCGGCAGATGGAACCCCAGACTGGCAGCGGGCTGTGCGGACCGGCAGCTGGAACCCCAGACCAACAGCGGGCTGAGCGGCTCAGCCTGCTGCCGGTCTGGGGTTCCAGCTGCCAGTCCCAGCCACCGGCCCCGCTGCTGGCCCGGGATTCCGTCAATCCAGGCTGGCAGGAGGCTGAGCGGGGCCGGCGGCGGGGACCCCAGGTTTACAGTGTAAGATGAAAAAAGTCAAGGATGAATGACAAGTGTAAAACTGAGAGCCAAATTCTTTGCTGGTATAACTTCATTCATTACTCCAGCAGACAGTTTGTCCCTCACTTTTAATGAACTGTGTTGAGCTGTATTTCTTGAACTTGACTTCTGAGTAAGAGCATTGATGTTTCCTGCTGCCGCACTAATGCATCATATGCACTATTCCAGTACTTCACTGTGTGTCACCATTAAGTGTTATGTGCCTTTTTATCTCTTCTTTACTTGGATGCAAATGACAGTGTGAAGGCTTTTTCTTTTTAAAGGCATGGTATAATCAGTAGTGTAACCTAAATTAAACCTTTTCAGAATGCAAATAAAGATAGTGCCACCACGTTGGCTATCTCTTCTTATTCTGAAGTTGCTTACGTTTAGGCTGAACTGAATGAGTTACGGAGCACCATCATAAATCTCTTGGATCCTCCTCCAGAAGTGTCTGCTCTGATCAATAAGCTGGACTTTGCCATGTCTACCTATCTACTGTCTGTTTACCGTCTAGAGTACATGAGGTATATATTTATTATTACAGCTTGGTTTTGTAATCTTTGGTTTCTGGCATTTCATGAACCCTTCAGCCAGACTTGGACAACATAGGGTGAAATTCTGATTCTGTTTGAGTCAATGGGAGTTTTGTCATTGACCTCAGTGGGGCCAGGATTTCACCCATGGAGTAAAATCTTCATCTCTGCCCAGGCCCCTTTATGGCAGGCAAAAGGGCTGCTGTGACATAAAGCGATCCCAAAAGCCCCAAACTCCTGGTGCAGGAACAATGAAGACAGCCATAATGCTGCTTTTCGAGGAACCTCTTATGAGTTTAAAACATCCTCCACTCCCTCTCCCCTGGACTGCGAGTCCTGTGCTAAACCTCTTGGAGGCATAGCACAGAATCTCATCCATGATGCTTCATAGTTATCATGGTTATGGAATCAGTAGACGCAATATACAATTGTTGCTCTTGACTGGTGCATTTCGGCATTGCAAATAAAAATACACAGGAATGGACACTGGCAAGTCAGTACATTAAATTGATACAAAATTCCTAATGACTGCTATCAAAGAATGTCTGTGGGTGAGAGCTGAAGAGGGCTCTTACTGGAGAAGGTGGGAACAACTGCTAAGTTGTATGCCTGTTTGGCATTAAACAATAAGGACAAATATTTTTATTCACAAAAGCCTTTCAGACATATTGTAAGTACAGTCTTTTAAATACTGGTAGGCATTGCCCTATTGAGCAAATGCAGCATGTAAAGAAGAGTGGGGTCTCTGTTTGTAGAAATACACCAGAAACAACTCACTAAATTGGTGAACTTTGTGCAAGTTTTTCCACTTCTAACAGCAATGCGAATTGTTTGCCTAGTAGCAAAATATGTTTTCCCTAAACCTTTAACTGAAAACAGACCCAAAGGCTCAGGTGTTAAATCTTACTGTAATTTAGTTTCTTGATGTGTGGGTATGTACTATAGCAATGTTTCTTAAACTGGGGTCCCCAAGGGTATCCCAGGGTGTCTGCAGCCCCTGCTGACTGACTCCTCCCCCTCCCTCCCTCCATTCCTCCCCCTTCCTCCCAGTGCCTCCTGAACACTAAAAATTTGGCGGCTCAGCAGGGCTAAGGCAGGCTTCCTAATTACCCTGGCTCCGCACCGCTCCCGGAAGCCGCTGACATCCCTGCAGCCTCGGGTGGGGGCAGGGGGTCTCCGCGTGCTGCCCCACCCTGAGCTCCGACTCCATGGCTCCCATTGGCCGGGGACACCCCACACCCCAACCCTCTGCCCCAGCCCAGAGCCCACACCAAATTACCTCCTCCATCCAAACTCCCTCTCAGAGCCCACACTCAAACTCCCTCTAGAGCCTACATCCCCTCCCACACCCAAACTCCCTGCCCAAGCGTGGTGAAAGTGAGTGAGGGTGTGGGAGAGCGAGCAATGGAGGGAGGGGGAATGGAGTGAGCAGGGACAGGGCCTCAGAAAAAGGGCGGGGCTGGAGTGGGGACTCGGGGAAGGGGGCAGGGCAAGGGCTGAGCAGGGAGGCTTGGGGGTCCCTGAAAAATTTTAAATCAAAATGGGGGTCCTTGGGTTGCTAAAGTTTGAGAATCGCTGCACTGTAGGGATGAGGCATGGTTTCCATGTTTAGTTTTGTGTGAATGTGTTAAATTATTATCCTCCTAGGGTATTGCGTTCAACAGACCAAGATCGCTTCCAAGTGATGTTTTGCTATTTTGAGGATAAAGCTATTCAAAAAGACAAATCTGGTAAGATTACCTAGGCTATATGCTACCTGAGAAAGTAAAATTTGTCTGGCTAGTATCTTTTAGAACAAAATTAATAGAATTAGGTCAATTTTAAGAACCTGCATTATCGTTCAGTTGCCAATATAGACAAAGCCTTAGAGAATTGCAAGTCACCTTTACGTTTAGAGTAGTTTGGTCATTATTAAGTTTTGACTTGAGTCAGTGCAGTATGTGCGTACCCAGGGAGATATGTCCTGGTAAATATAGCCGTATGGAGTAGGTATACTCAGTGTTTCAGTCAAATTTCCTACAAATTGTGTTGGATATTTTTTATTTGCTTAAAGTTTATGCTAGCAGCTGATACAAGCTGAAAACCATGAGGGGAAGAGGACTAAATCAGACAGGACAGTCTTCTCCATGAAAATTTCACTGATGAAACAGCATTATGGTCACTTGTCACTATATGCATAAAGAGGCTTGATTGCAGTTTATGGAACTACTCTCTGGTTCTCAACACGTGTTAGGTAGCCCATTGGATCAAAACCATTGCCAAAGATTTGTATTCAGAGTGAGGTTTTGCGCAACTCCTGCCCAAGTGCTTTTTTCTGAAACTCCTGAAGTTGATACTTGGTCCCATCAACACGTTGTTGTTGGATTATTAATAGCTCTAATTTAGTCTGCAAATGTGATTGGAATTACGCTTCCTCCCCATCCCCCACTGAGAAATGTACCTGTTTATCTCTTGTCATTTCATCTGGATTATATAGAACTGCAGCAAGTGTAAGGTAGTAAAGATGTAGGAAGAGTCCCTTGAGTATAAATGCCCCCTATTAAAATACAGTATAACCTGTAGAAACCACTCTTACCAAATCGCTAAACTATTCATGTTTTAATTTGAGATATTCTATTGATAAACAAAGTGACTATTCTGCAGAGCTATGGCATATAAGAGCCGGAGGATACTACTAAATGCTACTTTCAACTGGTGGTGGCTTATTTTCAACTTAAAAAAAAAAAAACTTGTTCTTGCTGGAATGAACACTATTTAAAATAAGTGGTTCTCCACTTGTGAGGTAACTCCCTTCTTTTCATGTGTCAGTATATAATGCCTGCATCTGTAATTTTCACTCCATGCATCTGAAGAAGTGGTTTTTTACCCACAAAAGCTTATACCCAAATAAATCTGTTAGTCTTTAAGGTGCCACCGGACTCCTTGTTGTTTTTGTGAAATCAGACTAACACGGCTGCCCCCTGATACTATTTAGAATTGTAAAGCAGCTTCATTCAGCGTTGGCTGAGTACAAATAAACACGTTTAACTGTTAATGGTGCAGTATCCAAGGAAAATTTAATTCTTATAACAGAGCACAACATTTTTCTTGGTTCTTCTCCAGGGATGATGCAGTGTGTGATAGCTGTTGCAGATAAGGTGTTTGAAGCTTTCCTTACAATGATGGCTGATAAAGTAAGCTATGTGGGAAGGAGAACTACAGTGTAAAGTGTGTGTTCATTTTGTGAAAGTCTTTTTAAAAACACAAAAGTGTCATGCTTCTCTTTGGAATATCTAGGCTAAAACTAAAGGGAATGAAGAGGAGCTGGAGAGACATGCTCACTTTCTACTAGTGAATTTTAACCACATTCACAAGAGGATCAGGAGGGTTGCAGACAAATACTTATCTGGTCTTGTAGATAAGTGAGTATAGACATCCCTGCTATATTACCTTTTTCACACTGACTACTTGGTTATCAAGAAGAAGTATGCAATTGAATAGGGCATTCATGTAGATTTCATGACTGCCAGTTCTGTTGAACAGTCATTTTGTATATAGCAAAGATGAAAATTTCTGATGATTAAAAGAAGGCCTAGAGGGCTACTGAAATGTTATCCTGGTTCTGAAATCCTTGCTTAGTTACTATTGCAATCCTCTTTCTAGTATCCACACAAGATGATCACATCACAGAATGTTAAATAAATGCAAAAATATACTCTGCTTTATCATGCTGTGTGCAAGT
Organism: Terrapene triunguis; assembly: GCF_002925995.2. Taxonomy (NCBI): domain Eukaryota; kingdom Metazoa; phylum Chordata; order Testudines; family Emydidae; genus Terrapene; species Terrapene triunguis. Next base: position 18,112,695 of record NW_020664585.1, on the reverse strand, counting down.
CTACAAAGCCGTCAGTGCCCTCTGCTGGCCAGGAGTGTATAGTGCATTTAGTATGTGTGGTGACAGAAAATACCGAAAATCAAGAACAAAACAAAATGTAGGTTAAAATGGTAATCTGCTCTTTAGTTCCCTTTCCTTTCCTCCTTGGCACACTTGGGTGATACGGAGCTGAAGTAGTCTAGCCTGATGTTATTGACTTGACTTTCAATGGGAGTTGTGTACCCGATTGCCTCTGTGCCCTTGGAAATCTCCCCTCTTAGAGTCTGCCTTCAAAGAGAGCTTTTGATAACTCCAATCTGTTGTGAGCCATGATCAACTTAATCCCTTATGTTTGGTGTAGGTTTACACATAGATACATTGCTCTTTGTGTATATTCTGCGCCTTTTGGTGAAGGCATAATTTTTTTCACCTCTGTCTATTCAGTGTGAACTTGTTTTATTTTAGGTTCCCTCATTTACTGTGGAGTGGAACTGTGCTGAAGACCATGTTAGATATCCTCCAGACACTGTCACTCTCTCTTAGTGCAGTGAGTACTTTTTAATTAACCCTTTTATTGCTGATAGAAAGTGCATGTATATTGACCAAAGTTTTAATAACAGTGGAACAGAGATACCAGATAATACTGAAGGTGCATGTTTGCAAAACATATCTTATACAGCATTAGGCAATGAAGTGGCGAAGTGGTGTAGTGTTCCCCCTTTTTTTTTTCTTTGAGTTAAATTATTCATTTCACAGTGATAACGATTTTGCCTGAAGATCTGCTTATTTGGAGTTTTAAGTTGCTCGATAATATCCAAGAAAAGACACCTTTCATAATAACTTACATTTAATTCAGGATTAATCCATTATTGTATGTAAAGTGTTTTGAAGAAGGAAAAGTGCTATAGAAGTACTATTTTATTTATTTTCTAATGTTTCTTTTTAAACCATAACATAGTTTATAGTTATGGTCATGTTGAAAACAAAACCAAAATGCAAGAGTCTGCTTTGTGGGATGGATAGTGTCATTAGCAAACTGACTTAACAAAGCAAAAAGTGTAGCCTGTAGTGAACAGATCAATCAGACATGGGTGAATTGCTTTTTATTGAGACTTTAACATACTTTATTTTAGGACATTCACAAGGACCAGCCATACTATGACATTCCAGACACCCCGTATAGAATCACTGTCCCTGATACATATGAATCCAGAGAGGTAAGTGGTGTCTCTTGATTTGGTGGCAAAAAGTAGTTTAATTGACTTGTCTCAGTCAGCCACTCTGAACAGTCTTGTTTAGAAGGTGCCTTCTAAGGTAAGGCTTGTGTGCTGTAATTTAGCTACCAGACATTTGAAGTTCATTCTGAATTTCCCTGTTTCAGAATTGCACCTTACCAAAGCATAACAGTTCTCTGCCTCCCAGAACACACTTTGTAAATAGCCTTCAATATCCTAATGTCATTAAAAGTCTCTTGAACTGTCTCTTGCTGGTGCCCTTAATGTTGCTTACTATGCCAGTAAGCATAATGCTGTTTGTGAATTATTGGCTGGCTGACTCGTGTATCAATGCACTTTTCCTAGAGTATAGTGAAGGACTTTGCTGCACGCTGCGGGATGATTCTTCAAGAAGCAATGAAATGGGCTCCTTCTGTCACAAAGTCCCACCTTCAGGTAACTAACTTGAATTTGTGAAGAAATAATTTATGATCCTCAGCAAAGTACAAAGTTCACATACCTTGAAATAACAGTATCATTCGACTAAATGCATTTATGCTTATTTAGTAACTTTTTGGCTATTCTGATTCCTATTCCTCCTCCACCCCCCACCCCCCAATAATGGAAGCATCACTAAAATCAGTATCATTTTAATTTTGTTTTTGAAGTTATCTTCAAACAATATCTTTGCTAAGTTATTCAAATTAATGTTGAGTACTTCAGCCATTCTGTTCACCTTTGATTCTATGTTAAGAATGCAGAATGTTGTGGAGGTTTAATTACTCTCTGATTCAGTGTTATGAGAGTGATAAGTTCTGACTAACATGCATAAAAATTCATGCATTTTTAAATTCTCAGCAGGTGATCAGAACACAAGATCTTTGCTGCTTTGCTATTAGAGAGAGAGAAGGTTTTCTCAGACTTTTAATTCTCTTTCAAATACAGTAGAACCATGGTAAACTACTGAATTTTGTGACTGTTAGCAAGTGAGGACTTTATCCTGCTGCTAATACCTTTTGCTGAGCCCAGCAGAATGTGTTTGCACAAACACAAATCAGAGAATGTGTCACGAAATGTACTTTAATTTATTTACTCAATTACAGCTTAGTTTTAATTATTTATCATTTGTAAGGTACCAGTAAATGTGCTGTTGTATATTTGATAAAATCAAAAAGAAGTCGTTGTAGTATGGGAGCAGAATAACATGGCTGTTAACCATGTGCTGGGAGGTGGGGGTTAATCTTTAGTGCAGGCTAGAGTTTCTAGAGTAACCTGCTTTCTGTTACCTCTCTTCCCCCCTCAGCACTGATGTGGCAGTTTCTGGAGAGGCTCAAGAATAGTCTATAGTACTTCAGATCTACCTGTGACATTTGTATTCCCTTCTGTAAAAGAAGAGTGAACACTAGTTTTTCAGTCTTCATTTCTAGCAGATCAAGACAGTTAGTGTTTCCACCTCACTTCATCTTACATGGAGTCTAAAATGCCTCTTTTTGCAGAACATTTGTGCTTGGTTTTCAAAATCATGATCTTTGCTTCAAACTTTAGATCCCTATTAGGTTTGCTTTATCCCCTGTACAAAAGAAAGAAAAGTCCCTTTTTATTTTAGGCTTCTAGGATGAGATTTTTCAAAAGGTCTAATGTCTTGGGAACGAAAGTCCTGCTTTCCTAGTGCTGAGGGAGCAATATTTGGAAAGGAAAACAAGGACTAAACCTAACTAAATAGATTGTCCGATGTGTGTATAATAAATCTTTTGGTAATTCAATATGGGTAATACTTGAAATGAGCTAGCTGCTCTTGAAAATTACAGTGCTCTTCAAAAGAATCTAATTCCTTGTCTCTTAGGAATACCTAAACAAACATCAGAATTGGGTGTCCGGCTTGTCTCAGCACACCGGGCTGGCTATGGCTACAGAAAGCATTCTCCACTTTGCAGGCTACAACAGAGAAAACATCACCCTGGGGGTGAGTATCAGGCATCAACAAAGTAATCCTATATGCTGTAAGTCATGCATATCACAAATAACATACCAGGTGTCCACTCTGGAGCATCCCTTGATTTGAAATGAAGGGGAATGTGTCTTTTAACCATGTTCTTCCTCCTTTGAATGGTTGGGAGGTAAGAGATACAACAAGTTAAACTGTAAATCTTGTGTCTTTAAGCACAAAACTTTAATATAAAGTCTTTGATGTACTTTTAGCAAGGGTTTAGTATTACATATGTCATTTTTAAATGATAGAGTATTTCCATTTATATAACTACTTCTTGTAGTTGTATGTCTGAAAAGGCAAATGATAATGCTTCCCAGAATAACAGCGCAAGGTTGGCCAAGTGCCATTGAATTAATGTTGTTACATTTCCACCCCAAAACATGTTTTTTCACTGCATGTTTTCCATTGATGGCAGTGACTGCCCATGTGCATATACGTATGTGGACTTTGTTACATTACACTACTTCATATGTACTGTTAAGCTGCATTAGATGTTTATACTCTGACGATATACTTTCTCAAATCAATATATGGAATTCTTCCTTTAATGATGATCTGAGTGACTAAGGCCCTGCATATCAACATGAAAATAAAATTCTTTCATTGTTAATCAGAGAGGCTGACGGTCTTTTCCTCATCTCTTGTTTTATTACTTTGGACCTTGGTTTGCTGCTTGGTTATTACACGAGCATGACATTCGAAGCATGTAATAGTTGTCACAAGTTTATCTACCTGCCAGTGAACCGAGCAAGCCACTAGGCAGGACTGCAGAAGAGTGTTATTAGCTGAATGCTGGATTTTCAGTGTTCTTGCTGAGCCATGTGGATTTTCTGTTAAGACTCAATATCCGGATGGTGATTTTAAAATAGAAATTAAATGATCCTTGCCTGATTGCATCTAGCTAATCACACTGATTTGTAATCCGTAGGAATTTTGGCCCTTTTGAGAAGGGGAATATAGAGACGTAATTATATGTTTGCTTATTTGTTTTGAAATTGCAATACAAGTACTGTAGTTCTGACAGGTTGGCTGTATCAAGGCTTGTTGTCCTGAGTTTAGGGCATAAATGTGCTCCCCCAGGAGATCCCAAACAGAGTAGTGACTCAGAGTCATGTTTCTCAGGAGCCTTTGTGTTATGCAAAGGGGTAGGGGGACGATGAGTGCATGACAGTCTATTGTCAGAGGCAGAATGCTCCCTCCTTTGCACCTAGACAGCTCTGCAAGCTGGCACATGAGGAGGGCTGAGCCATGGTTCTGCATGCTCCTTGCCCCTTTCCTCCTCTTCCACGCTATTCCTCAGAAGTGGATGCTGCTCTTCCCTATACCTAGGGCCCTGCCAAATTCACAGTCCATTTTGGTCTATTTCACGGTCATAGGATTTTAAAAATGGTAAATTTAATGATTTTAGCTATTTAAATCTGAAATTTCATGGTGTTGTAATTGTAGGGGTCCTGACCCCAAAAGGAGTTGTGGGGGATGTCACAAGGTTATTGTAGGGGGGTTGTGGTACTGTTCCCCTTACTTCTACACTGCTGGTGGTGGTGGCGCTGCCTTCAGAGCAGGGCAGCTGGAGAATGGCAGCTGCTGCATGCAGAGCTGAGCCCTCAGTCAGCAGCCACCACTCTCTGGCCGCGCAGCTCTGAAGGCAGCAGCGCAGAAGTAAGGGTGGCATGGGATGGTATTGTCACCCTTACTTCTGCACTGCTACTGGTGGGGCATTGCCTTCAGAGCTGGGCGCCCGGCCAACAGCCGCCGCTCTCCAGCCCCCAACTCTGAAGGCACCGCAGAAATAGGGTGGCATGGTATGAAATCTGAATAGTATAGGGTAAAAGCAAACAAAAGACCAGATTTCATGTTCCGTGATGTGTTTTTCATGGCTGTGAATTAGGTAGGGCCCTACCTATACCTGAACTCCTGATCCAGCAAAGCCCTACGTGGCTGCAGGTGTTGGGGAAGGAGCTTTGTCACCACTGATTCCTTTATTTGCTCATTAACACCAGCATAACGCAGTAGTAGGGAGATCGACCTATATGCTCTTTGATAGTGTTCTGGTAGCCATGGTAATATTCCAGTTGTTAGTGTTCTCAGTTTTTGACACTGAATGGATGATCTGTTTAAAAGTCCAGACAGTATATATGGATAACACAGTTTTTGAATATTAACAGTTGATAACAATTACAACTGTTGTTTATAGGCAACCCAGCTAACTGAGAGACCAGCCTGTGTGAAGAAAGATTACTCCAACTTTATGTCTTCTCTTAACTTGCGCAATCGCTATGCAGGAGAGGTAATTATAGAATTTTTCCTGAACTCATGGAGTTCCCCAAGTGGTCATGTTGCTTTTCTAACTTGTACTTGCTTTCAAATGGAGGATTAAGTAGAATGCAGCTATAATAGCAAAGAGGCATCATCCTGGTCATCTAAACAAGGACTGTAATGAACATTCTCTTTTCTAGTTTTAGGGCGTAATAGACATAGTTCATTGAGGAGATCATTTCACTTCTGGTCTTGTAAAGATTTTTTGATATTTCAATTGCAAATAAAGCCCTCGTTCTTCTTTGGGTATACTCGGTAATGTTAGCAAAATGTAGTATCAAGGCCTGCATTGGATCTCCATGCTGAGCTGTGAATATGCCTAGACTCCAGCATGTATCAAACAGTTAAAAAAAAAAAAAAAAATGTCAGCCAAGTAGAGATTTTTCTCATCACCATTGACCAAAGAAATATGTTTTACAGGTGGCTGGAATGTTTCATTTCTCAAATGCTACAGGTCGGGTATCTGACCTGAATAAACTGATGATCAAGCAGCTAAATGATGCACTAGAACCAGGCCAGCCTGAACTCTACACCCAGGCCATGTTTATGTTGACTGCAATGCTAATAAGTAGCAAAGGTAATAAAACAAATGGAACTTTATTTTCTACTTCTGAGTGCTGATGCTCTTAGCACTAAATTACAATTATAGATGCAATATACACAAACCCAGTGAGTATAAACTGAAGCAGACCAGTGTTCTATCCAGTAAATTTAATTCAGGGGAAACCTCTTGAAGTCACAGCTAGACTTTATTTGTTTGGAGTTGATTGTCACAAATTGTGCAGACCAATTTCCTGCTGACTTGAAAACTATTTCCTATTTTCTCTGTCAAAGAAATCTGTATGAATGTTTGTTTTCAGACTGTGACCCTCAGCTCCTGCATCACTTGTGCTGGGGCCCCCTGCGAATGTTTACTGAACATGGCATGGAAACAGCAATTGCCTGCTGGGAGTGGCTACTTGCTGCTAAGAATGGAATAGAAGTACCGGTAGGGAGCTTCACTCAATGATTTAGGTTTTTCTTCAAGAAAAAAGAGAGGAGTAAAATCTCATTTAAAATAAATCCATGCAAAATAGGCATGTTAAATACAACTGTTGATTTCTTGAGTCAAGATTTCCCAGTCTGCTAATGAGTTGATGTTATCATGTGGATAATCTCACTCTCTGGATGTACTGCTGGAGGTGGATTTATTTACACATCGCCTGCTGTACTTTCAGCCAGTTCAGTTGAGAAGCTTTTTCACTTTCTGAATACATGGATGATTAAGCTAGATGTGCTGGCAAGTTTCCCTTATATAGCATTAATTACAGACTCTAGATATGTACCTTCAGGCTCATGTCTTATCTGCACACAGAAGTTGCACCAGTTTAACTTAATTAGGTTTTTAAACCAATGTAATTAAACTGTTGCAAACTCCAGTATGAACACTCCTATTTTGGTTTCAAAGTATCTGATTTCAGTTTACCTTAAATAAATCTTGTTTAAACTGAAATAAGAGTGTCTGTACAACCGCTTTGCACTGATTTAAGAAACTGATACGACTTTTGTACATAGGCCAGACCTGAGTTTTCCTTTCTCTTGCTTTGCCATAACACCTCTTTTGAGGAGTGAAAGGAACTTGGCTAGCAATGCCATTTTGTTTCTGGCATTAATACCCTGAATGACAAGATACGTTTTTTAGAGCTATTATTTTCCTGTAACGGGCGAAACAGTTGTACTTCTTGAAATGTGACTAAATCTAGCAGTAATGGCGTGGTAACTCCTCAGTGTAGTGGCAGCCAGTGAAATGCTGAAACCACTGCATGTCGAAACAGCTACAATGACTGAGAACCAGCACTTTCTCTCAGGTAACTTAGGGAGAAGTTCCCAATATGTGCAGGGAGCTATGCTGCAATGGAGAAGTAGGCTTAGTCACGGTGATGATTAGCCCCATACCTTTCTAATGAGTTTCAAAGTTTCAGATGTTGTGGGGTGTTCAGATCTAGTGTGCTCCATGCTAATGCAAAGTCCTGCAAACAAGTAAACGCACTCGGAGCAACAAACACTAATCTTTGTTTTCACAGTTCATGAGAGAAATGGCAGGAGCATGGCAAATGACAGTGGAGCAGAAATTTGGCCTGTTTTCCGCTGAGCAGAAAGAAGCAGATCCATTAGCTGCTTCAGAAGAGAGTCAGCCACGGCCTTGCCCTCCAGAGGTCACACCACATTACATCTGGATAGATGCAAGTACCCCCTTTCTGCAATGTTACACTTCGGATAATGATGGGATGGGAGGATGCAGGCAACAGGCACCAAGAATGAGATGCTCTTTGCCTTTGGACCAGTAGCACTGTTCATGGTTGTAGTACTTTTGTGCCTAGTGTGGGGCGACATTTTCATGTTTGCAGAGGTGCATAAGAATGGGAGAAATGCAAGGGGGGTTCTGGTTTTGTTGAGCTACATTTTTCCTTTGGTTTTCGTTTCCTCAGTTTCTGGTGCAGAGATTTGAAATAGCCAAGTACTGCAGTTCTGATCAGGTCGAGATCTTCTCCAGCCTGTTGCAGCGATCCCTGTCTCTGAATATTGGAGGGGCAAAGAGCAGTTTGAACCGACATGTGGCAGCTATTGGACCCCGTTTCAAGTGAGTGATGTTTATTCTCTTAGAAGGAGCATGGGGTAGGAGGACAAAGAGCTAAATGCCGAGTATAGGACTGGTTCTTTATCTCAAAGGATAAAACTTTCTGAAGAGCCTAGAATGATATAGTAGGCTATGTCCCATTTTCAAAAGTGACTCAAGCACGTAGGAGGCTAAGTCCATTAAAAGTCAGTGTGACTTAGCTTCTTAAGTCATTCTAGGCACTTCTGAAAGTTGTTTTTTTTACCCCAAATACCAGGAGTTTTGCATCAGTCTCTGGTGTAATTCATGCATCACTCCAGAGATCATTTGGCAGAACCATTGTATCCATTTTTCTGGATTACTAGCTTGAAGATTTTCATGTCCCATTGTTTTCCAGCCGTAGTTTCAGGAACAGGTTGATGGTGAAGGAAATGCAGTTTGCCCAGAGTGTCTGAATGAGAGAGATCTGGCTCCCTTGAATCTCTTCAGATAATTCATCCTGCATCAATGCCAGTGAAATATGAAAATGGACCACCACATTCCAATTATGAGAGAATAAAAAGATGACGCAATAAAGCACTGTTTTTGACTAGTGCTGCCTTCGTTCCAACAAAACAAATTGGCAGCCTTTATGTAATATGTATGTCACATGCCTTGGCCATGAAGTGCGATACTAGGCAAACATTGCAGGGTAAAAATGTTTCATGATTTTGTTTTCTGCTTTTTTAAAAATAAGGATTTTTCCCCTCTTTTAGTTCAAGTTTGCATTGCTCCAAAGTACTCAACACATAAAGCCAAATTCAGACATTACATATTTAACTATCCCTAGACCTGGTAGAAGCAACTCAACTGTGAAGAGAATTGAGTTGCACCCACATACGCCAGATTTCTGTTCAGTCCATGATATGTAGTTTTATTTTTACTTTGTGTCTTGACAGAGTTCATCTTTTGCTTAAAGAAATCCGTTCATGCTTGGCTTGGGCAGTGCCATAGTTATTAGTATGGTCTGACATCCACTCAATGTACAGCAGCAGTCAAAAAAGCAAACAGAATGTTGGGAATCATTAAGAAAGGGATAAATAATAAGACAGAAAATATCATATTGCCTCTATATAAATCCATGATATGCCCACATCTTGAATACAGCATGCAGATTTGGTTGCCCCATCTCAAAAAAGATGTATTGGAA